>NW_012117354.1:2221679-2343000 GCF_000951035.1 Colobus angolensis palliatus
GGAGGAGGCACGCTGTAGGGAGGGACGGAAGAGCAGGAAGGGTGGGGGGTGAGCAAGGGGAGAGGGAGAGATGGTCGCCCAGAGTTGAGGGGGTGGAGAGGGAGGCGCGCAGGAGCACAGCAAAGGTTCCCACCAGATGAGCTCGGGAGGGGAAATGGAAGATGAGGCCATGGGTCTCTCCCTCGCCCTCCTTCTACCCTACCCTCCTTCCCCCTTCGCGCCCTTTCCTTGGGCTCTTCCTCTCGTGGCTCAGGCCGGAGGTTACCCAAGCTTGGCAGCAGCCGCGGCTTCATCGCGCTGGTGCGAGTGCTGAGTCCGGGAGGCAGCCGCTACAGCTCGCCGCGCCACCGGCCTGTGGCACCTGTGCGCGCACACGGCCGCCCGCTCCATTGCGGCGGCTCTTGGACCAGGATCCCGTAGCCTGTCGCCCTCCTTCTCTCCGCTTTCTGGACAGGTTATGATCCTACATGTGCATCCATGACATCTGTATAGTCCCCCTTTGGTGTTTGTTTCCCTGGCCGCTCTTTGGCACCGGCTGTCCCGCCAGAAGGCGCCAGCAGGGAGCTCAACGCCGGCAACCATCGCCTGCCCCTTGGAGCTGTTGCCTGGGCAGTGGTGGCCTTGGTTGTTTACCGCCGGGGTTGACCAACTAAAGAGGTAAAAAAAAGAAATATATACATATATCATTTTGACCCAATTGCCTCGGACCGTGTTCTCAATGATCTAGGAAGGTTGTAAGTGTGAAGGGCATAGTGACAGCCCCATTACCTTCTGTCTTGGTTTCTTTCCTCCCTTTTCTCAACATCCTAAAAACCTAGGGATTGAAAGATCTCTGAATCTCTTTATCACAGAGGTTTTCATTTCCCCCTGCGTTTTCCTAGGGTTGGTCCCGCTTTCGTAGGTGGATTTTCTTTTGCTCTATTTGACTCTAAATCAATCCTGTATATTCGCAAACTACAAAGAGGTGCATGCAAATAGATATTGTACTGAGGACAGATACACGCGCGAGATCAAGAGGGTGAATTAACACACATTCAGTAAATATAAAAACAACTGGAACAGTATTAACTGATTTCCGTGAGCCGTAATTTTATTTTATAATTTTCACGTAGTAATTGGGGATAGCCAGGGAGTAAGGAGATTATGTATCTAAAAGATATGACTAGAAAAAAAAAAAAGCCTGGTAAAACTCTCCTCAAATAACATAACACATAAGGTGAGCTAATTATTCCCAGACATTCCCAGGAGGGAAAGAGATTCTGATTTTGTTTGGCTGGCTGATTGTGTTGCTTTAAAAAAAAATTTTTTTTTTTTAAATGAAGTAATCTTTCAGTTGGTGGATTCATTTTTTTCAAAGCCTAAAGGATCATAGTCTCTGGAATAAATAAAGTAGGCATTTCATTTTACATAAGTGTGTCTTATATAACAAATGTTCTCAGATTTTAAAAAGTGCTCTCTTGACTGTAAATGCAATGTGGAAAAACATTTTCAATGCAATAGGCCATACCTAAATATTGATTAAAAACCTCTAGATTTTCCTGTATACATTCACATGAAGGAAAAAACAATGTTGGAGATAAAGTATTACTTGATGGGCTGAGTGGTATCAACTTGCTAGACTCTACCCTGTTGAGTATATCTGCTAACGAAAATATTTGGTTCAACATCTACTTAATGACCTGAATGAGAGAACCACCTCCTTATTTAGGAACAAACATCTCATTATTTGAATACACCTCCCTTTTAAAAGGCATGTGTTACTGTCTTCAGAGATCCAGAGGTGTACCATGCAAATTAACCCACTGTTATTCTTTCCATAAAGACCATAGAAAGAAAAGGTTTGCAAAGACTTACGATTCATTCAGCTCCCTAAGTCTTCTCAGTGGTGCCTATATTACAGAAGTGAACAATAAATTTTGCAAATGCCAGTGGCCACTTGAGCAGAGGATGGTTACCAAGAATTAATTAAATCTCTGTTTTCTCATTTCTATTTAAAATATTTCTCATCCCTTCCTTATTAAAGTAATTTACTTTTGAGAATTTTTACTATTTTCTTCCTATAATTATGAAACTATAACGCAATAGCTTATGGTCTCATTTTATGGTTCTAAAAAGACAAAGTTGTAATGCCTTACAACCAAGCAAAGGAAAAGGGTGATGTTTGGAGTAGAGCAAGCAAACTTCTAACTCCTGCCTCCAGCTTACATCCCCAGCCACTTGGCCCACCAGAGACAAGAACAGGATGATAAGGAATGGAATGGCATTGAACTCTCCTGTTGAAGGACTTGCATTTCAATGTAGATTCTGAGCCTGGGTGAAAACTTCTCTGTCATCTTTACTACAGCATTCTACCCTTTTATATTTCTTTCCCCTTCTACATCTCTATTACTGTTTTACTGTGTTAAGCATTACACCATGGGAAAATTAAGGAATTAATACAATAAAAGCTTAATTTAAAAACCCTAACCCTTTGAACTTATTTAATTGAAAACAAATTCTCATGCTGAAATTTTCTAAAATCAGAAAGATTCAAAACTCTGTCTTTGAGCTGATATTGCATGAGTGCCAGATATTGGTTAGCAAAGGAAATATCATTGCTCTATTTATTGAACACATATTCAATGAGCACTCCCTGTAGGCAGGCAATATGTTAGGCCCCAGGGATATCACAGTTAAGAAAATTGCTAACTGTGCCTTTGTGAGGCTTAAGAGTCCAGTGATAGAATGAAAAAAGCTTTATCACTAAGAAAGATGTTCTAGTAATAATGATGATCATGACAAATTTCAAGCTTAAAGAAGAAATATTTAATAATTTAGTTATAGACATTGAAAAGATTAGGAGTAAAGGAAGATAGATTATAAGCTTCTGCTATAACCAGTCCTTATGTGAGCTGCTGAAGAAAAGAGGAGACTGAAGGGTTAGTTAAGAAAGTCACATTTGTTGTAGTAACAGAATACAGTGGATACTTTTTAGGCAAGAGAAAATTTTGGTGAGCCTTAACTTTAAAAAATAAACATCTGCTTTTATTCAAAGTGAGGAAAATGGAGAATAATAAATGTTTCTGAGGTTGCAGACACTTCTAAAAATTATATATGTACTATATGATTAGCACTGCTGAATGCATAGACTGAATCTATTATAAAGACAGTGGCAAAAATGAGCATTTTCCCTTTTTCCTCCCAAAGAATGTACCAAAGAATCAAAACGAAAAAACTCACAACTTTTTTTCAGTAAAATCAAAAGATAGATAATCTGCAGTTTCCAAAATTTGTGTATGAGATGCCAGAACTTCTGAGATCAACCAGAAGTTTCAGAAGAGAAAGAAAGAAGGGCAGAGAGTGGGCCCAATGATACCTAATTTGAGAATATGCAAAAAAAAAAAAAAAAAAAATTCTTGAAAGTGAGACTTTCACTCAGAAGAACAAAATCAATTTCCATTGATTACAGCAATGGATTCAGGAACTAGAGTTGGGGTATAGCTGCAAACGGAGGAAAGAAAGAAACCTGACAAATGTAGAGGACTCTGTTGTGGCTAATTTCAGAAAACCTACAAAAATATGGTTTCTGAAGGTAAGCTCTTACTGTGACTTATGAAACCTATATATCTTGTTTGCACCAATCAGTGTAGGAACTGGAATTTCCAACAATCAGTGTGGCTAGTGAAAGAAGCCCACTTGGATGTGTCTTGCGGGAAGTAATGGAGGGATACACAAAAATTAGGCAGAGGAGTGAGTCTATCTCTGTAACAGCAGTGAAGAGAAACCCTTTGAAAACCCCAGATGTTATTTTGCTCTCCTTTTCCCAAGAACCTAGATAAGAAAAATTTAACTTAGTTATATATGAGTAATTGAAAAAAGAATGGACACACTGTCGACACAAAAGCAGTATAGGAAAAGACTTGCCAAGGAGTAGTAAAATGTATCCATTGTTGAAGAACACACACCACAACAATGTTGTCATGGAGAAGTTGAAAAATTTGTTCTAACATTAACGGCAAAAATTTTCAAAAAGGCACAATGAAGGAATTGCTTCTATAAATTAAAACTACATGGTACAAATGCAAGAACTTGGGAAGAGATGATGAGAGACAATAGGAGCTGGTGACACATAGCTGGAGAAACTCAGAAAAGAAGTGAAGAAAAAAAATACCTTCACGAATTAAGAATATAAATGGAAGAATTACGAGGTAAAATGCACACTGAGATAGACACAGTCAGGAAAAGAAGAGACAGAAATGAGGAAGGCTAACAAAGTGAAATGCAAGTAAAGAAAAACTACACAGGATTAGAGAGAATACAAAAGATGAAGAAAATAGGGAATGGTAATCCAATAGATACACAATTAGAGAAAAGAAATAAATGATAGGAAAATAAATATGTAAATATATTATTAAAGAAAGAAACATTCTTCAAATGAAAGATGACTTGAAATTTCACTTTGAAAAGAAACGATTACCAGGAAAAACTGCCCCAGAATCATCAATATTGAGCTGTGTCTTAGTACAGTAACTAGAATTTAAATACAAAAAAAAGAATTTTTTTAGACATGCAGGCAAAAGCAATCAGTAACTTATAAAGAAAAATACTGATACTGGTCTCAGAAGTCTTCACTGCAACTTTAGTGGAATCGAGCCATTCAGTATCAGTGGAACAAAGCTTACAAGAAACCAAAGAAAATAAATTGAGAACTAAGGTTTTTTCTTTTCTTTTCTTTTTAGCCAAATGGTTTTTCAAGTATAGTGGGAACAGACAAACAATGGTGAACATGCAAGAACTCAGGGACTATTATTCTCATGAAACCACCTTCAGGAAATCACTAGAATAATGAATGAAATTTGGCTTTCTAATAAATAAATAAAAGAGACATCCTGAATCAAAGACTGATTTTCAAGTTAATACATTCAATGTATTTATCTACTGACCTACATGTTAGAATATGAGAATTAAAGCAATATAATGCAATATAAACTTTATAGAACAAATAGACTCTGACAATATAAAAATGATATGAAATATAATGGCATCCATTGTCTAATGGCTGGGAGTCCAATAAAACCTCTTAAAAGAACAAATAAGTAGCATGACATTTAGCAACACAAAGATGAAATGTAATCCAAATTATTTCATAAATTATCTAGTCAAGCAGGAAGGCATTGAGGAATAAGAAACACTAATTTTTATCATTACTTACTTTAACAGACTAGCAGAAACATTTCTTACTTTAACTTAAAAATAGAGCAATGCAGATAAATAATTACAAAAGTAACACAGAACAAAATGAAAATCTTTGTAAATATTAAGAATACATATATAGGCTGGGCGTGGTAGCTAACACCTGTAATCCCAGCACTTTTGGAGGCTGAGGCAGGCAGATCCTTTGAGCCCAGGAGTTTGAGACTAGCCTGGGCGACATGGTGAAGCCCTAACTCTACAAAAAATACAAAGTTAGCCATGCATGGTGGCACAATCCTGTAGTCCCAGCTACTTGGAGGGGCTGAGGCAGGAGGATCGCTTGAGCCTGGGAGATTAAGGCTGCAGTGGACCATGATCGTGCCACTTCACTCCAACCTGAGTGACGAAGAAAGACCTTGTCTCAAACACACACACACATACACACACACACACACACACACACACACAGAGAGAGAGAAAATAAAAGAAAACAGAACACAAAATGAAGGAGTTTTACAAAGTAACAATTGAAAGCATCACATATGTTTTACCACCAAATGCATGCACAAAACAATGTAGCAGAACCAAAAGTAAGTATTTCCATTATATCAATAAATGTAAATAAAATTTTCTCCTGTTTTATAGGCACAAGTAAAGATTTTTATATTTTATCACAGAAAATAGAGTTCTGTGTTTTATATCTACAATAAGAAAATTCAGAACACTTCACAAATAAAAAGATGAACAAACATATATCAGGGAAATGGAAACAAAGAGTAAGCAGGCATTGCAATCTTAATCAGAGATTAGGTGGCATAAAGCCTAAAACATGTTAAACAAGACAAAGAAGGATATTTTAAGGTGATCACAGAACAGATACCTTCCTATGAAAACAAAGCAATTGTGAATATCTGTGTAGAACATTATATATCACCAACATTCCTACAGCAGCAATTATAAGATATTCAAGGAGCTAGCATGAAGCCCATGGTTAGTAAGAGTCTTAATACTTTATACAATGTAAGTAAAGTTTTGAATATTAAATGTCATATACACTTTTCAGACCAATCTCACTTAAGAGCATCAGTGCAAAAATCCTAATTAAAATATTAACAAATGAACCTGAATAGCACATTACTATATCAACACTAAGTGTATTTTTCTTTTTTATCAAAAAAGTTAGGAATGTTACTATATTAGAAAATCTATTAACGTATTTGGTCACTTCTCTTACCTATAAAATGGAAGTGCAATATTAGTATCCACTTTATGGGATCATTTTTTCATTGATTAAAAGAGTTATTGCATACCAAATCTTTAGCAAAAATGCCTGGCATAGAGTGAGCCTTTCATAAATGTTGTCTGTTGCGTTTGTCAGCTCTCACAAGATATTAAAAGGTAACTATGCTTGCAATAGTAATATAAGTCTTCTTATAATTTTCTTAAATAATTAACTTCCTACGTTAATTTATTAATATTGTATTATCATATTTTACCCCTTCTCCTTGGGGTTTTTATTATTGTTCTTTTAGGCCCTCTGTTCTTTTTGTAATTGAAATCAATTTGTAAAGTCAGAGAGTACCTAAGACCAACCACTTACTTTAAAATAATTTCAAATGATAATAATAGTATATGAGTGCACTGCCTCTGTTTTAAATAGACTTTTTTTAGGGCAGTATTAGGTTCACAGCAAAATATAGCAGAAGGTAGAGTTTCCACGTAGTGTCTACCACATACATGGACAGACTCCCCATTGTCAACATCTCTCATGAGAGGGGTATATTTTTTATAAGCAATAAATTTATATTGATACATTATCATCACCCACTGTCTATAGTTTACATTAGGGTTCACTTGATGTTGTGCATTCTATGGATTTTGACAAATGTATAATGGCATGTATCTATTATTGCAGTATCATACAGATAATTTCACTGTCCTAAAAATTCTGTTTCACCTATTCATTCCTCCCTCCCCACCAGCCGCTAACAACTACTGATCTTTTTACTCTATCTATAGTTAGAGATGTCCTAGAATATCATACAGTTGAAATCATACATTATGTAGCCGTTTCAGACAGGCTTCTATCACTTAGTCATATGCATTTAAGTATCCTCCATGTTTATTATTATTATTATTATTAATTATTATTGTACTTTAAGTTCTGGGATACATGTGCAGAACGTGCAGGTTTGTTATACAGGTATAAATGTGCCATGGAGGCTTGGGGTACCCATCAATCCATTATCTACATTAAGTATTTCTCCTAATGCTATCCCTCCTCTAGCCCCCCACCCCCGGAGAGGCCCCAGTGTGTGATGTTCCCCTCCCTGTGTTCATGTGTTCTCATTGCTCAATTCCCACTTGTGAGTGAGAACATGCAGTGTTTGGTTTTCTGTTCTTGTGTTAGTTTGCTGAGAATGATGGTTTCCAGCTTCATCCATGTCCCTGCAAAGGACAGGAACTCATCCTTTCTTATGGCTGCATAGAATTCCATGGTGTATATGTGCCATTTGCCATTTTTTCTTTATCCAGTCTATCATTGATGGGTTGGTTCCAAGTCTTTGCTATTGTGAACAGTGCTGCAATCAACATACGTGTGCATGTGTCTTTTTTTTTTTTTTTTTTGAGACGGAGTCTCACTCTGTCGCCCAAGCTGGAGTGCAGTGGCCAGATCTCAGCTCACTGCACTCACTGCAAGCTCCGCCTCCCAGGTTCACGCCATTCTCCTGCCTCAGCCTCCTGAGTAGCTGGGACTACAGGCGCCCGCCACCTCACCCGGCTAGTTTTTTGTATTTTTTAGTAGAGACGGGGTTTCACCGTGTTAGCCAGGATGGTCTCGATCTCCTGACCTTGTGATCCGCCCGCCTCGGCCTCCCAAAGTGCTGGGATTACAGGCTTGAGCCACCGCGCCCGGCCGCATGTGTCTTTGTAGTAGAATGATTTATAATCCTTTGGGTATACCCACACCAGAACATTGCTTGCTGCGCTTAAGAATCAGATCAAAGTGAGACAGATGACCAAAAGCAACAGTGTCCTCAAGCTATGATAGGTCAAGGCACTGAAAAGCCATATGTCCTCTCCTGGGCAATTGCAGAGACAGATATTTTGTGCTCAAACATAAAATCACAGCAGATATATTTTCTGGTGTCTTGGCAGTGAGCTAGCTGGGAGCTGTGACTCCCCTTTACCCTAGTAGAATGGACTGCAAAGCTATCAGTTCCCCAGGCCTCCAGGTGTTAACATCACTGTATAAACAAGTCATTTGCACAAAGGGTATTTCAGGTCTTGGGAATAAACATCCCCCTGAAGAGCTGGTGCCTAATCTGACAACTGCTCCACCCCTTTTAAACATTCTCAAGGGCACTCTCACTGTAGTCCTATAAAAAATTAGAGGAAGAGGGGACAGGTTTCCTTCCTGGAGAACAGTGTCCTTTACAATTTCCCATTGTGTTTTTACCCTTATATGCTTCTCCAAGGGAGAAAAGAATGTGGCAAACAGTGTGCTGTATCTCGCTGTTCCTCTGTTTATAAATTGCCCCAATAGAGCCTGTTTTTTTGCAGACCAGGTGGCATTGTGACTTAGCTCTCTGCAGGACTGTAGGGAAAAACAGACAAATTCACATTGCTCTTTTAAAAATATTTATATTTGATTTAAGCACCATAGTTCTGTTAGTGGCATATAACAATTAATTAGGTCATAAATTCACTAGTCACATTTTAGTGCTTTTAATAAGATTTCAGAGAAACAACCTTCTCATCAGCAATAAATCCAAAAATCGTATTTCAGAATGTTACTTCTGAAGGTAATACTTTCAATTTGTATTGATTCTAATTGGATGCAATTTTAAAAGGCACAATTCTCTAATACTGACACCAAGCTCTAGAGGTGTACCAAATCTAGGCCTCAATCTCTCATATACCATATGCGAAACTTATCAGTAATCTGACACTGAAAATCCTCTATGAGAGTAACATTTATAAACTTAAGATGTAGAAATATATGTGAGCTACAAAAGATTACTATTATTTAAATAGTAGTAAAAGTATAATACAATGATTTACATAAATTGTGAATTATATTTACTGTAATAAATAATAAATATACAGAAGATGCCGTACTTTAAATAGCACTTTAGCTAAGAGACCAAACAGTACAGTTCTTCCAGCAAAAATGGAAGCTTATTATTCTTTCTTATGTAACAGCCTCAGGGGTTTCAATCATCTCTCTCTTCTTGCCTTTTACTATAAGCAGTCAGGAGGAACAAAGACCCTCCTTCAACACTTTTCCTAGAAATCTCCTCAGCTAAATGCCCAATTTTATTGCTTACAAGTTCTACCTTCCACAAAACAATAAAACAAAGTTTAGCCATGTCTTTGCCATTTTATAACAGGGATCACCTTTTTCATTTCCCAAAATATATTTTTATTTCCATTTCAGACCTCACAGTAATCACCCTCAGTGCAAACATTTCTTGCATGTACCTCAAAACTCTTTCAACCTCTACCCATTACCCAGTTCCAAAGCTACTTCCACATTTTTTGATATTTGTTACAGCAGTACCTCATTCTTTGTATCAAAATCTGTATTAGTCTTGTTCTCTAGAGAAACAGAATGTGGTAGGAGTTCTTAGTAGAAAGAAAATTTTATATATGTATATACATACATATACCTATGTGTTTATAAAGAGATTTACTCTAAGGAATTGGTTCATGAAATTATGGAGGCTAAGAAGTCCCAAGATCTGCAGTTAGTAAGCTGGAGCTCAAAGAGAATTGATGCAGTATTCCAGTTTTGCTTCCCAAGGCATGAGAATCAAGAGAGCTCAATAAATTCCAGCTTAAATGCAGAAAAAGACAAATGCTCAAACTCAAGCAGCCAGGCTTCCTCTACTCTCAGGAAGGCCTTTTTGTTCTCTTTAAGCCTTCAGTTGATTGGATAGAGCCTGCCTAAACTAGGAAGAACAATTTGCTTTACTCACTTGACTGATTCAGTTGTTAATTTCACCTAAAAGTTCTCTTATAAACAAATTCAAAGTAATGTTTAACCAAATGTCTAGGCACCCTGTGGCCTGGTAAAGTGGAACATAAAATTAACCATCACGGGTGGTGAAAAATTTCATTTTTAAAGCTTGTGACTGTTTGTAAGTTTGCAGAAACAACTTCCTTTCATGAGCCAAAATGTAGTATATAGCTTTATCTATGTCTAAAGAAGGTCAGGAAATGTAGTCTGTAGCTGGGTGGACATAAATTGACCTTAAACTTGGAGGTTTCTAGTACTTCAAAGAAAAAGAGAAGAATGTATACTAGAAACAATCTATCTCTGTCTGCATTCACATGCATGTGAGTTGCACATTATTCCCCTACTTTTTGTACCTACAGTAGCAATAAAGAGGTCTTCTATACAGATGCCTTCGAAAAACTTTTAAGAGGCCACTGACAAACTTAACCAGATAGGTCGCAGAATATTAAGTGTTTTATTATGTTATCCTTGTCTAAGTCCAATGATCTTCTTTAAGATAACTTCTTTTAACTTTTATTTTAGGCTCAGGAGTATATGTGTGTTTGTTATGTATGTGAATTGTATGTCACAGGGTTTTGTTGTACAGATTATTTCATCACCCTGGTAATAGGCATAGTACCCAACAGGTAGTTTTTCAATTGCCACTGTCCTCTGAACCTCCACCCTCAAGTAGTAACTGATGTCTGTTGTTTGCTTCTTTGTGTCTATGTGTACTCAATGTGTAGCTCCCAATATAAGTGAGAACATGTGACATTTGGTTTTCTGTTCCTGCATTGGTTAACTTGATAGTGGCCTTCAGCTCCATTCTTGTTGCTGCAAAGAATGTGATCTCATTCTTTTTCATGGCTGTGTATTATTCCATGGTGTAAATCTGCCACATTTTCTTTCTTTAGTCTACCATTAATGAATATTTAGGTTTATTCCGTGTCTTTGCTCTTGTAAATAGTGCTACGATGAGTACATGAGTGCGTGTGTCCTTATGGTAGAACAATTCATATACCTTTGGGTATATACCCAATAGTGGGATTTCTTGGTCAAATGGTCACTCTAACTTATTTGAGAAATCGCCAAACTGCTTTCCACAATGGCTGAACTCATTTCCATTCTCATTAGCAGTGTATCAGCATTCCTTCACCAGTATCTGTTATCTTTTGACTTTTTAATAATAGCCATTCTGATTGATTGTGAGGTGGTATCTCATTGTAGTTTTGATTTGCATTTCTCTAATGATTAGTGATGTTGAGCATTATTTTTCATATCCTTGTTGGCCATGTGTATGTCTTCATTTGAAAAGTGTCTGTTTATGTTTTTTGCCCACTTTTTAATGAGGCTGTTTGCTTGTAAATTTGTTTAAGTTCCTTATAGATTATGGATATTAGTCCTTTGTCAGATGCATACTTTACAAATATTTTCTCTTATTCTGTAGTTTGTCTGTTTATTGTATTGATAGTTTCTTTTAATGTGCAGTAGCTTTTTAGTTTAATTAGGCCTCATTTGTCCATTTTTATTTTTGTGGTAATTGTTTTTGGTATTTTTACTCTGAAATATTTGCCAAGTGCTATGTCCAGAACAGTATTTCCTCAGTTACTTTTCAGGGTTTCTATAGTTTTAGGTTTTGTGTTTAAGTCTTTATTCCATCTTGGGTTGATTTTTGTATATGGTGTAAGGAAGGGGTCCAGTTTCAGTCCCTTACATATAACTAGCCAGTTATCTCAGCACCACTTGTTGAATAGGGAATTCTTTCCCCATTGCTCCTTTTTGCCAACTTTATTAAATATTGGATGATTGTAGGTGTGCAGCCATACATATAGACTCTCTATTTTGTTTATTCTGTCTATGGGTATGTTTCTGTACCAGTACCATGTTGTTTTGATTACTGTAGCCTTGTAGTATAGTTTGAAGTCAGATAATGGGATGCCTTCAGTATTTTTCCCACCTTAGCATTTCTCTGGCTATTCACACTCTTTTGGTTTCATAGAAAATTTAAAATAGTATTTTCCACTTCTGTGAAGAATGCCATTGGTAGTTTGATATGAATAGCATTGAGTCTGTAAATTTCAGGGGGCAGTATGGGCATTTTAACAATACTTATTCTTACTATCCATAAGCGTGGAGTGCTTATCTATTTGTTTGTGTCATCTTTGAATTCTTTCAGCAGTATTTTGTAAATCTCATTGTAGAGATCTTTCACATCCCTGGTAAGTTGAATTCCTGGGTATTTTATTCATTTTGTGGCTATTATGAATGAGTTTGCATTCTTTATTTGGCTCTAAGATTGGATGTTACTCATTTTTGCACATTGTTTTTGTATCCTGAAACTTTGCTGAAGTTGTTTATCAGATACAGGAGCTTTTGGGAAGAGACTATGAGGGGTTTTCTAGGTATAGAATTATATCATCTGCAAACAGAGATAATATGACTTCCTCTCTTCCTATCTGAATTCCTTTTATTTCTTTCTCTTGCCTAATTTCTCTAGTTAGGACTTCCAGTACTATGTCAACTAGGACTAGTAAGAGTAGGTATCTTTGTCTTGTCCTGGTTCTCAAGGACAATGCTTCTGGGTTTTGTTCATTCAGTATGATGTTGGCTTTGAGTTTGTCATAGATGCTTCATTGTTTTCAGATATGTTGCTTCTGTGATTAGTTGTTAAGGGTTTTTAACATGAAGGTGATGACAGCTGGCAGCTGTCCAAAGCAACCACTGCCATAGTACCAGCTGTGGTGGGGTGCAGATGGTGGGGTGTTGGTTTGAGCCATGGGTACTTAGGTGTGGATGTTGAGGCAAACTGTCCCTGGTATCTGCTGCCTTGGGAGCCCACCTCTGGGAGCCACTGCAGTGGGTCCAAGCTGGGCTAAGCCACTGCTTGTGGAGGAATGGCACCAACAAGCATGGAGGGACCCCAAGGCAGAACTTGACCCAAGGAGGTGCCATGCTTGTGCATGGAGTGTGGGGGCTGGTCCTGAACATGGAGCAGTGGCCGCATTTCAGGGCCCTGGGGTGGGAAGTGGGAGTGGCCCTTTGCAAGTGGGACCTGGCCAGTGTCATGCCCTCCCTGCCGAGGGCACCAGGTTCCTGTGCCTTTGTGGGAGGCTCAGCATGGAGCCACCCTAGGATGCCTACCAAGGATCCACCCCATGTTGAGGTGACAGCTGAGTCTGGTGCTCCCAATGGCTGTGTCCAGGGCCCCAATCCACTCCTGAAGGCACACTTACGGTATGGTCATGAGCTAAGGAAGGGGGAGCCCCTGTTCACCACTGAGAGCTGGGGCTGCAGGGGAACTTGTAAATGTCATCCCATCCCCAGAACCTGACGAGGGCCGGGAGCCCAGCCCCAGGCTGCAAAGCATCAGACTGAGCAGCAGGAGCAGCTGCACAAGCAATGGTGGCGGCATTGTGTCCTCTGTACCCCACATCCCTAAGACAACTGACTGTACCACACCCATCCTCACTTGGCCTGGCAGGACTTGCTCCCAGGTCCAGAGCCTCCACTGCAGCTTCGACCTTGCTCTCTACCACATCCTGGGAGCCTACAAGCACCTGGCCAATGGTGCAGCTGGAACTCATAGAACTGGCCCAGGAAGCATGGGGTTCATCTGTGAGGAGGTGGCCAGGGCCACTGTGCCACCTGCACCTTGCCTGCTGCCACTGTGGTGAGACACGGAGTAGGGGTACAGCCTGGGACAGGGACAGTTGAGAGCCCTGTCCCTCCCAAGTTGGCAGGATGGGAGCTCCCCAGGAACTGCTGTAGCCACCCAGGTTGTGGCTGTGTGCCCAGGTTTCCAGATGGTTTCTCAGGGCCCAGAAGGGCCCCCCTGTCACAGCAAGCTCAGAGGTGCCTCCTCCCAGTGCCTGGCCTCATCCTGCTGCCAGCACTCTGAGATGGGAGCAGAGTTAGTGCCAAGCCCTGGAGATGTCACAGCTTGGCCTGGTGTGCAGCAGGGCCCCCTGCTGCATCAGCCTCTCCAGACTTTGGGCACCAAAAAGTGTGGGAGGAGGCTCATATGAGGTGGAGAGCAGCTCAGCCTGTGGGCATCCCTTGGCCTGAGTGGTGGGAGGCAGACAGTCCCTTCCACAGGAAGGGATAGTCCTGATGAGGCTCCACCTTCAGCCAGGGAGGGCCTGAAAATT
Organism: Colobus angolensis palliatus; assembly: GCF_000951035.1. Taxonomy (NCBI): domain Eukaryota; kingdom Metazoa; phylum Chordata; class Mammalia; order Primates; family Cercopithecidae; genus Colobus; species Colobus angolensis. The sequence goes on from NW_012117354.1 coordinate 2,236,002, forward strand.
GGGGCTGGGCTGCTAGTCCTGCAGACTGATGTTGGAACATGTGATGCCTTTTCTTTGCTGCTCATGGCCACCTATGAACCAATTGGCATGGACTTTCTCCCCTCTGAGACCCATAAAAGCCCTGGGTTCAGCAGATCAGAGGAGAGGACAAAGGGACAATGAGACAACTGGCCTACAGAGAAGAGCTACCCTCTGTGGGTCTCCTCTGAGTTGTTCTAACACTTAATAAAGATCCTCTTTGTCTTGCTCACCCCCCACTTTTCTGCATACTTCATTCTTCCTGGATGCAGGACAAGAACTTGGGCCAAGGCACCACTGGCCACAGAGGTTTCTGGACAGAAAAAGCTACATTGCAAAAATTCCATATCAAAGGGATGTTGAATTTTATTGACAGTCCTTTCTACATCTATTGAGATGATCATGTGGATATTTTTAGTTTTGTTTATGTGATAAATCACATCTTTTGATTTGCATATGTTGAACCAACCTTGCATCCCAAGGATAAAGCCTACTTGATAGTGGTAGATTCACTTTTTGATATTATGCTGGATTTGGGATTCATTTTGTTAGTATTTGGTGAGGATTTTTGCATCTATGTTCATCAAGGATATTGACCTAAAGTTTTCTTTCTTTGTTATGTTTTTGTCAGGTTTTTGTATAAGAATGACATTGGCCTCATAGAATGAGTTATGAAGAAGACCCTCTTCCTCAGTTTTTGGGAATAATTTCAGTAGGAATGATATCAACTCTGCTTTATACATCTAGTAGAATTCAGCTATGAATCTGCCTGGTCTTGGGCTTTTTCTGGTTGGTAGGCTTGTTATTACGGTTTCAATTTTGGAACTTGTTACTAGTCTGGTCACAAATTAAATTTGTTCTTGGTTCAATCTGGGGAGGTTGAATTTTTCTAGAAATTCATTCATTTCTTCTAGGTTTTCTAGTTTGTGTACATAAAGGTGTTTATAGTAGTCTCTGAATAGTTCTTATATATCCATGGGGTTGCAGGTAATGTCCCCTTTGTTCTTTTCCAATTGATTGTGTTTATTTGGATCTTCTTTCCTTTTCTATTTTTTAGTTTAGCTAGTTGTCTATCCATCTTATTTATTCTCTTAAATAACAAATTCCTGAGTTTGTTGATCTTTTATATGGTGTTTCATGTCAAGTTCCTTCAGTTCAGCTTCAATTTTGGTTATTTCTTGTATACTGCTAGCTTTGGATTTGGCTTGCTTTGTTTTTTACTCTAGCTGTGATGTTAGGTTGTTAATTTGATATCTTTCTAACTTTGGATGTGGGCACTTAGCACTATAAACTTCCCTCTTAATACTGTGTTAGCTATGTCCCAGAGATTCTTGATACATGTATATTTTTTCTCATTAGTTTCAAAGATTTCTTGATTTTGGCCTTAATTTTATTGTTTATCCAAAAGTCATTAAGGAACAGGTGTTTAATTTCCATGTAATTGTATGGTTTTAAGTAATTTTCTTTCTATTGATTTTTATTTTGATTGTGCTGTAGTCTGAGAGTGTGGTTGGTATTAATTCAATTTTTCTGAATTTGTTGAGAATTGCTTTGTGACCTCTTGCATGTTCAATTTTAGCATATGTGCCATATGCTATTGTTTTGGGGTGGAAAGTTCGGTGGATGTCTGTTAGGTCTGTTTGGTGGAACGTCAAGTACAAATCCAAAATATCTTCATTAGTTTTCTGCCTCTATAATCTTCTAACACTGCCAGTGAGGTTTTGAAGTCTCGTACTATTGTTCTGTGGTTACCTAAGTCTCTGTAGGTCTCTATGAACTGTTTTATAAATCTAGTTACTCCTGCGTTAGGTGCATATATATTTAGAAGAGTTAGGTCTTCTTGTTGAATTGAACCCTTTACCATTATGTAATGCTCTTCTTTCTTTTTCAACTGTTGTTATTTTAAAGTCTGTTTTCTGAAACTAGAATCACAGCTTATGCTTTTTTCTGTTTTCTATTTTCTTGGTACATTTTTCTCCATCCCTTTTCTTCAAGACTATGGAGATCATTGCGTGTGAAATGAGTCTCTTGAAGACAGCATACCAATAGTTCCTGCTTCTTGATCCAATGTACCACTCTGTGCCTTTTAATTGGGACATGTAGCCATTTACATTCAAGGTTAATATTGATATGTGCTAATTTGATCCTGTTATCTTGTTGTTACCTGGTTATTATGCTGACTTGATTGGGTAGTTGCTTTATAAAGTCAATGGTCTTTGTACTTAAGTATGCTTTTGTGGTGGCCAGTAAGGGAATTTCCTTTCCATATTTAACATTCCCTTTATGACTTCTTTTAAGGCAGATCTCGTGGTAACAAATTCCCTTAGCATCTTCTTTTCTGAAAAGCGTCTTATTTTTCCTTTGCTCATTAAGGTTATGAGGCTGCATATGAAATTTTTTATTGAACTTTTTTCTTTAAGAATGCTGAATATAGGCTCCTAATCTCTTCTGATTTGTAGATTTCTGTCAAAGGACCACTGTTAGATAGATGGGATTCCCTTTGTAAGTGACCTGCTGCTTCTTTCCTAGCTGCCTTTAAAACTTTTTCTTTTAATCTTGGAGAATCTGATGACTGTATGTTTTGGGGATGGTCATCTTGTGTAGTATATTCCTGGGGTTTTCTGAATTTCATTTTGAATTTCCACCTGTTGTGGAAGGGACCCAGTGGGAGGTAACTGAATCATGGGGCAAGCCTTTACTGCACTGTTCTCATGATAATGAATAAGTCTCATGAGAGCTGATGGTTTTATAAAGAGTAGGTCCCCTGCACAAGTTCTCTCTCTTTGCCTGCTGCCATCCATGTAATATGTGACTTGCTCCTCCTTACCTTCTGCCATGGTTGTGAGGCCTCCCCAGCCATGTGAAACCGTAAGTTCACTAAACCTTTCCTTTGTAGATTGCCCAGTCTCGGGTATGCCTATATCAATAGTGTGAAAAGGGATGAATACAGTAAATTGGTTTCAGTAGAGTGGGGTGCTGCTGAAAAGATATCCAAAAATGCAGAAGTGACTTTGGAACTGGGTAACAGGCAGAGGTTGGAACAGTTTGGAGGACTCAAAAGAAGACAGGAAAATGTGGGAAAGTTTGGAACTTCCCAGAGACTTGTTGAATAGCTTTGCCCAAATATTGATAGCAATATGGACAATAGAATGCAGGCTGAGGTGGTCTTAGATGGAAATGAGGAACTTGTTGGAAACTGAAGCAAAGGCGATTCTTGTCATGTTTTAGCAAAGAGACTAGTGGCATTTTTGCCTCTGCCCTAGAGATTTGTGGAACTTTAAACTTTAGAGAGATGATTTAGGGTATCTGGCAGAAGAAATTTCTAAGCAGCAAAGCATTCAAGAGGTTACTTGGGTGCTGTTAAAGGCATTCAGTTTTATAAGGGAAGCAGAACATAAAAGTTCAGAAAATTTGTAGCCTGACAATGTGATAGAAAAGAAAATCTTACTTTCTGAGGAAAAACTCAAGCCGGCTGCAGAAATTTGGATAAGTAACAAAAAGCTGAATGTTAATCCCCACGACAATGGGGAAAATGTCTCCAGGGAATGTCAGAGGTCTTCACAGCAGCCCCTCCCATTACAGGCCGAGAGACCTAGAAGGGAAATACGGTTTATAAACATATAAGCTGTATATAAGCATTGTACTATAGTTGATAAAGTTATTTCTCCTAAGGATATGAATGATCAGTTCTGATACTGCTAAACATGTGGACAGGAATTGAACAATTAAGTAAATAATAAAGTAAAGTAAGTAAATAAATAAAGAATGGTGGTTTCTCACTGTTGGAATGGGAGTTTACAGATAAACAAAGAAGCAGACTAGAATGATCCTGGTAGTAATAGTTCAGATGTGGAGATATCAGTAAGAATTCATGTTTCATTTAATATAGATACAGATGGTTACATAGAAAATATTTATAGAGTTCATTCTTGTTATTTATGGTAGTTATATTCTATAAAGACATTAGAAACACTGAATTGGCAAATGATGAACCATTGTCCAAGAAAAAAATACAGGGTTAGTTTTCTGTGATCCTCTGGTTATAACATTTTCATTAACCAATCACTATGTAACCTGTTTTATGTGTATTTCTGTTTTGACTCACCTCATTCACTATATAGTGTTGGTTCATTAATATTGAGCTCCCAGCCAACAATACTATATATATAGATACAAATTGTTCCAAGTTTGGCCATTAGGAGCTCTTTCAGTTGACTCCTGTGCTCCTGAATAAGTGCTATATATATATGAAACATATATAACCCTTGCCTGAAGGAAGCTTATTTAACCCAAGTATTTTCTTCATAAGGTACAGCACAACCTTCTCTCACTTAGGAATACTAGGAAAGCACTGTAGCACCGCACTTGAGGAAAATAACATAAAGCACAAAAACTGTGCAAAACATAGTGCTAAGTATACCACAAAAGGACACTTGTTTATATTATGATAGTTAAAACAAGAAGGCAGAATATTGCCTTGTTCTACCTCAGTTAGGATGTACATGTCAGGTAACTCATTTTTTTTGCTGTCCTGCATGTGTACATAAATGTTCAAGTAGGAAAAGTCACAAGTATGGAATCTACAAATAAAGAGGATCTACTGTATGTATACAATCACTGGTTAGTGTATACACATCTATTTCTTTGCTCTGTTAGCTGTGAGAGCTTAAAATAAAGGGCATTCTTATAATAACAAGTACACTTATTGTCCAGATCTCAATTTCTAATACCATTCTCCGATGACAGGAAGCAAAGCTCCCTCGAGAGATGGTGGCTTCTAGAACTGGAGCAGAAAGATTAACCTGCAGCATTTTGAAGTCTCAGAAAGTAAAAACGTGCTAACAAAAAGGCCCCCAAAATACATCAGTGGGAGTATGTATGCCAACAGAGTACAACAGCTAACTGAAGGAGCTCTTAATGGCCAAAGCTGGAACAATTTGAGTACAAAATGAAGTACAAGTATCTATGAGTACATACTGATATAAATTTAAAAATGTGGCAAATTAATAAATGAAGAGACAAGTCTTTCATGTGGAAGAATTCCAAAAAAATTGTGTAGGTACCTTTCCCTCAAGCAGAGAGAACATAACTTTTCATCCCTTAAGTGTGGGCTGTGATACTGATTTACTTCCAAAGAGTACAGCATGAAACAGAGAAATAAGAGTAACTTCACAGTGAAGAAATCTGACAATCACTATCTCAGGTGACCAAGGTTGACATAAAAAATGACAAATCATGTTGATTTTATCTTTGATATGATGTGATGAAAATGGAACTTTACCTCTGTGACCTTTCTCCATCAAACCCGTAACTCAAGTCCAATAGTGAGAAAAACATCAGACAAATCCAATAGAGGAGTATCTTACAAAATATTTGACCAATACTCCTCAGAGGGGTCAGTGTCACTAAAACACTAAAAATAAGAAAAGTTAGATAAATTGTCATGGCCAAAAAAGGCCTAAGGAAATATTACAACTAAGTATAATATGGTATTCTGGATAATATCCTGGAACAGGAAATGAATAGAGGGCAACAAATAAGGAAATCTGAATAAACCATGAACTTTAGTTAATAATACTGTATTAATATTATTTCATTAATTGTAACAAATTTGCCATGCTAATGCAAGATGTTAATAATGGAGAAAACTAGGTGTGGGGTATTTTGGAACTCTACTATCCTCTCAATTCTTCCTGTACATGCAAACTGTTATAGTAGAGAGAGGTTTTAGATTTTCTATCATTTTCTCAAATGAAGTATTTTTGTCAGTTTTTGTGTTGTTTACCCGTCAAATTCTACTCCTTCTTTTTTTTTTTTAACCTTAACTCTGCAAAGGAGTGCTGTTGGTGTAGATGAGATGCAAGGACTGAAAAATTTGAAATAAGTTATGCAAGATACCTAAGAGTGCATAACTCCACTAGAGGCAGTTAGGATTGGCAGAAAATCATGGGTAGAATTAATTTTTTCCCACAATAAAGTCAGGACTATGATAAAGAAGATTAAATAGCTATTATATCAAACACTTGCTGACTCACATCACTTATGTAATGAAACCAACACATTTGTACACAAAAGTGATAAAAATGTATTCCATTTCTAGATCTTATTTATTTATTTAATTTCAATAGTTTTGGACCAACAGGTGATATTCAGTTACATGGATAAACTCTTTAGTGGTGATTTCTGAGATTTCAGTGCACCCTTCACTGGAGCAGTGTACACTGTACTCTGGTGTCGTCTTTTTATCCCTAACACCCCTCCCATCCTTCTCCCTGAGTCCATTGTATCATTTTTATGCCTTTGCATCCTCATAGCATCCTCATAGCTTAGCTCCCACTTACAAGTGAGAACAATGTTTGATTTTCTATTCAAACATTTCCAGTGACTCTTCTCCTTATTTCTCTTTGGCTACCTTCATTACTTTTGGGTCATACAAAATGTATCATATCATTTCAAAAAATTATCTTAAAATCAAATATGAATAGAATTGTATTAATTGTGTTAATCGTATTAATATTAATTGTATTTGGCATTGTCTTTATTTTTATATGTATTGAGTTTTATATTAGTGTTCTGTATTATTTTTATATAAATATATTTTAACAGTTTAATAAGCTCATTCATGAATTCGAAATGTCAGCTGCCCAAAAACAGATCCTTCATTTCTTCAATCAGTGATTATTCTACTAGTTTTAAAATTCTGACCATGAAGTTTGGGGAAGAACTCTTAAAACTGTATTATAGATTCCATAGTTATTTATTTTCCAAAAATCTAGGTTTTTTTCATAATAATTAGTCAATGTCAGGTGTAAGGCTACTTGATTTATTCTCATTTCTTGATTATATTCATAAGCAGAAATAAAAATTTTAATCTAAGTTAAACAGGTCAGAGTAGCAACAGACATAAAACACAATGCTATGCTTTTTTTGCTATATCACTGCTTACTAATTTTAATTTTTAATTATTTTTAATTGTGGCAAAATATATAACATAATGTTTGCTATTTTAGCCATTTCTTAAGTGTTCAATTCAGAGCTATCAATCACATTCACAGCGTTGTACAACCATAATCGCTATTTTCAAAATGTTTTCATCAACTCAAATAGAAACTCTGCCACCAGTAGGCAGTAGCACCCACTTCGCTCCGCTCTCAGGCCCTGGTAACCTCTAATTTACTTTTTGTTTCTCTGAAGTTGCCTATTCTAGATATTTCATGTGAATGAAATTACAAAATATGTGTTTTTTTTGGTGTCTGCTTATTTAATCTAACACAATGATTTCATGTTTCTTCCATGTTGTAGCATGTATCAGAGCCTCATTCTTTTTTATGGATGAATAATATTTCAATATGTTCATGTTATTATGAACATTATTATATATACAATTATATATACAAACATACATATATATTTATATATGGAATATTATATATACAGAATATCTTATATACAAAAATAAATATATAATATTTAATTGAAATTTTTGAAACAATCCTAGATTTGTTCACGTAAAAATTACTTCTGTTGGGGTAAAAGTTAGTGATAAATAATAAAAGTATATATTTTATTGTAACCAATTTTCTCCCCTTTTTAAAACTTATGGAGAAAATTATAAACTAACAAAGTCCAGATAATGAAATATTATTTCTGTATTTTCTCTTTTATTTTAATGTTTCTCTGCCTTTTCAGTATACATTTGCTATTGAAACATAAAACATGCTAACTCAGTGAGATGAAATAGGACCAGAACAGTTATATACCTCCTCCCTAAGTTTGAGCTTTCTGTTATAAGACAAATATTTGTGGCATATCATAACTCTAATACCTGACAAGACCACAGAATTTTCTACTCAAGATAGATCATAAAATTACAAAAAGATCTATCATTCTGTATAGTTCAGTGTATCAACAAAACTGAGATAACTTCTGCACAAAGAATGCACTTCTAGGATTGATAGTGGATTGTGTGAAGTTGCCAGTTGTTTTTACTATAATAAGTTTAAAAACAAAGAATATATTTTATTCCAAAGACAGTTTTGGTGAGGTGTTTAAAGCATGGAATGTATTTCCCAGTGATAGAATGTTTGAAAAATTAGTTAGGTTCCCTATCAATCCTGTTAGTTGATATAGAGCTAAATCTAAAAACTGATATTGGGTGACCAGAACTGCTGTTTGATTTCTGTTTGGACCTCTGAACTTTTTATTGGTCTCCTGTTACTCAAAGGGCACCTTGCTTCTGCTGCCTCAAAACCTCAGAACTTTAGTGTCACTGGTGTCAGATGCTACTTTGTCATCCACTATCCTGCAGGTGGCTGTCTTTCGGATGGCTTGCATGGGGTTGCTGCTATCCAGGGCATCACTGGGATTGAAGTCCCTCCCATCTTCCAGCAGGCAGCAGTAAGGTGGCCAGCTCAGCTGGCAGTTTGACCTTGATGCTCAGCAGGGCCTCCTCATACATCCGGGCCTGGTGCCATCCTTCTGCCAGAGTCTGTGCCAGCTCTGACTCCAGGTGCAGCAGAACCCCGTTGAGCTGCTCCATCTGCATGGCATAGAGGGCCTCCATCTCCCTCAACTGTTCTCCAAGCTGGCCTTAAGATTTCTCCTAGAGTCCAGGTTGATCTCCAAGGACTGGACTGTACCTCTCAGCTCCATGAGCATCATCTTAGCATTTCTGATTTTGGCGACTGCATGGTGATGACTGTGGTGCTCTCCTCAATCTGCTGGAACCAGTATTTTCCAGTTCCTCTAGGTTCTTCTGAGCCAGCTCATTACACTGATCTGCCAGGATCTTGCTGGGGTCCTGAGATTTAGGGACATCTACCTCTATGGTTAAACCAGAACTGGGAAACTGGACTTGTAAGTCTTTTTTTTCCTCCTTGTGGTTCTTCTTCATGAAGAGGAACTCCTCCTTGAGAGCCGAGATCTGTCTTCAGCTGCAGCTGAGTGACATTGGTGTCATCAGTGACCTTCCTGAGCCCACAAATGTGGCTCTCCACAGATGGGTGTATGGCCAGCTCTGTCTCATTCTCGACTCTAAAATCACCAGCAGCAAGATAGGCATTGTCAATCTGCCGAACAATGTGGGCATTGTCCACAGAATTTGCAAAGGTCTGAGCCCTCAAGTCCTCTATGGTCTTAACATAATGTCCCCAGTCTCTGACCTGGGGCCCCTTCTTCTCTAGATGTTCCCAGATTTTGGTTTCTAGCCTCCGATTCTCAGTCTCCAGGCCACTCATTCTGTCCAGGTAGGAGGCTAAGCAGTTATTCAGGCCTGGCATGGCCTCGTTCTTACTCTGTATGCCCTGCTATTTCTACCAGATACCCAGCCGACCCAGAAGCTGGTGGAGCTGAAAGAAAAGATCCAGGAGTTAGAGCCCATAATGCTTGCATAAAAGATAGCCAGGCTACTGGTGAGCAACTGGAAGGACCTCACAGACAGGCAGTTAGTGGAGAAAGTGGTGGAGTGGGTGATGAATCTCATATCTCAGGGGAGAAAAGCAAGAGGATAGGATTCAGGTTTTGCTGCGCTGCTGTTCAATTTTTCTTTTTCCTAAGGATATTCTCATTGGTGATTTCAGAAACAACTTTCTTCCTATTTATTCCATCCCGGACTCCAGTACATCTTGCCACCAGCATCCACACCTTATCCTTGGAAGGAAGAGCTCCTATCACCTAGGATTGTTGTGGAAACGGGGATTTAGTGGCAGATTAGAAGCAGAAACATTGACTAAACTTAGATATTTGCTTAATTTAATTCAACAGAATATGGTAAACCTCATTTATCTGTATTCTGCAATGCTAAGATATATAGAGAATTTAAAGACAAATGAGACACAGTTCCAGATCTCAAGAAGCTTTCAGTTTATGGAAAGGCACAGAAGATATTAAGATCTCTTGGATAAAAGACCTCGTCTGGAAAGTATCATATACAAATGTCAAATGAAATATATAAATGGAGATATGAGTACATCTGTTTGAGGAATCCTGTAAGGTTCACAGAGTGGTCAACAGTAGAAATGGACCTTGAATGATCTAGGGACTATTGAAAATCATAGTTGGGAATGTGGCCCTTATGGGCCAGAATGCTTCATAGTCATGTATAGGAGATTTTGAAGTAAGATGCTATTGGTGAAACCCACCTCCAATATTTCAATGTAGGTTCTTTCTATTTTCCCGAAGTGTCAGCTGGTCTGAGAAATAAAGAGAAAGAGTACAAAGAGAGGAATTTTACAGCTGGGCTGCTAGGGGTGATATCACATATCGGTAGGTCTGTGATGCCCACTTGAGCTGTAAAACCAGCAAGTTTTTATTAAGGATTTCAAAAGGGGAGGGGATGTACAAACAGGGAGTAAGTCACATGCTTTAAGAGGCAAAGAGCAGAGCAAAGATCACATGCTTCTGAGGAAAGAGGGCAAGGACAAAATCAGAACTCCTGATAAGGGTCTATGTTCAGCAGTGCATGTATTGTCTTGATAAACATCTTAACAGAAAACAGGGTTCAGAAGCAGAGAACAGGTCTGACCTCAAATTTACCAGGGCTGGGGTTTCCCAATCTTAGTAAGCCTGAGGGTACTGCAGGAGACCAGGCTGTAGCTCAGTCCTTATCTCAACCGCATAGGACAGACTCCCAGAGTGGCCATTTATAGATTCCCCCCCGGTAATGCAATTCTTTTCCTAGGGTCTTAATATTATATTCCTTGCTAGGAAAAGAATTTAGTGATATCTGTCCTACTTGCACATCTGTTTATAAGCTCTCTGCAAGAAGAAAAATATGATTCTATTCTGCCACAGGCAGTCAGACCTTATGGTTGTCTTCCCTTGTTCCCTGAAAATTGCTGTTATTCTGTTCTTTTTCAAGGTGCATTGATTTCATATTGTTCAAACACACGTTTTACAATCAATTTGTACAGTTAACGCAATCATCATAGTGGACCTGAGGTGATGCACATCCTCAGCTTACAAAGATAACAGGATTAAGAGATTAAAGTAAGACAGGCATAAGAAATTATAAGAGTATTATTGGGGAAGTGATAAAAAGGTCCATGAAATCTTCATAATTTATGTTTCCTCTGCTGTGGCTCCAGCCAGTCCCTCCATTCGGGGTCCCTGACTTCCCGCAAAAAGATGCAGCTTTTTAATTCCTGATTTTGGAATATATTAGAGAATTAAAGGTGAAAATTATAAAGGAGCAGGACATGGTGGCTCATGTTTATAATCCCAACAATTTGGGAGGCTGAGGCAGGAGGATTGCTTGAGGCCAGGAGTTTAAGACATACTTGGGCAACATAATGAGACCCTATTTCTTAAAAAAAAAAAAAAAAAAATAGCCTGGTGTGGTGGTATATGTCTCAGCTACTCAGGAGTCTGAGGTGAGAGGATTACTTCAGACCAGGAGTTCAAGGTTATAGTGAGCTATAATCATGCCACTATACTCCAGCCTGGGTGACAGAGCAAGGCCCTATCTCAAAAAACAAAAAAAAAAGAAGGAAAAAAAGAAAATTAAAAAAGGAGAACATCCTCTGAATGCATACTCTCTTGCCTATGTTTGTAAATATGACAGGCCTGTACACACAATTTTATTGAGAAATGAAAGCCAGTTTGGGAATAACAAACTTTTTTTTTTGTCAATACCTGAACTTGAATTTAATTGAATTCAAAGTTTTAAATGAACACTAAGCTAAATATCTATTTTAACTTTAATATCTTTAATAAAGCTTTGTAGAATTTTCTTATTAAACATTGCATAAGTAATTTCTGTTTGTTACAGAAGAATTGAAGAATACTAATAAAATAAAACTAATAAATCATTCCAAATCAAAATGTTAGTAACATATGTCAATGTAAGAACAGTCACTCAGTGTTTTTGTGCTACATGATAGGAATGTCCACATAAAAATAAGAAAATAAAAAGCAATTTATCAACATTGAATCTTTGGGAAAGGGACAACATTATAAATTTTGAACAATTTCTGTATTATTACAGATGAGACTTCTTTTAAGAAGTCTCCAGCTACTAAAAGCAGGCAGATTTTGGAGAAAGCAAATAAAAAGCACAGAATGACACCACAGAATTCTTAATTTGAAGGGATGAAGGCCAGAGGAGAAGGTAGATAATTAAAGATGGAGACTGTATTAATGTTGAGTATGCTGACACAATAGACCCCAAACTTCCAGTGTCAAAAAAAAAAAGGCCTGATTTATTTCTTTTCTTTCTTTCTTTCTTTTTTTTTTTTTTTGGCACAGCGTCTAACTCTGTTGCTCAGGCTGGAGTGCAGTTGCACAATCTTGGCTCACTGTGACCTCTGTCTCCCAGGCTCAAGAGATCCTCCTACTTCAGCCTCCCTAGTAGCTGGAACCACAGGCTCCTGCTCTCTTGCATGGCTAATTTTTTGTGTTTTTTGTAGAGACAGGGTTTTGCCATCTTGCCCAGGCTGGTCTCAAACTCCTGAACTCAAATGATTCTCCTGCCTTGGCCTCCTGAAATGCTGAGATTACAGGAGTGAGCCACCATGCCTGGCCTATTTCTTTCTCAGTTAATTGTCCTGGCTGTTATTTGGGTTGATAGCTGCATTTTCTCTTTGCAGACATCCAGGGCAGACTGATGGCTACTTTGCCATCTTCAATATGTGGATTCCAAAGTTACCAGGGGCATAACCATCAGCCAGAGTGGGGAATGGAGAGCATAGAGGTTGCTCATAGGAGGTTTGTTTGAGCCACTTTTGGAAGTTATACGCATGACTTCTCTTTACAGTACCTTCATTAAAACAGCCATGTGTCTACACTCAATTGCAAGGGAGGCTAACTGTAGTCTAGCTGTGTTCCCAAGAAGAGGCAACCAGTATCTGTTTATCTGCTTGTGTGTTATCTGTCTGGTGAACAGATAGCTAGCTCAGCCACAGAAATGATTCTACTTTAGGTACTATTTTGTGTTTAATTATGGCATACCAAAGAAAACCTCTGGGTGGACTTATGTCCACTTTATATTGCATAGCTTCTTTTCAGCAAATACATATTAGTGTATACATATACATATTAGTAGCAAATATATATTAGCATACATTATTAGTATAATGAAAAGCTTTTCTTTAAATAAGCAAGGTTAATATTACCCCAAATATTATGATCCAGAATACACTCAATGTTAATATTTATGCATATATATGTCTTTTTAGATAATCTATTTACCTATCATCTATCCATTTAATAATGCTCCATTGAATTTGTCCAATAATTTGGTTGCCAGGAATAAGGTCAGATCTTGCTATTGTAAGTGAAAATAAATTTATTTTAAGATACCAGATAGCTCACAGATTCAGTGAGAGATTCTAGAATACCAGGTTCTGATGCTACCCCAACAGGAACAATGCAGCCAGTAAAACTGCCCAATCACATGATAGAAATATTTCTGTCATCAGAACCTTTTGCTCCACACCAATGATGGTGGGGGAACTGGATACCATATAGCTAGCCTAGTTGCTCCAGAAGAACCAAATGCCTCTATTTCCATGCTTTCCAGAACATGTGAAGTCCTCTCACATAGAGAGCATCTCACAGCATTCACTTTGCATCTAAATTTTGCATATGTGCATATGATTTTTAGAATCCAGATCAAATACTTATATCACTGATATCCTGTAATAAGGAGCATAAGATTTTGCATTAGATTTTAAATCTTTGTAGCAGATAGGAAGGCAAATTATGAGTTATCGAAGTAAGAATTGCGTGAACCCATTTAAAATACTTGCCAGCTCGGAAAGGTGGCTCTCACCTGTAATTCCAGCACTTTGGAAGGCTGAGGCAGGTGGATCCTGTGAACTCAGGAGTTCAAGACCAGCCTGGGCAACATGGTGAAATGCCATCTCTAAGAAGAATACAAAAATTAACCTGGCATGGTGGCACGCACTTGTAGTGCCAGCTATTTGGGAGGCTGATGCAGGAAGATCCATTGAGCCTTGAGAGGTTGAGGCTACAGTGAGCAGTGATCATGCTCTAGCCTGTGGACTCTAGCCTGTGCAACAGAATGAGACCCTGTCTCAAAAAAATAGAGCAGAATAAAATAAAATATTTTCCAATGAGATTTGTCTCAAGTATTTGTTTCTTAATGGTTATTTTAAAAGCTATTATTGTTATATTTTTAACTAGCCAGCTACTGAACTGTACTCTAGTTTCAAGAGTTTTTCAGTTTATTTTTGTGTGGTTTTTAGATAGAGAATTATATTTGCAATAATGGTATTTATCTTTTCATTTATAATATTTATGCCCTGTTTCATTTCTTTGTCTACAGCATTAACTGTTTTACCAAAGTTATCTTAAATAACACATGCTCTTTCAAGTCCTCTCTAAATAAGAGAGATAAATACTTGATGATACTTGTAGGTATAATGCCTCTTTTAAGTAGATATTTAATAATAGGAAAATATTACTGACTCTAAATGCTTTGCTGAACCTGTTTGCTTAAGGAATTATCTTTATGGTTTGTAAAGGGGAGAACTAGTGGTTCTAAGATTCCAGTATAAAACTAGTAATTAGACTAATTTAAATAAAAAATAACTTTAATTATAATAAAACTAGTTTAAAAGTAGATTAATATAGAGGAGAAAATAAAATCACCAATAATTTCATTGTTCAAGATGGCCTGATAACTATATATGCATCTCTGCATATCCTTCCAAAAGCCACTGCCGACACACACACACACGCATTTAAAAAACTGAATCATATGAATGTTTTGAATATACTATTTAATTATAAATTGAGTATATTATTGTGTCAATCATTGTCATTTTATTGCAAAATTTGATATAATTTATTTATTTAATCCAGAAAAGTTTTAACTGCAAACATGTGTTATGGGATACCTGATTTCCCCCAGATCTAATCTACCTCTTCGTTCTAGTCTACATTTTAAAAACTCTTCATTGAGATTTTAAAATTTAGTAGTCTTCACTTTTGAAGCCCTTTAAGGGTTGAATTTTTGTTTTATTTAGAGTATTCTGAGTCTTTTATTATGGATGAAATAAATAGTGTTTTATAAATCAACATGTCTCTATATTTTATCATGTAGACTGATTAGCCAGTAAGAATAATTTCTTATCTTTATTTTTAATTTTTCTGACTTCAAAGTCCAAATTCATTCAGTCTGTGGAAAAGTAATGATGTGCAAAGGAAAGATTAATCAAAATAAGAACAGATGCAAAAAAAAAATTTATTAGCTTCCCACAGCATACAACTTTTATATAACTTTGTGAAATTTTTCCATTGTTATGTTAAATTTGTGTGATGTAACATCAGTTAATGATCCCTTAAGAATATGAATTAATAATAGAAGTCCAGTTTTGTTTTAAAGATTTTAGATAATCCTGAAGCAATTCTAGATAAGTAGAAGAAAGTTCTGAGTTTGAATAAATGAGGCTGGGTATAGGCAGCCAATCTAAAGAAATTTCAGCAGCAGTAGTAGAAATTTTATGTGTGTGTATGTGAAATATATCAGCAATTGTTGTTGTATTTTGAAGAAAATTTTTAACTATCCCTCCTCAAGACCCATTAAACTTTCTGTTTGCATTAATTTTGTCTTAACACTCAGAGTAAACTAAATAGAACAGAACTTTAAAATTTTAGCTCTGTGTATAGTTTACATTAATATAGGGTTTCGAAAAACAAAAGTAATAATACTAAAAACTTCAAAAATATGGATGAGTAAAATAAATGCAAATCATCCTCAGTCTTATTATACAACAATAGTAGCATTTCAGAGTTTTGTCTTTCACATATACTCACAGAATGAAAACATACTAAATATATCTGTTTTAGTGTTCTCTTTTCACTTAATTTTTAAATGTCTTCCCATGTTATTAAATTTCTTTGAATCACAATTTTTAACTACAGTGATTTATTTTGTATATTTGAATAACTCATATGATCATATTTTTCTCAAAATTATTGTGTTTATAAAGAAAATACATAGAAAGTCCTTGTGACTATATCTTTATGTATGTTCTCAGTTGTTACAATAGATTCTTAGAACTTGACTTTTATCCAAAATGACCTAACAAAATTTTCCTATTTTTTTCCCGTAATGAGGTTGAATAAACGTGATTTCCACAGGGTGGGAAAGGTAATCCACTATAAACTGGCTATTTATTTTATTTGAGCTTGTTCATTTATCCGTTTATTTGTTCTTTTATCAATGATTATGCAGTCTGTATTCACACTACTGAATCAGACACTAGAGATTCCAATATGAAGAAGACAATGTACTTTGGAAGAGAGAGAGGGGTTAATTTTTTATGATAGTATGATACGCAGTACTATACAGGTTCTGTATTTGGGATGGCAGTATTATTTAGTATTTCAGAACTTTAGCTCTCAAATAATAATGAATGGATTCAAAGTCTGCTCCATATCTCACCAGCCAGGTGGTCTTGGACAAATGTTTAATTTTTTGGTTCCAGTTTTCTCATCTGTTAGATAAGGATGATAACATTACCCACATTATGGAATTGTTTTGAGGCATAAATGAGGTATTATCTGTCTCTATAATACTGTGTGACACATAACTGTATATTAATGTTAACTACTGTTATTCGTGCTCTTGTTATTAAGGAATAATTATGCCAAAAGGTGAAAGAGAGAGGATGACTAACACAAGATGAGAAGAAAAGGGCATCATGATTAAGCAGAGAAGGGAGGGAGAGGCACTCCAAGTGGGAGATGGAGAGAAAATAGTGCAGAGCAGTAAGGTGTAGATATGCAGAACAGGTTCAGACAACTGTGATCTTTTATACAGAACTCGATGTGTAATGGTGAGTCATTTGAACTTTATCCTGAAAACTTCTAAGCCTTACAAGAAAAGAAGTAGCATGATTAGATTTGGATATCAGAAATATTGTATAGTAAATGATGTGGAAAACAAATCTGAGTGTGAGCAGCTGAGATCAGAGAGGCTTATGAGACAGACCTAACTGTCCAAGTGAGAAACTGAAGACATAAATTAAAGCTTAAATATTAAAGATTGAACCAGGCATATGGTCTACAAATTATTTATGACACATATGTGATGAAAAGGTGGGATTTAAAGCTGATGCCCAGATTTCCAGCTTATGCAAATTGATGACAATGTTATTAGCCAAGATAGAGAACATAATAAGTGCTTATTACAATATTTAATATTATTTAGTTCTCAATTTGTGTCAGGCTCAAGCTCCAAATAATTTTTTTTTTGAGACGGAATCTCGCTCTGTCACCAGGTTGGCATGCAGTGGCGTGATCTCACTCACTGCAACCTCTGCCTCCAGGTTCAAGCGATTCTCCTGCCTCAGCCTCCTGAGTAGCCGGGACTGCAGCCAAACACCA
This sequence comes from Colobus angolensis palliatus, assembly GCF_000951035.1. Classification (NCBI taxonomy): domain Eukaryota; kingdom Metazoa; phylum Chordata; class Mammalia; order Primates; family Cercopithecidae; genus Colobus; species Colobus angolensis. The sequence continues at coordinate 2,253,372 of NW_012117354.1, forward strand.
CCACGCCCAGCTAATTTTTGTATTTTTAGTAGAGATGGGGTTTCACCATGTCAGCCAGGATGATCTCAATCTCTTGACCTCACGATCCACCTGCCTTGGCCTCCCAAAGTGCTGGGATTACAGGCGTGAGCCACCAGGCCTGGCCTCCAAATACTTTTTTTTTTTTTTTTTTTTAAGAGAGTCTCACTCTTATTGCCAATGCTGGAGTGCAATGGTGCTATCATAGCTTGCTGTAAACTGGAACTCGTGGGCTCCAGTGATCCTCCCATGTCAGAGCAGCTATCCCATCCACCATCATGTACAACTAATTGTTAAACTTTTTGTGGAAACATGGTCTCACTATGTTGCCCTGGCTGGTCTTGAATTCTTGACCTCAAACTATCTTTGCACCTTGGCCTCTTAAAATGCTGAGATTCCAAATATTCTTAATGCAATAACTCATTTAATTCTTACGATAATGCTACAAAATAATATTTTTCCATTTTACAGATAAGGAAATTGTAGACATGAGAAATAAATAATTTTCCAAGGTCACATAGTTAGCGACCAGGAGAGTGGAATTGCAAATATGGCTGAATAGTTGCAGAGCTTATGCCCTTGAGTTCCATGCCACACAGCTCTGCTACTGAGAAGAGGAACAAATCTGAAGGAGGAGTTGGCCTCTACAAAGATAGATAAGGCTTAATGTAAAGATTTTGGTTCTCTTTTGAACATCATTCTATACAATTAGTATCAATACAGTGCTATATTCGTTCATTATTTTAATAACTAATCAAATTCACTGTGTCTTCATTTTGTAACATAAATATAAATCAAATACATATACATAAATTTATGTATGTACATACACACATATATACATATATATAAAAATATAACACTTCCAAACAATGGACTAGTTACCACATCAAAATAATGTGGGCTTAGTCTAGAATGACTTATTATTCATAAATATATGATTGGTTTTAGTGCTTAAAATTTTTATTTTTAAATGTTCATACCATTATGCCAAGCTTTTCTTTATCTCCTCATGAGTAAAGATTCTATTAATATTTCCCAGACCTGTAGCTAATTCAGTATTATTTACATCTGTGGATCAGGGATGGAAACCAAATATAATCTTACACATCTTCCACCTATGTCTCGAGAAATCATAAGCATCTTCTTAAACTCTATATTGGTTTATTACTACATATTTGTGTTAACTAGATTAGTTTTATCTATAGTAATAAACTCTTAAATATGCTAATGAACAATTCTGTCCCTGAATTATTTGATTGATACTGTCATGGGACCCATTGATTACACATTTCAAACTGCCAAATGTTAGTATGTCATTTTACTTAATAAATGACTGCACATATTGAAATAAACTCAAGGGCTAGGTAAATTTATAGATCTAATGGGAGTTCCACTTTTCCTGGTTATGTAGCTTCCACAAGCTTTAATTCAGTGATTACACATTTCTTATTAGGTAAGCAAATCTAAGACACCAACAACATGAATACAGGCCATGAAACAAATGAATGATTTTCTCAGATGATATGAGGGGGCAACAAAGCATATGAAAAACTATTATTTGTTTCAAATTATAAATCTATAATGATTATTATTAAATTAGTCTTTCAAAGTAGGGCAGATAAGAAAAGTAAAAATACCAGTTTAATTTTCTATATATCAAACAGAACTGCAAATGTATTCATTTATTAATGTTCTACTTGAGACTGCCAATCTTGTAGGTGCTCAGTTTCCTCTCTTACTCTCTACAGAAGTTATTTCAATCTTTTCTATTCTTCCAGATCTTCTATGAAACCAGGTACTTGTTCGTCATCAGATGATGATTTTACCTCATAAGTTTTAGAGAAAATGAGAATTATAGGTAAGAATTACCTCACCATCCTTTTTTCCTCTCAGTAAAATTCAAGAAGTGACTTTCCTTCTAGGGCCATTCTCTTAGGTAGCATTTCCTGTCTTCTCTTCCAGAAACAGACTCCATCAGTTGTCCCTCTCTCTCTATCTTCATTGTCTCCCTTCCTGGTAACTGTTTCTCAACAACATTTAAAGCTTCTTGAATCTCCTGATCAATGTTAATTTTCTAGGACTCCTGTAACAAAGTATCACACACAGGATGGTTAAAGGGCAAAAACTTACCATCTCACAACTCTGGGCTACCTCTTCGTAGCTTCTGGTGGTTTCCTGGTAATCTTTGGTGTTTCCTGGCTTGCAGACACTTAATTCCCTTCTCTGCTTTTGATGTCCTGTGGTGTTCCCTCTGTGTCTCTGTTTTCACATGGGCATGTGCTTATGAAGATACTAGTCATATTGGATGAGAGGCCAACCCTACTCCAGCATGACCTCATCTTAACTAGTAACATCTGCAATACCCTAATTCTAAATAAAAAGTCACATTGCAAAGTACTGGGGGTTAGGACTTCATAATACATGTATACTTTTGGTTGGGGACACAGTCCAACCCATAACACTACCTTAATAAAACAAAATACTAAACTTTCAAACATTCTTTAACTAGACTTTGTGTTTCAGCCACAATTTTTATCTTTTCTTTCCTTTACAATCACACTTTTAAAGGTTTTGTAAACTATTTTTGCCTTTACTTTCTCTGCAATCCACTTTTTAAATCAAGCTTACAAAGAAAATTGTCTTTCCTTGTATGTGTGTAAATGTAATTTGCCCTGATTATGCAAAAATAACACTCAACCTGATAGTTCTATTTCTCAGTGGTAATTAATCTATTAACATTTTGATTTTATATGTAACAATAAGCTATCATGTATTCAGCATCTGGTTCCAGATATATTGGTAAATATAACTCATTTTATTCTCACTATTTTGAAGATGAAAAATATATGTAAATTTAATTTTATTGGCTTTGTTCACATGAGGCTCCCCACTGGGAAATATATTCTTCTTCGATTGCTGACAAAACCTGGTTTCAGTAAACCCATAAGCTTGGGATCCAGACTGAGAAAAGTGTGGTTAAATTCATCAAAATAATGTCACCCTTTAAGCTTCATGGAGGACAAGCAGCTGTTTTTCTTCTAGACTCAATGTGCTTTATTTTGAGTCTAATGTTATATAATATATATTAGTCTGTGTGTGTGTGTGTGATAAACACACATAACACACTAACATTTAGTGTATTCAGGCCACCATTATATTCATTTATACATGTTGAGCATCCCTAATCCAAAAATCCGAAATCCAGTATGGTCCAAAGAGCATTTATTTTGAGCATGACGTTTGAATGTCATGTCTACACTCAAAAAGTTTCAGATTTTGTGTCATTTTGCATTTCAGATTTTCAGATTAAGGATGCTCAACCTGCGCTATGCCAACAATCTTCTAAGTGTCCTTTCTTCTAGCCTTACTCTTTTCTAATCAATATAACAATAAACGAACACAAGAAAACATTCTCACTTTACCTAATAATAAAATAAATATAGAATATAAAGAAGTTTAAAAAATTCACATATCACATCGGCATAGATAACGAGTATTAATAATATTCAGTCTTGGCAAGATTTTACATACTGTTAGTTTAAGTGTTGATGTCCTGGAGGATCACTGGCAAATTACAGAACTACTGTAACTGGTTTTTCATTTGCCAGCGAAGACTGTTGAACAATCCCATCAATAAATGTTTCCTGAGACAAAAATTTCACAACCTCTCATTATTTCTGAAAGCCACCCTGCCCCCGCCATCAATTCCTCCTCACTCTCAGGAAATTACCTGTAAGAAAATGAAGCAGTGTTCTGTCATTAGAAAGACAACTTTCTAATGGTGTACAATTACTTTTGTCTTTTGTTCCCTGTTATTCTCAGTTGGACAGGGACTTCCTTTGCAATTTCATTTTATTTTTCCTCAATCATTAATGCCCGTCTTCAGAAGATTAATCTCAACAACACAAATATACTCAACACTTCTTGTCTTTTTGTTTTAAACTCAATGTGTGTATTTATCCATTTCCACTTTACATTCCCATTTGTTGACTCTTCTTTATAACAAAACTTCTTAAAATTTTTGCATAAATTCTGCTTTTTTTCACTATTAACTCTTTTTATTTTTTCCAACCTTATTAAAGAACAAATAACAAATGAAATGTATATATTTACAGTGTACAACATGATGTTTTGAAATGTGTACACATTGTGAAATGATTTCTGTAATCAAGGTGATGAACATATCCATCACCTCACCTAGTTTTTTTTCCAGTGAGAAAATTTAAGATCTAGACTCAGCAAATTTTGAGTATAAAATACAGTATTATTAACTAAAGCCACTATGCTCTACATTAGATCTTTAGAACTTATTCATCCTCCATAATCAAAAATTTGTACTATTTTTCCAGTATGTTCTCATTCTTCCCACCTTCTTCCCTCTGGAAACTCATCATTCTTGTGTTTGTTTCAATGAGTTTGCATTTTTTTATATTCCTCATAGAAGTGAGACCATGCAATATTTGTCTTTTTGTGCATGATTTATGTCACATAGCTTAATGTCCTCCAGATCTATCTATGTCATCACAAATGACAGCATTGTCTTCTTTTTTAAAGGCTAAATAATATTCCATTGTGTGTGTGTGTGTGTGTGTATGTGTGTGTGTATGCATATGTGTGTGTCTTTTTGCTTGTAATTGTTTGGGTATTTCAGATATTTTGTGGTTCTATATTATATATATACATTTATGTGTAATTTTCTTTATCTGTTTATCTTTGTTGAATGATCAGGGTGATTTCATGTCTTGACTATTCTGAATAATGCTGCAATTAATATAGGAGTGCAGATATCTCTTCAATTTACTGACCTCATTTTCTTTGAGTATATACCCAGATGTAGGATTGCTGAATCACATAATATTTCTATTTTTAATATTTTGAGGAACCTCCATATTGTTTTCCATAATAGCTGTCCTAATTTACATCCTCACAAACAGTGTACAAGTTGGCACACAACTGTCCGTTTTCTCCACATTCTTATCAGCACTTACATTTTCTGTTACTAATAATAGATATTCTAATAAGTGTGAGATTATTCCTCATGTGATTTTAACTTGCATTTCCTTGAAAGTTAGTGATGTGGAGCATTTCTCTTTCATATTCCTGTGGCCATTTGTATGTCTTCTTTGGAGAAATGTCTATTCAGGTCCTTTGTCCATTTTAAATTGGATCATTTGTTTCCTTGCTATTGAGTTGTATGTGTTCCTTAGATATTTTGGATCAACCCCTTATAGGACATATGGATAGCAAATATTTTCTCCCATTCCTTAGATTGTCTGTTGACTCTGTAAATTGTTTCCTTGGCTGTGTAGAAGCTTTTTAGTTTGATGCAATCCCATATGTTTACTTTTACTCTTGTTGTCTGCGCTTTTGAGACAATATCCAAAAAATCATTGCCCAAACTAATGTCAATAAATTTTTCCTTAAGTTTTCTTCCAGAAGTGTTACAATTTCAGATCTTTAATTACATTTAAGTCATTACAATTAAGTTATATCTAAAGTATTAATACATTTGAATTGATTTTTATATATGGTATGAGATAAGGGTTCCGTTTCATTCTTCTGCATATGGATATACAGTTTTCTCAGTGTCATTTATTGAAGAGACTGTCCTTTACTCTTTGTGTCTTCTTAACACCTTTGTCAAATAGCAATTGACCGTAATGTGTGGAATTATTTCTGAGCTCTGTGTTCTGTTCCCTGAGTCTATAAATCTGTTTTTATGCCAGTATCATGCTGTTTTGGTTGCTATAATTTTGTAGCATATTTTGAAGTCAGGTAGTATGATGCTTCCAGCTTTTCTCTTTTTGCTCATGATTGCTTTGGGTATTTTATAGTTTCATGCAAATTCTAGGATTTTAAAAAAAATTCTGTAAAAAATGTCATTGGAATTTTAATAGAGAATGTATTGAATTGTAAATCACCTTGGGTAGTGAAGATATTTTAACACTGATCACTTTCGTCAATGAACATGGGATATCTTTTCATTTATTTGTGTCTTCTTCAATTTCTTTCATCAGTGTTTATAGTTTTCAGTGTATTGATCTTTTACCCCATGATTAAGTTTACTGCTCAATATTTATTTTTTAATGCTACTGTAAATTAATTTTTAATGCTACTGTAAATGAAATTTTATTCTTGTTGTCTTTTTCAGATATTTCCTTTTCAGTGTACAGAATTGCTGTAGAATAGCTACAGATTTTTGTGTGTTGATTTTGTGTCCAGCAACTTTACTAAATTCATTTAGTAGTTCCAACAGTGTTTTGGTAGAGTTTATGGAGTTTTCTATATATAAGATCATGTTTTCTGCAAACAATGGTAATTTAATTCTTCCTTACTGATTTGGATGCCTTTTATTTTATCTTGCCTAATTGCTGTGGCTAGAACTTCCAGTACTATGCTAAATAGAAGTTGTAGGGTGGGAGTAGGCACTCTTGTTTCTGATCTTAGCAAAAAATCAACTTTTTATTCCTGAGTATGATATTAGCTGTGGGCTTGTTGTATATGGGCTTTATTATGTTACGGTATATCCTTCTATACCTAATTGGTTGAGAATTTTCACTATAATAGGACATTAAATTTCTGCAAAATGCTTTTTCTGCATGGACTGAGATGATAATATCATTTTTATCTTTCATTCTCTTAATGCGGATGATCTTCTTCGTTGGTTTGTGCTTGTTAAACCATTCTTGTATCTCACAGATAAATCCCGCTTGATCATTGTGTGTGATGCTTTTAATGTGCTGCTGAATTTGGTTTTCTAGTATTTTGTTGAGGATTTTTGCATGTAGGCTCATTAGAAATATCACCCTGTAATTTTCTTTCCTTTTAGTGTTCTTGCTCAGCATTGGTACCAGGGTAACACAGGCCTTGAAAAATGAATTTGGAACTGTTCCCTGCTCTTCAATTCCTCGCAGATTTTGAGAAGGACTGGCGATAATTCTTTAGATGTTCTGTAAAATTGACCTTGAGCTCATCATCTAGTTTTGGATTTTTCTTTGTTGAGCAATTTTTGATTACTGCTTCAATCACATTTTTATTATTGTTCTGTTCAGACAAGGTGTATTTTGAGATTTTTAAAAAAATATAAACATAATTTTTAAAAATTATAAACACTATAATTTTTAAAAAGTTATAAACACTATAATTTTTAAAAAATTATAAACACTATAATTTTTTTAAAATTATAAACACTATAATTTTTTTAAAATTATAATTTTTAAAGAAAATTATAGTGTTTATCACTATAGGCTTCCCTAGTAGAGGTGCTTTTGCTATCTCCCATAAATTTTATTATTATGTGTTGTATCTTTATTTTTTACTATTTCAAGATTTCTAAAATTTCTCCTTTGGTTTCTTTTATGGTCCTTTAGTTGTCTATAAGTGTGTTATTTAATTTTCACATATTTATTGATTTTCCTATTTTTGATTTCTAGATTCACATGATTATAGTTTGATTGATATGATTTTGGTCTTCTCAAATTTATTAAGATTTATTCTGTGGCCTAACATGTAATCTATCCTGAAGAATGTTTTATGAACATTTGAAAATAATGTTTTTACTCTGCTGCACGTTGATGGAATGTTCTCTATTTATTTGTTAGATCCATCTGGTCTATAGTGTTCTTCAGGTCCACTGTTTTCTTTTGATTTTCTGTCTGGATGACCCATCAATTGTTGAAAGTGGGGTAAGAAAGTTTCTTACCATTATCATATAGCCATTTTCCCCCCCATAAGAAGTTCTATTAATATTTTCTTTTATATTTAAAATATAAACTAAATTTAAATTTCTATTTAAAATATTTCAGGGTAACAATGTTGAGTGCAAACACATTTATAATTAGTATATCCTCTTGATAAATTGATCCTTTTGTTAATACATAATAACCTTTGGTTTGTGTCAGTTTTTCACTTAAATACTATTTTATCTGATATAAGTGTATTCTGTCCTGCTCACTTTTGCTTGGAATATCTTTTTCCATCCTTTCATTTTAAACTATGTGTATTCCTAAAGGTGAAGTGATTAGAGTTGGATCTTATTTTTTCATTCATTCAAACTGTCTATAGTCTCTATGATTAGTGAATTTAATCCATTTACATTTTAAGTAATTACTGAAAGGTAAAAACTGAATACTGCAGTTTTGCTTATTGTTTTCTGCTTGTAGTTCCTTTGTTTCATGTGTCTTTCTTTGTGATGTGATGATGTTTTTGAGTGATATGCTTTGATTCCTTTTTCTTTACCTTTTACATATAATATTACATATTTTTCTAGTGGTTACCATGAGGTGTACATAAGACATCTTATCACTAAAGCAGTGTATTTCAGACTGATAATGAATTAACTTTGGCTACATACCAAAACTGCACGTTAACTTCTCCTTTCCCCATATTTTAAGTTATTAATATCAAAACTTACATCTCTTATATACAGTGTACCCATTAAAAATGTATTAAAGTTATAGTTATTTTTAATTCTTTTGTCTTTTAACTTTTATTCCAGAGGCAAAAGTAATTTATTTACCACCATTATAAGAATATTCTTAATTTGACTGTATTTCTGTTTTATATTTGCCATTATTTTAATGGCAAAACCACAACTACTTTTGCATCAACCTAGTACTAAATTTTACACTATAATATGTTTTCATGTTGTTAGTTAACATCTTTATCTTTTTAAACTTGAAGAACTCCATTTAGTGCCTCTTATAATGCAGGTATAGTGGTGATTAATTTCCATGGCTTTTGTTTATCTGGAGAATTTTTTTTCTCATTCATTTTTATCTCCAATGAACAACTTTGCCAAATACAATATTCTTGGTTGGCAGTTTTCTTATCACAGCCCTTTGAATACATTGTCTCATTCTTTCTTGGCTTGGAAGGTTTCTGCTGAGAAATCCATTGATAGTCTTATGAACATTCCCTGGTATGCAACAGATTGCTTTTGTTTTTTTGTTGCTTTCAAAATTCTTTGACTTTCACTTTTGAAAATTTGATTACAAAGAGTCTCAGTAAGATGTCTTTCTATTTAAGCTAGTTAAGGGCTTCATGGTCTGGATGTTTACTTTTTTTTTCTAGATTTGGGAAACTTTCTGTCTCTTTAAATAAGATTTCTGCCTCTTTCTCATTCTCTTCTCATCTTGGACTCCTATGTGTTCTGAGACCTATAGGCTGTCATTATTCTTTTGCATTCCTGTTTTGTTTTTATTCCTCTGACTGGGTAATTTTAAGTCACCTGCAGATTTTCCTTTCTGCTTAATCATGTCTGCTGTTGAAGTTCTTCATGGGATTTTCCAGTTTAGTAATTACGTTCTACAGCACCAGAATTTCTGTTTGATTTTTTCCATGGTTTCTAACTTATTGATGAACTTTTTATTTCATTGATGTATTGCTTTGCTGAATTTTATTTAGTTGTCTGCTTATGTTTTCTTAAAGCTCACTGAACTTCTTTAAAATAATTGTTTTGAATTTTTAACAGGCATACTGTAGATATGCATTTCTATGGGACTGGTTACTGATGTTTAATCTATTCCTTTTGTGGTGTCATGTTTTCCTGATTATTTGTGATCCTTGTGGTTTTGCATTGGTGTCTTGAGGAAGTAAGTACCTCTCTCAGTCATTACAAACTGGTTTCAGCTGGGAAAAACCTTCCCCAGTAAGTCAACCTATCCAGTCATTCTGGGTTGGCTGTCTGGTAGAGTTTGTGGGGTGTGGGTGGGAGTTTCCACTGGAATCCTTGGCCAGGCTTGCCTGGGGCCTTGAGTACACAAGTAGACAAGCCTGATACCTGGGTCCATAGAACAATGCCTGATGCCTACGTGGGGCAGGATTGGAGCCTGTGTCTGCAAAAGTGATCCTGAATCCTGGGTCTATGGAGGTCAACCTGGAACTGGGATGTACCTTGGGCCTGAGTACAGTGGTACCAGTCTTACAGTGGGACAAGTGTGGCATCTGACTCCATGGGGTTGAACCTTGTACTGAGTCACTGGGAATGAGTCTAATGCTGGGGTCTACTGGGGCAAGCCTAGAACCTGGGTCCATGGAGGCCGTCCTGGTGCCTAAGACTATGAGGGGAGGCCTGGAGCCTGGGTCCACAAGTACAAACTGGGTCCTGGGTCCACAAGGACTAGCCCTGGTGCCTGGGTCCTATGGGGCAGGCTTGGATCCTGTGTCTGCAAAAGTGACCCTGAATCCAGGGTCCACAGAGGTCAACCTGGACCAAGGGTGAACTTTGGGCCTGGGTACACTGGGACTTGGCAATTGGACAGCTTTGGCATCTGATTCCCTAGGGATGAGACTGGTACTGAGTCCCTAGAGCTGGGCCTGATGCTGGGGTCTCTTGGGGCAAGCATCCTATGTCCATGGTGGCAGTCTTGGTGCCTTGGTGCCTGAGATCATGAGGACAAGCTTGGAGCATTAGTCCACAGGGACAGCCTGGGTCCTGGGTTCAGAGTGACCAGAGTGACCAACCTGGGATCAGAGTTCACAGGAACTGGTGTGGCATTGTGGCTGGCCTGGAGCTGGAGGTGCAGGGGTCGGCCTTGTTCCTGGAGCTATGGATCTGTCCTGGCACTAGAGCAAGCCTGGAGTGTCAGGGGACAGTCCAATGCTGAGAATCATTCTGGTGGGCCTGATGTGATGGTTCAGTTCCTTTCCCTATGCAGAGAGTATCTTTCTCTGTACTTTGCTGCCTGGGTTTGTGGGAGGGGTGAAAAGAGCAATGTATAACTGACCTCCCTACTCTCTTCAATGTATCTTTTCTTATTTCTGTGCTCCATGCAGGTTCTGTAATATCTCACCTGGATTCCATAGTTTTTGTGAAGGTAGTTTTGTGTGTGGATAATTGTCAGACTGGTGTTTCTGTGAGGGGATGAGCACTGGAAAGTTCTATTTTATAATCTTTCTGACAACACTCCTCATTTTTAAAATATTTGAATACTTTATATTTACTATTTGATTATAAATATATACATATATTTTAAAGAATATGCACAATATATATTTTAAAGAATAACAATAAGGAAAAACATTTATTTATGCACACATAAGTTTAACAAATAAATCATGAATGCTTTTAAAATGACTTAGGCTGGGTGCTGTGGCTCATGTCTGTAATCCCAGCACTTTGGGAGCCTGAGGTGGGTGAACTGCTTGAGCTCAGTAGTTCAAGACCAACCTGGGATACTTGATGAAACCCCATCTCCACACACACACACACACACACACACGCACACACACAGACACACACATAAAATACAAACATTAGCTGGGCATGATGGCACCTGACTGTACTTCTAGCTACTTAGGAGGCTGAGATAGGAGGATCAGTTGAGCTCAGGTTCAAAGGTTGCAGTGGCAAAGGTTGCAGTGAGGTGAGATTGTACTGTTGTGCTCTAGCCTGGGCAACAGAGAAAGACTCTGTCTCAAAAAATAAAATAATGATTAAAGACGTTGAGCTTTTTTTTTCATGTGATTCTTTGCTGCACATATGTCTTCTTTTGAAAAGTGTCTGTTCGTGTCCTTTGCCCACTTTTTTATGGGGTTGTTTTTTCTTGTAAATTTGTTTAACTTCCTTATAAATGTGGGCTATTAGACCTTTGTTGGATGCATAGTTTGCAAACATTTTGTTCCTTGCTGTAGTCTGTTTACTCTATTGATGGTTTCTTTTGCTGTGCAGAAGCTCATTAATTAATTAGGTCCCATTTGTCAATTTTTGCTTTTGCTGCAACTGCTTTTAGTAATTTTTGCTTTTGTTACAATTGCAAATGAAATATTTACCCATGCCTATGTCCTGAATGGTATTGCCTAAGTTGTCTTCCAGGGATTTTATGGTTTTGGGTTTTATATTTAAGTATTTAATGCATCTTGAGTTAATCTTTGTATGTGGTGTAAGGAAGGGGTCCAGTTTTAATCTTCTGCATATGGCTAGCCAGTTATCTCAGCGCCGTTTATTGAATAGAAAATCCTTTCCCCATTGCTTGTTTTTGTCATGTTCTTCAAAAATCAGAGAGTTGTAGGTGTGTGGTTTTATATCTGGGTTCTTTATCCTGTTCCATTGGTCTGTGTGTCTGTTTTTGTACCAGTACCATGCTATTTTGGTTACTATTAAAAACTAAAACAAACAAACAACAACAACAAAAAACACGCTAGTGGGTTTGTGGAGGGAAGAGAATGCTTCACACTGTTGGTGAGAGTGTAGATTAGTTCAACTATTGTGGAAGACAGTGTGGTGAGTCCTCAAAGACCTAAACACAAAAATACCATTCAACCCAGCAATCTCATTACTGGGTATGTACCCAAAGGAATAAAAATAATTCTGTTACAAAGATACATGCATATGTTCATTGCAACACTATCCACAACAGCAAAGACATGGAATCAACCTAAATGTCCATCAATGATAGATTGGATAAAGAAATTGTGGTACATTTATACCATGGAATACTATGCAGCCATAAAAATGAATGAGATCATGTCCTTTGCAGGGACATGGGTGGAACTGGAGGCCATCATCCTTAGCAAACTAATACAGGAACAGAAAAACAAACACTGCATGTGATCACTTATAAGTTGGAGTTAAATGATTAGGACACATGGACATATAGAGGAGAACAATACACACTGGGGCCTATCAGGGAGGTGCATTGTGGGAGAAGGGAGAGAGTCAGGGAAAATAAATAATAGGTACTAGACCTAATACCTGGGTGATGAAGTAATCAGTACAGCAAATCCACGTGACACAAGTTTACCTATGTAACAAACCTGTAGCTTGCACATATACCCTTAAACTTAACAAGTTAAATATATATATATAAATAAAATACTTAATCTTCTTGATCCTTTTTTCATTCTCTAAATTTTCCTAAGTATTTTCTTGCTTTAATTCCTATTTATACAGTCACTATCCATTTAAATATTAGAACATATAACAAATACAGAAAAGCACATTACCTAAACATACAGGCTAATGAACAATTCTAGAGCTAAGACAAATTAACCGTCACTTGAGTACAATGTAGTACATCACAAGCCTTAGGAGTTCCCCAAAACTTTATTAGGATACCTGTATAAAAATTAAACTTTATTTTTAGAGCAATTTTAAGTTCACTGCAAAATTAAGTGGAGTACAAGTTTTCATATACTCTCTCTCCCTTCACATCTATAACCTCCTGCATTATCAATATCCCTCACCATAGTAGTCCATTTGTTACAATCAATGAACCTACACTGATGCATCATTATCACCAAACTCTGTAGCTATATTAGAATTCACTCTTGGTGTTGCACATTTTATGGGTTTTGACAAATATATAATGGCATGTACCCATTATTGTAGTATCACACAGAATGCACAGCCTTAAAGATCCTCTGTGCTCCACCTGTTTATCCCTTTCTCTCCTACCCTCTGCTAACTACTGATCGCTTTGCTGTCTCCCTAGCTTACCTTTTCCAGAATGTCATATAGTTGGAATCATATGGTATATAGACTTTACAGATTTTTAAAAAAATTAGTAATGTGCATTTTAATTTCCTCTATATCTTTTCATGTCTTGATCACTCCTTTGTTTTGACACTGAATAACATTTTATTATCTGGATATACCACTGTTAATTTATTCATTCAATGACAAAACGACTTCTTGGTTATGTCTAAGTTTTGGCAATTATAGATAAAGATTCTATAACCATTCATGTGCAGGTGTTGTGTAGGCTGACATTTTCAACTCCTTTGAGTAAATATCAAAGAGCATGAGAGCTGGATTATATGGTAAGGGTATGTTTACTTTTCAAAGAAACTGACAAACTGGTTTACAAAGTGACTGTACCATTCTGCATTCCTGTCAATAAATGAGAGTTCCTGTTGCTCCATATTCTATTCAACATCTAGTGTTCTCATTTTTTTTAATTTTAATTTTCTAAATAAATCTACAGTGGTCTCCCATTGTTTTTTCTAATGATATAATATGTTGAACATCTTTTCGTATACTTATTTGCCTTCCGTATATCCTCTTTAGTGACGTAACTTCTCAGGTCTTTTGCCCATACATTAATCAGATTGTTCATTATCACATTGTTGAACTTGAAGTATTTTAATATGTCTTCCCTTCTAATCTGTATACCTGTTATTTCCTTTCCTTGTCCTATTGAATTAACCATGTCTTCCATTCAGCGTTAAAAAGCAGTAGAGAGAGGGAGCATTTTTGCCTTCTTGCTGATCTTAGTGAAAAAACTTCAATTATCTTGCCATTAAATATGATGTTACCTGTAGGTTTTCTGTAGGTACGTTTTATTAAGTTGAGGAAGTATCGCTTTGTTTTTTTTTATTACTATGAATGGGTGGTGAATTATGTCAAATAACTTTTCTGTATCTATTGATATGATTATGTGATTTTTCTTTTTTAGCATGTTCACATGATGGATTACATTAATTGATTTTCAAATGTTGAATCAACTTGTCAGAGTTTGTATAAATACCAGCTGGTAATAGTGTATAATTCCAATTATATATTTTTAAATTTAATTTGCCAATATTATGAAGATTTGTGCTTTATGTTTACATGAGATATTAATTTATAATTTTTGAATGTGTTTCTCTGGTTTTGGTATTAGGGTAATGTTGACCTCACAGTGTTAGTTGGGAAATATTTCTCTGCTAGTATCTTCTGAAAAAAATTCTAGAGAATTGGAATAATTTCTTACTGAAATATTTGGTAGAATTCATCAGTAAATCCATTTGGGTCTGGTGTTTTGTGTTTTGGATGGGTATTAATTATTGATTCAATTTCTCAATAATATAGGCCCATTCATATTGTCTATTTTTCTTAAGTTTTATCAGATTTTGTCATTCAAAAATTGATCTATTTTATCTAAGTTAATCAATTTGTAGACATAAAGTTGTTTATAATATTCGTTTATTATCCTCTTATGCCTATGAGTTCCTTAGTTAAGTTCACTCTTTCATTTCTGATATTAGTCTTCTGTATCTTCTCTCTTGGCTAGAAGCTTATTAATTTTATTATTTTTTTAAAAATCAGATTTTTATTCTGTTGATTTTTCTCAATTAAATTTCTGTTTTCAATTTCATTGATTCCTGCTCTAATTTTATTATTTCTTTTCTTTTGCTTACTTTGGATTCAATTTGCTTTCCTTTTTCTAATTTTCTAGGGTAGAAATTTAGATGATTGATTTTAGATCTTTCTTTCCCATATCGTTTTATTCAGTACTATGAAATTCCCTGTTAACTCTGCTTTTGCTGCATCCTGTAAATTTTGATTAAGTGAAGCACTTCAAAATATTTTAAGATTTATCTTGATATATTTCTTCTCTGACTCACATGTTATTTGGAAGGGTGTTATTTAATCTCGATGTATTTTGAGGTTGTCCAGCTATCTTTCTGTCATTTATTTCAAGTTTAATTTCTTTCTGAAGTGGGAGCCAACATTGTATTATTTCTATTTTGTAAATTTGTTTATATATGTTTCACGGTGCAAAATATGATCTGTCTCACTGAATATTCCATGTGAGCTTGAGAAGAATGTGTAATCTACTGTTGTTGCATAAAGTCGTTGATAGATGTCAATCGTATCCAGTTGATTAATGGTTCTGCTGTATTCAAATCCATCCTCACTAATTTCCTGCTGGATCAGTCCATTTCTGATAGAGGGATGAAAAGTCTTCAACTGTAACAGTGAATTAACTTACTTCTCCATGCAGTTCTCACTTTTTGTTGTTATATGTGTGCATATTAAGAATTGTTATGACTACTTAGAGTACTGTCCCCTTTTTCACTATGCAATGCCTTTCTTTATCTCTAATAACTCTTCTTGTTCTAAAGACTGCTCAGCCTGAAATTAATATAACTACTTCTACTTTCTTTTGATTAGTGTATCATATGCTGTTATCTATCCCTTTACTTTTAATTTATTGATGTCCTTATATTTAATGTTGGTTTCTTGTAAACAGCATATTGTTGGGTCTTAGTTTATGATCCACTCTCACAATCTGTCTTTCAATTGGTTTATTTAGATCCTTGGTGTATAAAGTGGTTATTAAGATATTTAGATAATAGCTACCATATTTTTTTCTATTCTCTATTTGTTGCCCTTGTTCTTTTGTTCCTGTTTTTGTCTTCATTTTATTTGTCATTCTGCAATTTTAACTGAGTATTTTATGTGATTCTGTTTCTCTGTTCTTGGCATAGCAATCATACTTCTTTTTGGTTTGTTTCTTTTCTTAGTGATTGCCCTAGAGTTTGCAATACACTTTTACAGTGAAACTAAGTCCATTTTCAAATAACACTGTACTGCTTCATGGGTAGTGCAAGTACCTTATGTTAACAAAATATTTTAATTTCTCTCTCTCATATCTTTGCAACATTGTTGTCATTAACTTTGTTTATACATAAGCATACATCATCAAATATATTGTTATTATTATTTTTAACAAACTGTGATTCATTAAAAATAAGAAAATAGAAACTTTTTTTAACCTTCATTATTTTTTCTCCATTGCTCTTCTTTTTTAATATAGACTAGTTTCTGACTTGTATTATTTTGGTTCTCTCTGAAGAACTTTTAACATTTCTTGAATGGCATGTATACTGGCAACAAATTCCATTTTTCCCTGAGGAAACCTTATTTCCCCTTCCACTTTAAAAGCCAGTTTCTCAGGGTACAGAATTTTAGGTTGGTAGGTTTCTCTTCTCAACATTAAAGATTTCACTTTATTCACTTCCTGCTTACATGGTTTCTGAGAAATCAGATGTAATTCTTATATTTACTTTTCTGTAGATAAGATCATTTTTTCCACTGGATTCTTCTAAGATATTTTTTAATCTTTGATTTTTTGCAGTTTGAATATAATATGTTTCTGCATAGTTTGTTCGTTTGTTTTGTGCTTATCCTGCTTGCTGTTCTCTGAGTTTCCTGGAAGTGTCTGTCATTCATTTGTCTGAAATTAATTTTTGGAAGTTATCTGTCATGATCGCTTCAAATATTGCTCCTGTTTTTTTTCTCCTTCTTCTCTTCTAGTATTTCTGTTACGTGTATGTTACACCTTCTGTGGTTGTCCCACAGTCCTTTGATATTTTGTTCTGTTTATTTTAGTTTTTTCTTTGCTTTTTCATCTTTGTCTATTGTCATATACCCAAGCACAGATATTTTCTCCTCAGTGTAGTAATGAGCCCATCAAAGGTATTTTTATTTCTGTTAGTGACTTTGATCTCTAGCCTTTCTTTTAGACTCTTTGATAGAATTTCAATTTATCTGTTTACCTTATTCATCTGTTCTTGAATGTTATCTAGTCTTTCCATTAAAGCCCTTACTTAGTACATGAATCATAGTTGTAAAAATTTTTGGCCTGATAATCCCAACATTCCTGCCATTTCTGTCTCTGATCCTGATGCTTGTTCTGTCTGTTCAAACTGTGTTTTTGCCTTTTGGTATGTATTGTATTTTTTTGTTGAAAGGTGGACATGATGTGCTGGGTAAAAGGATCTGTAGTAAATAGGCTTTTAGTAAGGTAATCCCAAACTGTGAGGGTCGAGGAAGCATTGTCTATTCCTATGATTAAGTTTCAGTCTTTTGGTGAGTCTGTGCCCCTGTACTATATATAGGCTTAACCAGTGCCTCCCAGTACTTTTCTCCTTAGGATCTAGTAAAATTTTTTCTCTTAAGGGCCAACTTTGTTAAGAACAATGTACCCAGGTGTATTTCAAAATGGTTACTTTTCCCTTCCCCTGCCAGAAGCAGAAGAGAATTTTTCTTTGATATTCACCGTGGAGGTCTGGTAGAACTCCTCATGGTTAAACTCACAAAAATGTGGATGGAGGCTCCCTTTTGACTAGATCCTCCTGGAATTTTTAACATTTGGATCTGTCCACACTGAATAGCCAACAATTTGTCAATTACTGTTCTGGTTTTCCTACACGACACCAGTCCCCTAGGAAGTTTCTGCTCAAGTAATGTGATTCTCTGCATCACCCTGTCTGGCTCTCCAATTTTAAGGCAGTGGTTTGCTCTGTGCTCTCATTTTTCTTTGATGGATCTGAGAGGAATTGTTGATGTTTTAGCTTTTTACTTGTGAGGGTCAAGTGGTGACTTCTAAGCTTCTTACATGCTGAACCCGAGCATATGGAATTTTCCTAGTGATGCTTTTTATACTTAACATTCATTTATATTTACCCAATTTTTACCATTTACATAGTTTGTTTTGCTTTCCTGTATATTTATATTTTTATCTGAAATAATTTTTTGTCCTTGAATTATTTACTCTATTAGTGTAGGACACTAGCAATGCATTTTCCAATTTTGTTTGTCACAAAACATTTTTATTTCTTCTCACTTTAGAAGGGCATTTTAGCTAGATATAGAATAAATGTTGACCAATGTTTTCTTTTAGTGCTATAATAATGTCTTCTTTAAAACTTATTTCCTTGAGAAATCTTTCTCATACTTATTGATTCTACTTGAAATATAGTTTAGTCATGCATCATTTAATGACGGTAATAATTTCCAAAAAATGTGTCTTAGGTGATTTTTTTTTTGTGTTAACATCATAGAGTGTACTTACACATATCTAGATGAGATGCCCTCCCCCTTACTCAGGTTATATGCTCTAGTCTATTGCTCCTAGGCTACAAACCTCTACAGTGTGTTACTGTACTGAATACTGTAGGCAAGTGTAACCCAATGGCAAGTATTGGTGTATCTAAGCATATCTAAACATAGCAAAGGCACAGTGAAACTGCAGTGTAAAAGATATTTTACAGCAACTGTGCATAGGGAACTTATGCAAATGGAGTTTATAGGACCAGAAGTTGCTCTGAGTCGGTAAAAGGGATGTGGATGTGAAATCCTAAGGATATTACCGTATACTATGGTAAACTTTATGAACATCCTAAAATTTGACTACATTAAATTTATAAGAAACGTTTTCTTTCTTAATAAATTAGAACTTAGCAGGCCAGGTGTGGTGACTCAAGCCTGTAATCCCAGCACTTTGGGAGGCCGAGACGGGTGGATCACAAGGTCAGGAGATCGAGACCATCCTGGCTAACACGGTGAAACCCCATCTCTACTAAAAATACAAAAACAATTAGCCGGGCGAGGTGGCGGCGCCTGTAGTCCCAGCTACTCGGGAGGCTGAGGCAGGAGAATGGCGTGAACCCGGGAAGCGGAGCTTGCAGTGAGCTGAGATCTGGCCACTGCACTCCAGCCTGGGCAACAGAGCAAGACTCTGTCTCAAAAAAAAAAAAAAAAAAGAACTTAGCTTACTATAATTTTTTCACTTTATAAACGTTACTTTTTAAGTGTTTGACTCTTCCGTAATAACAGTTTAAAACACAAACACATTGTACAAAAATATTTACGTCCTTTATATTCGTATTCTGTAATCTTTTTTCTATTTTTAATTTTTCTTTTTTACTTTTTAAACCTTTTGTTAAAAATGAAGACACAAACATACACATTAGCCTAGGCTTATACAGGGTCAAGATCATTAATATCACTGTCTTCCATCTCCACATGTTGTCCCACTGGTAGGTCTTCAGGGGCAAAAACATGCATAGAGCTGTCATCTCCTATAATAATAATGTCTTCTTTTGAAATACTTCCTAAAGGACCTGCCTGAGGCTGTTTTACAGTTAACTATATTTTCAATCAGTAGAAGAAATACTCTACTTTTTTTAGTAAGTAGAAGACATACTCTAAAATGGCAATACAATGGTAATATAGTAAATACATAAACCCATAACATAGTCATTTATTAATATTATCATTATCAAGTATTATGTGTTTCATTTTTATAATACTGAAAGTGCAATAGATTTGTTCACACAACTGTAACCACAAATGTGAGTAAAGTTCATTGTGCTACAATGTTAAGATGGTTATGATATCACTAGGCAAGAAGAATTTTTCAGCTCCATTTTTATCTTAAGGAACTGTTACTGACCAAAACATTATTACTGTGTATTTTCTTTTTCTTTGAATGTTATTAAGATTTTCTTTTTGTTTTAGTTTTCAGTGTTTTGACTATGGTGTGAATAATCTGATTTTGTTTGTACTTATTTTGTTTGATTAGCAGCACTTTAATAATTGATGGTTTAAATTCTTTCATCAGTTTTGAAAAATTTTTAGTTAGTGTGTCATTAAAAATCACTACCATTCCCTGTACTCTTTCCTTCTAAGTTTCTAGTTACACAAATGTTAGAAATTTTCTTTCTTTTGCAATGCCTTTTATATAAGTTTTGAAATATGTGTGTTTTTTGGTAGGTTTTGTAATTAATTAGTGTTTTAATTTCATTGTCACCAGAAAATGGCTGATATAATTATACTTCTTTGATATTGGTTGTCAATTTATTGTTTTGAAGTTAATTTTTTATTAATTATATATGGTACAAAATGTTCATTCAGCAATTTCATGGTGCAGGTTTTTATATATTTTCATTACATTAAGTGTGTTAGCTGTTCAAATCTCTTGGAACAATTTTCAATTTTGTCATTGTTCAATGTATTTATTATTCAGAGAGAAGTTTTACAATGTTTTGATTTCAGATTTGGAATTATTTTCATTATAATTCTGTAAATTTTACTAATATATTTGGAGCTTATACTACTTGAAGAATACAAGCTTAAAACAATTGTATCTCAACTCTGTCATTTATTTTATAAAATAAGCTGTACTCTTCTATAACATAGAGCTTTTCCCCAATTACTAGAGTTCTTACTCCAAAATATAGTTCCTAATGGAAAAAAAGAAAGAAAAGAAAAGATGTTTACTTATTGTACTTTAGCTACCAAATTCCCAGTAAGGAAATGCTTTACCAAATCTTATTCTGTGAGGTATTTCTGGCTTTATTGTTTTTGAACACTGCTTGTGGATTTTGAAAGCTTATTTTATTCTACTGCAATTATCATTCTTTTGGTACTCAACTTGTCACAACTTTAGTCCTTGAGGGCTTTTTATATCTATTTGCTTGCTGTTTTAATGTCACTTCATTAATTTTGAAGTCAATTAAATTTATTGTAGAACAAAATACCCCAGCCTCACATAATTCTTTCTTTGCCCCAGACTGGGAAGTACTCATTGCTACAAAAAGCTCTTGTTCTTTTAGTTTTTCCCAGATTGTTTTTTTTTTTTTTCAATTCCTCACATTTATTTATTTTTACCTTCTTTTTTTTCTTCTTTGCAAGATATATACACATTTTAAACATAATTAGATTAACATATACAAATAGAATTGGATAGAGATATTTCTGTTAATAGTTGACATTTAACAATAAAAAGTGAGAGTATTTTGACCAAAATTTTATTTCCTTAAATGATACATCTGATTTTTAACTAAAATGTGAATTTCATGTTGCTGAAATTTCAGATGTTATAAATGAGAAGTAAAAGATTAGACAGAGATTAAACCTGGTGGTGAGATTAGTTTTGGATCAATAAGCATCATGGCAAAATAAGAATAAGGATGTAAACAGACTGTTTTTATCTTGAATTTCTTCATCTGACTATCCTTACATTTAATATTTTATATTTTATGTAATGAGCCTTATATTTTGCCAAAAGTCCACACTAAAAGTGACATTTCTGCTTATATTCTTTCCCTCTCCCACTCCAAAATTTTCCTCATTTTTTGTATATGGCCCTATTTTCTACCTAACAGGCTAAACAAGAAATTTGAAAAATGACTTAGTTTGCCTTTGTCCTTCACCTGCTACATTGAGTAGATGACCAAATACTATTGATTCTGTTTTTAGAAAGCTCTTCATCTTTCCTCTCTGTATGAACTCCATATAAAACTGAAATCTTTATTTTTCTAGAGGGTAACTATTATATCAACACTTATATTAATAACTGTAGCTTTGCTCTATTCAAATGCTTATCACTAACTTTACTCTGATTTATCTTTCTAAAATAGAAAATGTCTTCTTACATTTCTCTTGCTTAAAATATTGCAATGGTGCTCAAGACTTTGTAACAGGGCAATAATTCATGAGTTTGCTTGGCTTTGCTCCTCAATGTTATTTCTCTCAAGTTCTTTTTTATCCTTATTACTAAAGTATTCACTCTGGCTATATTCAATAATTTACAGTTTCTCACATACTCCTTTGCTTGACAGAAAGGACTTCCCCAAATGCCCTCCAACACAGACTAACTCCTACAAATCCTTTGAGACTTTGCTCATGTGCTGCTAGGAGATTAGGTAGAAGGTCTTGCTAAATTCTGCAATACTGTATGTCAAGGACTACTTCATCTATTGCAGATAAAATGGGAAACAAAAAAGTTATGGTTCTTGACTTTATGTTAGAGTCTAGTGATGAGAGACAGAAAAAAGAAACAAGCAAAAATAAAACAATCACACATTTTGTTTAACACTTTACAGGAAACAAACAGAAAACTAAGAATTAATGAGAGTGAATGTGTAGATGGGAGATCTACTTTGGACAGGATGGTCAGAAAGAGGTGACATTTTAGCTGATACCTAAAAGACAAGGAGCAGCACAGCTATATGCCTTGAGTCCTGTTAGCATTTGATAGTCAGCTTCCTTCACTGACCATAAGCTTTTGAGATCTCCAATCTCTATCACAGTGAATAATCTTAGAAATGTCTAGAATAGAAAGTGTTTACATTGAATTAATTTATTTTGGAGACCCATGACTATGTTGCTTATTGTTTCTTACATCTTTTTTCCCCATTCAGCATATCATCTGAAGAATGGCATAGCATCATTTTTATAAGCCTTTCACAAGCTAGCTAGCATTTCACACACTGTCTTCCTCCAGCATTGGGTAGTGTGCAGAAACAATTCCCATTCTAGCTTTGTAATTTTTCTCTAATTTGCATTAGATTCTTATAAATTACATCCATACTTTCAGATTACTTAAGTCTCATTTGAATAAGTGTGTAGCATTCCAAATGCCATCATCAAGAGTTTTTGTTTGTTCATTCATTTGCTTGTTTGTTTTAATGCATACAACCTCACACAGGGCACTCCATTTTAAAGTATTCAAGAAGAAAATGGTTAATAAAAGGAATTTGAAAACTGCTCAAGTGGGAATATTTAGAGTTGCATACATTCTCAGTAAAAGTCTATTTTGGTTTAGATTTGGTCTCAGCTTCCACAATGCCTACTTTAGTGTCAACAAGGATGAGAAACACAGAATCAAGGCAAGAGCAACAACATTTTGTAAGCTGGAAAAGAGACGAAAAAGTTTATAGAAGGAAAATAAATCTCTGAACCCCCAAATCTCTAAAGCAAAGGAAAAAGTCAAGCTAGGAGCTGCATCAGGCAAACCTGCCTCCCATTTTTTTCCTAAATAAGATAGCTGCAAAGAAAAGAAAGCTGCATACCTCCCTCACAGTGTGCCCACAAGGAAATTCCTTGTGGGTCTCAAAATCTTTACCCTGAAACTGTTCTGTTGAATTTCATCTTGGCAATGTAAATTGATACCTTATCTTCACGGATGTGGGAAAAGGGGACAGAACTCAAAGTCATCTCAGCTCACGTGAGACAAATGCATATCTGATTTCTTCTTCTGCCCTATTGTTTATGTAAAATATACAGATTCACTGAGTCAGACTAAGGCATAAGTTACTATTCCTCTAGACCCCTCTCCCACATTTAAATTGTGTGTTCAGTGAAAGGATGATCGAAGACTCAAAAGAATGCAACTCTTTGTCTTTTATCTACCTGTGACCTCAAAGCCTGGAGCAGGCTTCCAGTTGTCCTGCCTTTCTGAACCAAATCAATGTATGTCTTACACATATTGATTGATATCCCATGTCTCCCTAAAATGTATGAAACCAAACTGTATCCTGACCACCTTGGTCACATGTCATCAGACTTCCTGAGGCTGTGTCACAAGTGTGTCCTTAACTTTGGCAAAATAAAGTTTCTAAGTAGATTGAGACCTGTCTCAGATACTTTGGGTTCGCAAGTGGTAACAGGCTCATCCATCTGAAAAAAGCCAGATTCCAAGCCTGACATGAGGAAATCTTAAGACTACACAATGTCTACTGAATAATTCTCAAGAATTACCGGAAGTATCAAGGACCATGTCATCGTAAGTGAAGGGGAAGCCTAACATGAGGAAGACTGGCTAAAAGCCATTTAGATGCATTAGTATTTCTAGATCCCTTAAAAACACTCCTTGTTTAGTAAATTGCCTCTTTCTCAACCAAATAGAAATCTAAAAGTGTATGCTATGAATTGAGTAAAGAGAAGGGATTGGCAGTAAAAAGCACCTGGCGGGGAGGTGGGCGGTGGCTGGATATTCCCCAAAGGGATTAAATGGTGATTGTTATAGTGACTAATGAATTCAAAGATAACAGTCCTTCTCTACTATTGAGCTTTTAGGTCCTTACCTTCCAAGTAGGAGATTGGAGGTCTCTATGGGAGACCAGACCAGACCAGTCCTTGAGAAAAGGCCTGAAATTTTGATGTCAATGGTTCTGTTGGTATCGATAAGAGAAACTAGATACCCTTTTGAAGCTCAAAAAAAGCCAAGACAGAGGAAAAAATGGAATACTTGAAACAAGAGATTTACCACAAGAAAGAGGTAAAGAGACCTGCTGGTAAGGTTGTGAAGAAAGATCCCTGAATGATGACTGTGCTTCAGAATAGATTGGAATAGGCTCAAGAGACAAACTTGTCGAAGTCTGCTTTCAACAACCTCTCCATTGCCTCTGTGCCATTATTATTAATCTAAGAGCAGAATGCCTAAGTGGCACCTGCCCCAGAGTCTTACCTGTACCTGGCTGAACTAAACCATGTGCTGATAAAGTTGTTGCTTCTCTCCTCATGCTTTATTCCCTGGATCAGTTGACGATGCCGTAAGTGTTCTGCTTTGGCCAATTCATGGGAGCTAACATTGGGCTATGATGAGCTTAGAAGCAGAAAATGCAGAGCTACTCACTTCCTCTGGCCATATTTCTGATGGATCTTCCTCAATATCTATTTCTCACTTCAACCTAGCTAAATGGTCTAAGTGACACAAGCCCTATTTGTCAGGACTCTAATAGCTTCACCCACTAACTTCACCAAAAAGGATTCTTGTACATTCTCAGAGATCCTATCGTTCAGCAGAGGTTTTCCTGAAAGCTTTCCACTAATAGTGTTAAATTCTGTTTTTATTATACGTCTAGTTTTATGCTTGCTACTTAGGGTTTCAAAAGTAAACATACATATTCAGACAGCTAAATATATATGGAAAAAGAGAATAATGAGCACAAAATTGACTCTAGAGGCTAACTATAATTGTGTAGGAACTCACAACTTCTTAGGAACCAGTAGTGCTCTAACTTATTAATATGATGGTGAGACTGATAGTCACTTATTATTCTTTCAAAATCTGCATATATTATAGATTTATATATATGCCAGATTAAACAATTAACTTCTTTCAAAAGAATTTAGCATTGGCAGAATGTAAAAAATAGGCCTATTTGTACAGTGCTGATAGAATATTATGTTGGTATAATATTTGACAAAGGTACATTGTATATACAAAGGAATTATATTTCAAATAATTTAGTGGACAGCATGGACACTGACCATTGACATACTTCAAGGTATATACCTTAGAAACAGTTAGAGAAACTTCACACGTTTATATAAGAAATACATAGAAGACAGTTTGCTGCATATTTATTTAAAATATTGTAAGTTTGAAGTCTAAGTATTCATTAATATGGAATAGATAAATAAAACATTGATTGATTGTGATGCAATTGTTAAAATGAATGAACTAGATTACATGTGAAATTGTAAGAAAAAATTTATAGAATTGTTTCACAGCATGATACGATTTATGTAGGTCAACATATAATTAATGTTGATGTCTTACATATAATATGTATGCAGTAAAATAATTAAAAAATTGCCTGGCAGAATACACACCAAGTTCAGTATAGCAGTTGTCTCCAGAGAGGAAATAAGAGGACTGTGAGAATCAGAACATAAGAATGTTGCATTTTATTTGTATAGTTTGCTTTTATAGACAAGATGGTAACCTTTGTTACAGGTTCCATCGCTTGTTTTCTAGATAGATAGATAGATAGATATAGATCGATAGATAGATAGATAGATGACAATAGATAGATAGATAGATAGATAGATAGATAGATAGATAGATAGATAGATAATAGATAGATAGATAGATTTTCAAACCAAACAAATAAACAAACCGAGGAGGGTTGAATTGTGGGGGAAAAAATGCCCTTACAATGAGACAGGCATTATTTAATGGTTCAGCTAGTGGCTTTGAAATTAGACAGACTGATTTTAAATTATGCTCCAAAATTGCTAGTTTTAATCTTGGGCAAGCTTCACTTCTAAAACTCATTTTAACCTGTATGTCACATGGGTATATAAACAAATTGCAGGGTTTTTTTTTCCTTTTTAGGTTAGAGCAGAGACATTATTCAAAGAATTTAAATAAGTTTTGTAATTTTTTTGTAATTAAAAATTATTAAATTATTGAGTTTAATCTCTACAGATTAAAATGTACACATGTGAGTCACATATATAATGATCTATCCACTAATTACAAGGCATACTGGAGACTATGCGTAATGAATAATTCAAATTTATTCTTATTTTTTCCCCAATGGCTCTAAGTACCTAGAATACCTCAACATAATATCTCTTTGTTGATAATCAACCATTATTTTTTCTGTGATGTTGTATGCTTTGATGACACAATGCATCAAGATACTCACTGTTGGTATCCTCCCAAAACAATAGCCCCATCTGTGGTGTCTTTTATTTTCATACAGGCAGAGCAGTGTGCAACACTCAGTAACTGGCTAACTAGCCACAGTCTCTGCAATGCACTCATTCAAAGCTACTAAAACTCACAGATGGGTACATTGCTGTGATAATGTTGGACTGTGTTTCTCTCAGATGAACTGGAAAGTTGCCCTAGTCATTGGAACCCAGAGAGCCATTCACTGTTATCCCATGTCTGCACTATTAGCTCATACTTCAGAACTAGCCTATGTTTTGGCCTGCAGTGTACAATAACTTGTGTTTTAGATGCAAGTTCATGCTGTCACTTGGTTGAACAAAGTATAACAATAGAACAAATACAGCCCATTATTATAATTCCTTGTACTCAGAAGACTATGTTTATGATAATAACTAGTGAATTGCATTTTTAGTTCAACAGAAGTGATGACATAAATATAAAACTACAGAAAGCTGATTAAATTACTTATGGTTTAGGGAGCTGTTCATATTAAATCAAGAAGATAACCAATAACAGCATTACTGGAACACAAAACTCAGTAGTGTATTTTGTACAAAAGACTAATATGGTTAGCTTATCTATCAGAGGGATGAGTATGTGATTATAATATCATCTCACTTAACCATATGCTACAGTGTTTATACAAATTTACCAAATTTGGTGAAACAAAAATTCTTTCATATGGTGCGCATTAATCTGTCATTCCTCTTTAGTAAATGCAGCCTTTGAACAGATGGAGATGGTGGTCATTTATTGCTTTCTTTCCTGAAATTACAAATTCTGGAATAATGTCTGGGGATGTTTTTCTTATGAAGTACACCAAATGCCAACCTCCTTTCAAACAATAAAACATAATAACTCAGTCACTGCTCACTGAAATAAACATTCATGTGATGAGAGATAATGTGACAAGAAAAAAATGTTTTCAACCTGGGATTTTCAAAGTATTTTTCTTAGAGTCCTAGAAACTGTTTACTGGTAGTTGGTGTTGGCAGCTTTAACGATTGCAGGTCCCTCTTTAAGGGATTGTTTTTTTAGACTCTACTCAAACTTTCATGTGAAGACAGGGTTCCATTGCTAAATAATGCCAACATGCACAAAACAGTATTTTAGGTATAATTAATGTAGTACCCATTGTCCTAACAGAGTGCACATGGGAGTATCTGTGAAAATTGGCATTCTGGTGCAAAATATTATATAGGCAGATATTGCAAAAAGGTAGCTATTTTTTTCAAAATAAATATAAGGGGGGTTATAATAATAGGAAACAAAAAATATTTACTATATAATAAATACTGATCTAAGAACTTTATATATATTAACTCACTTATAATAATCCTAAAAATAATCTTATAATTCTAGTACTTCTCTAATACTACTAATAATCCTATACTCATGCAAATTTTACAGATAAGGAATGGGAGGTACAGAAAGTTCAACCAACATGCCAGCAGGCAGGAAGTACTGCTGCCAGGAATGGGTCTGAAATCTGCGCTCTTAAACATTAGACCTCATCTGTGAGGTGGTAGTGAAATGTTTTTCTTCAATACGTATACTACAATACATCATAGTGCTAAAATAATGCAGCATTGTTTCAAAAATACATCAGTGTCATTGAATAGGGAAAACAGAAATAGCCCCATTTCTATGTGGGAATTTATAACATAAAATGGGTTATATCTCAAATTAGTAAGGAAAGTAAAAGCAAGCTTTTAGTAAACTGGAGATGAACATCTATTTTAAAACAAAATTTGATTTCAGTAGGTACCTCACACTATATAAAAAGTACTAGTAGATTAAGATCTAAATATTTATAAAACTAGTAGAAAAAATGTGGAACAATATTTTTGAATTTAGGGATTGAGCTACCTTCCTTAACAAGATATAAAATGTAAAATATATAAAGAAGATTTTGAATGACTTTGCTACGTAAAACAT
Organism: Colobus angolensis palliatus; assembly: GCF_000951035.1. Classification (NCBI taxonomy): domain Eukaryota; kingdom Metazoa; phylum Chordata; class Mammalia; order Primates; family Cercopithecidae; genus Colobus; species Colobus angolensis. The sequence goes on from NW_012117354.1 coordinate 2,282,078, forward strand.
AAAACTTAATAAACAGGCATCATAAAGATAGGCAAATGACAAGTTTGAGGCTGGAAGAAAGTATTTTTACAGTTTACATGCCACAAAGGAGTAATAAACATAATACACAGAAAGCTTTTATGTTTCAGTAAGAAAATGGCCAAGAGAAAAAAAATGAGCAAATGATAAGTACAGATTTCACAGAAAAAGGTACAAATGATCAATACATACACTAAAAACACTTGCCCTCACTAGTAATTTGTAAAATTCCCAATTAAGACAATAATAATATACATAAGTTGAATAAAATGAAAAAGTTTAATATTCAGTGATGAGAATATCAGGGAAATAGAACATTAATACACTCTTGAGGGTGATGGTAAATTGATTCAGTTTTTGAGAGGTTATCTTAGTTCATTTTGCACTGTTATAACAAAATACCTGAGACTGGATAATTTATAAAGAACAGAACCTTATTTCTTACATTTCTGGAGACTGGATAATACAAGATCAAAGAACCAGCATTTGGTGTCTTGATAAGGGTTTTTCTCTGCTTCCTTGCTGTATCCTCTGGAGGGAAGGATCACCATGATCTCATGTGGCAGTGAGGATGAAGGTCAAAAGAGATGAATGCTGTTCCCCTCAGCTCTTTTATTAGATCATGAACTCGATTCATGTGGGCTCAAACCAGTGGGAATAAACAGACAAACACAAGTAACAAATAAACCATTTGGTGTTTTGTGAACAAAATTCAGGCTGATTGATGTTTAAATTTTGGCCCTGTGTTAATGTACTCATAAACACTACCCAGAAATACTCTAGGTGTGTGTAGGACTAGGGATCTTTTAGATCTTTAGACCTTATTGGGAAATGAAACTTAGTACTATCAAGTATAAAAAATAGGTTACATTAAATTTTATTTGAGAAACCGTCGTCATCTTAAAATATGGGTGATTGTGAATCAATTTCTATTCATGTTTTAGATGTAGTAAAGTCACTATGGGACACTAGTGACTATTTTCTATGTTTTTCTATCACTTTACTTCCCTTTTCATGGCCACAGAAGGAGCATGACTTAGTGGCTAAGATCTTCCATTTTGTAGACAGACACAATTTGAATTTTGTGTGCCCTGGTTTACACACCAACTGTGTGCTCTGGATCAAGATGCTTGATCCCTCCGTTTCATTTTCCAAATGAGAAAATGTAACAAACTCAGGATTATTGTGAGGATTAAATAAAGTAATGCATTCAATGCACCTAAATAATGCTTGCTTTTACCATCTGAATGTTTGTGTTGTCTCTAAATTCATATATTGAAACCTAATCACCATGTGAGGATATTAAGAGGTGGGGCCATTGGGAAGTGATTAAATCATGAGGGTTCACTCTTCATGAATGAGATTAGTTTGCCCTCATAAAAGAGTCCCTAAAAAGCTGCCTTAACTTCTTTGAACTATGTGAGTACATAGCCAGAAGTCACCATATATGAACCAGAAAACGGGCCTTCACTAGACACCAAATGTGTCAATGCCTTGATCTTGGATTTCCAAGCCTCCAGAACTGTGAGAAATAAATTTCTTTTTTTTATAAGCCACCCAGTTAATGGTATTTTACTACTGCAGCCCAATGGACTAAGACTCCAGCTATGTAGTAGTCAATTAGCTTAATATTCATATCTATATTTTCTGATTTATCACTATCACAAACGATTGTTGGTTTCTTATAATAGCATACAAATCAAAGAAAATAGATATTTTCTACTGTGTTAAAGGTTTTCATAGATTTCTGAAAGTCTCCTGATATATTTACATCAGGGGGATACTAGACTTGCTCTAGTTTTGGAAATAAAATAACCTAATCAAACTGAAAACACACAGATGTTTGTCTAATTCTCTAAGGAATTGACAGGTGTCAAAATAAATATGGATCAAAGAACTTATTAGTCACTCCTTCAAAATTTAATGTCTAGGCTTCTAATTATATACTTTTCCTTTCTCTTTTTTTAAAAAATGACTTTATTAAAGTATAATTCATCCCATACAATTCATTCATTTAAAGTGTACAATTCAATTATTTTTAGTATATTCACAGATATGTTCAAACCTCACCACAGAACACTTCATTCCCACAAAAAGAAAGTTCTGTAAGCTTTAGCTATCCTTCTGCCATCCACCCTCCCCTATCCCTAAGCAACCACTAATTTACTTTCTGTCTCTGTAGGTTTCCCTGTTGTGGACATTTCAAACAAATAGAATCATACAATAAGTGGGGTTTTTGACTGGTTTCTTTCATTTAGCATAATGTTTTCTTTTTATTTTCAACCATTAAGTTCAAGGGTACATGTGCAGGATGTGCAGATTTGTTACATAGGTAAACATGTACCATGGTTGTTTGTTGCACAGATCATCCCATCACACATGTATTAAGCGCAGGATTTATTAGTTAATCTTCCTGATGCTCTCCCTCCTCCCTTCCTCCACCCTTTGAGAGGTCCCAGGACATATTGTTTCCCGCTTTGTGTTCACGTATTCTCATGATTCAGCTTCCACTTATAAGTGAGAAAATGTGGCATTTGGTTTTCTGTTTCTGCATTAGTTTGCTAAGGATAATGGCGTACAGCTCCATCCATGTCACTGCAATGGACGTCATCTCATTACTTTTTATGGCTGCATAGTATTCCATGTTGTATGTGTGCCACATTTTCTATATCCAGGCTGTCATTGGAGATATCAACCAGCTTCTGGTTGATTCCATGTCTCTGATATTGTGAATAATGCTGTCAAGAGTAATTTCAACAAAAGCAAAAATTGACAAATGGGATCTAATTAACTAAAGAGCTTCTGCACAGCAAAAGAAACTATCAGCAGAGTAAACAGACAACCTACAGAATGAAAGAAAAGTTTTGCAATCTATTAGACAAAAGTCTAACAACCAGAGTCTTCAGGAACTTAAATAAACTTACAAGAAAAAAACAACACCATTAAAAAGTGGAAAAGGACACAGAACAGACACTTCTCAAAAGAAGACATAAATGAGGTCAACAAATATATGAAAAAAAAGTTCAAATCGCTGACCATTAGAAAAATGCAAATCAAAATCACAATGAGATACCATCTCACGTCAGACAGAATGGTTATTATTAAAATGGCAAAAAAACAACAGATGCTGGCAAGGTTGTGGAAGAAAACGAACACTTTTACGTTATTGATGGGAGTGTAAATTACTTCATCCATTTTGGAAGACAGTTTGGTGATCCCCCAAAGACCTGTAGGCATAAATAGCATTCAACCCAGCAATCTCATTACTGGGTAAATACTCAAAGGAATTCAAATTGTTTTATTATAAAGATACATGCATGTGTATGTTCATTACTTTCCCTTTTTCTTGAAATATTTTTGACTAATAGAATCTTGGAAACTCTAGCAGAACTCATGAAATATTTTCCTTTGTCTGCTATTGAAAATAAGTTAGAACTCTGATTTAGAATATGATAGGAACAGTTCTCCAGAATTATAGAAAAAATTTTGAAGTTCTCTTTTTACTCTATCATTTCATAAAACAATTATAAAAACTGAAAATGAAGTAATACCTAAAAATTCTAATTTAGTAATATTTTTCAGTTATATCTGGTTATAAAAAAAGAAGAGGGAGAACAAAAACAAAAAACAAAACAGCAAGAGGTTTTGTCATAAAGAAATAATTTTCTAAGTAAAATCAATAGTTTCCACTATTTTATATACATTTTCAATAACATTACTGATATTTTCAGCATCAAATATACATAGTTAATTATGCATATATTTAGATGTATATTTGTACACATATTGTACATATTTGTCTATATAAATATGCATGTTAAAACTTTTATTTCTTTTTTATTAACAATCTATTATTCTGTTATTAACTACATGGGGTAGTCTAGGACTGAGAATTATCTTGTTCAAATTAAATTTTAAAACAAATATTTAAGGAGTTACTCTGTGAAACAATTCATTAAACACAGAGATAAATAAGACACATAACAATTCGAATAGCCTATGCTTAGTGTCGAATGAATGTTTTTTATCAATAGAAGTGCAATTAGCATTAATCAAGCACCAAATTTGTGCTAGGAAAAATCATTTTAAGTTTTTTCCGTTGTTGTTTATCTTCAGGGCAGCCCTAAAAGTTATATATTTTTAGTTCCATTTTATAGATGAGAAAACCAAAGATCAAAAAGAGTAAATGTCTAGTCTGTGTTTAATAAATAGTAAATCAACACTGTAATTGGGTCTGGGTGCATCCACGCCCACAAACCATTCTACTATGTCACTCAGATCCCAGAGAGTGACAGTTTGCTGGGAATTGCACAAATTACAAATTCTAAAACAATTAACCTAAAAGAAATTATCCTAGAATAGAGGTATGTGTAACACTTTTTTTTTTTTGAAGGAGTCTCACTTTGTTGCCCAGGCTGCAGTAGCACAATCTCGGCTCACTGCAACCTCCCTCCCGAATTCAAGTGATTATCCTGCCTCAGCCTCCCTAGTAGCTGGGATTACTGGTGTGCGCCACCATGCCTGGGTAATTTTTGTATTTTTAATAGAGATGGATTTCACCATGCTGGCCAGGCTGGTCTCAAACTCCTGACCTCAGGTGATCCACCCACCTAGGCCTCCCAAAGTGCTGGGGTTACAGGAGTGAGCCACCACACCTGGCCAACACAAAATTGTTGATCTTGACTGAGTCTATGTAAAGTGACTTATGATACTTCCTCTGTTTAATGCAAACCTACTCATTAATTAGCAACATGCTGCTCTGTGTCATGCCTTGCTGCTTTAGTCACATACATAGATTGTGCATATGCAACATGAAGAAAAATGCTGATTGCCTCTGAGAGAATACCACTGCTATGAGAACATAGATCTTGCCAATTTGCTGAATTTTTAAAGATCAATACCATTTCTCAGGGACTGTAGTTTGAACATGCACATGTGCAAATATTAAACTTTAGTTTTGCCAGCCTCGAAACAAAGAGTAGGCACAATGGGTTCAAGGTCATCTATGGTTTTTAGGAGGAAGAAATAGGGAATTATTCTATACTTACTATATATTATTGACAGTTTGAGCCATATGCAATTAATTCTATTTAGTTATCATTTTATGAGCTTAACTATTCTCAAATAAAATGCTAGATTATAGGACCTTTTAGTTTATTTTTTTCTAGAAAAATACTTGGTCATGATGAACTCTATAAATCTGACATTTAAGTTGAAACATAGGTAGTATAAAATTCTTTACCGACAAACATCCTTTGACTACTAGTACATTGAGGACATCAGTTATTTGGAATGAGTACCTGACCAACTATATCAGATACTGGTCCTTTTACATTAATGGCATGTATTGTCTATGAGAGAGAGTAAAAGTCTTGCTTGATATCCATATATATCAGTATCATTGCTTTTGGGTATGAGAACACAGGTTATCCAAATATTTACTAACTCCTTTATAGTAGAATAAGAAACTAGGGAAAGGATCCATGAGCAAAGTCAAGCAGAAGTTAATGCATTTTGTGCTACAACATATATTCACATATTTAAATTTATACGTATTTCTTGATATTGAGGTCAGAGGAGAGCCCTGGACTTTAAAATAGAAGAAGTAACTATTATATTTCCTTTGTGATTTACTATTTGTACTGCCTTTGCTTCCTGCGGAAAGACCTTCAAAATTATTAAATTTGCATATAGGCTAGCTTGTGACAGTTGAGTCCAAATGAATTCTGTTCGAAAGTTTGGTCTGAATGTTTGACTTAATTGACAATATATCTAGGAATTAGCTGATATTCGGCCTTCTGTGCTTAGAGATATATTTATCTCAGATAAATTTCTCTTAGCACAATTTTTATTTCCTCTCCTGACTCTTCCTCCTTTCCAATTTACTCAGCATAGGTAAATGGTGTCATTATTTATCCATTTTTCTCAAGCAGAAATACTGAGAGTCATCCCATATTCTTTTCTTTCCCTCCCACCCTACATCCAATACAACGAATTTTTCTTTTCTGTCACCCAGGCTGGAGTGCAGTGGCGCCATCTTGGCTCACTGCAAATTCCGCTTCCCGGGTTCTTGCCATTCTCCTGCCTCAGCCTCTCGAGTAGCTGGAACTACAGGCGCCCGCCACCACGCCCGGCTGATTTTTTGTATTTTTTAGTACAGACGGGGTTTCACCGTGTTAGCCAGGATGATCTCGACCTCCTGACCTCGTGATCCGCCCACCTCGGCCTCCCAAAGTGCAGGGATTACAGGCGTGAGCCACCACGCCTGGCCACATTACTCATTTTTATTACTGAATAATATTCCATTTTATGAATATACTACATTTTGTTTACCAACTCATTGGTTTATGATTATTTTGGGTATTTCCACTTTTTGGTTAATATTATAATGCTGCTATATTAATTCATTTAAACCTTTATGTGTAGTCAAACATTTTCATTTCTAAGAGTGGTATTCCTGGATTACAAGGTCACTCTATGTGTAGCTTTGTGAGAAACCTCCAAACTGTTTTCCAAAGTAGGTAACCATTCTGCTTCACACACTCAAGTCCATCTGTTCCTGACATTAAGTTTATGCCATTCTTTTACAGCCTGTTTAAGATAGTGTCTATTCACAATATTTTAATTATAGATTTATTTCAGAGTTAATGGGATACTAAAATAAAATTACTAAATTTTGATTACAGACTGTCTTGAGATAGTTGAATCTCAGTAAATGTGTAATAGTTTCACCTGGATATTTGATTTAAATGATTCAATAGCAGTGAGCTAAAATTAAACCTTCTATACTTGGGGATACAATGGTAATCTCAAAATGAATATCTTAACAGAATTCCTGTATTCTCTCCTGGCTAGTTCTTCTGTACATTTTGCTCAATGAAAATAAATAATATTATTATTTATCTATTTTTTCAGGAAAAACAGAGTAATTTTGTGCATGTGATAACATGGGTCAACTTCCCTTACCAATATACAACTCCTTTCTTTGGTAGTCGGTTGCCAGTGTAAGGACCCCAAAATATCTAGGAAGCAACTATAGCTTTAGGTTTAACACACTCCTTACCCACCCAGATAACTAGATCTTTTTGTCTTCAAAGTATTAGGGATAGTTCATCACTAGAGGTGAGGATGAAAGGAGCTTCCCACTTCTGTAACTGTAGTTCTCCATGTTTTATGGCTAACCAGGGACACAGTGACATATAATGCCATGAGTTCAATTATATATCAGATTTTGAAGAATAGCACCCCAAACTGTCATTCTCAAGTTGTCATATTAACTGTATTTTTAAATAGACTACTGAGAAATTCAATCAGCAAGTGATATATTATAGGACTGAAGAGTCCATAATCATGCACCCATGTTGAATCTCTTTCATAAAAGTCCCAGGTGATGCTATGTTGGACTCCATGAAGGTATTCAGGTAGTCTTACCCCAAAAATGGTGGATTGGGCAAGGCGATGAGGGCAAAGAAGGCTAACTCATATTCCCAATTTGTACAAAATACCTGTGAGGTTAGAATCCTGGATCTTACAGGAAATAAGAAATATAATGTCATTAAATTACCACTAAGGAGCTAGTTGGTTTCCTCAAGGGATGGGATGATATCAGCATTATTTTCTGTTACTGCTACATGCTTTAAGGTCTACTAATTGCCTCCATCACTGTCACCATGACTGTGGAAACTCTGGAGTGGTTGAAATCAGAGGCTAGCTCACATCTACAAAGAGGTGTATCCTGTTGAACTTGCCCTTTATAGGCAAGTGTTTCTGTGCAGTCTCTGCTGTTCTGCAATTCTATCATCTCCATCGAAACTGGGAATATCAATTCCATGGAAGCATCTTCTACTATCAATCTTGACTAACAGAATTCAGCCACTGCTGGGCTTCTGAATGATTCAATAATCCCAAGTGCCCCTTCTTACTAGCATATGCCTCATAGCATGAATTCTTCCCCACTCCATTTCTATTCCATCTCAGCATACTATAGATAAGAATCTTAGTTAATGTTGTCCTATGGCATACGGGAGACATCACCATGCTACTTACCAACAATGTGGTCCTTTGAATATCTGTCTGAGAAGTAATCTAATGCCAGAAGCCCATCCTGAAGGTTCGCTTCCTAGAATCAATTCCAGTGCTTACATTTTTTTCACCCCAGAGCAGACTCTGAGAAAAATATTTGAGTGAATATAGAAACACTAGTAGAAAAATAGGTAAGTGAAAAAGAAAGGGAAGACAAAAATGTTTGTATTATTGAGCATGAATTACTCAGTACTTCCTGCCTAACCTGAGCACTTAGGTTGAAAGAGAGTTCCCAGACATGATGTTAAAATTGTTTGCAGTAAAATACCTTTGGTGTAAACTGGGTCCATAAGTGGCAAAGGGATATTGAATAAATGCCAACACTTGCTACAGATATTCTATATATACTTCAGCTTGTTAAATATACTTTTCAAGTTTTGTATACTCTTAACTTTATGTTTGCTCAATCTACCACAAATTGAGAAAGCTACATTGAAATCTTCCATGATAGTGTGATATTTTTCATTTCCTTCATGCACCTCTATCAGTTATTGCTTTATATATTTTGAGTGAATTATATTAGAAAATACTGTTTCAGAATTTTTATATTTTTATGGTGACCATTTCTTAGACCATTTTCTGTCTTTTCACTTTCAATGTTTCTGTGCCCTATTTTAAAGTGAATGTCTTGCAAAAAGCATATATAAAAAAAAAAATCATGTATGACAATCTCTGTCCCCTAACTAGCAAGGTTAGTTCTTTTACATCTATTGTGATAATTCATATATTTATACCTTTTCTTCCATTTTACTTTAAATTGCTTAATCTGTCTTGCTTTCTCTACCTTTTAATTATCTTTTATTTATTTGAAAAAAATGGGCATTGTTCCTCCCACTTTGCCCCTTTTGTACTTTTGGAAATTTATATACAGTATGTAGACTTAGCATAAAAAGTCTGATATTAATATCTTAACTGTCTCTTAAACAGTACTTACCTTGGAATGATTTTATTCTGATCATACCACTCCTGGATTACATTCTTCTGTAATCAATAATATTTTCTGATATGCTGACAGTGAAAATTATACATTATTATTTTTACAGACCTTTTTGTAGAGATTTACCTATATAACTAATGATATTTTTTGTTCATCATTTTGTTTAATCATCTCAGTCCTCCTTCTGGAATCATTTTCTTTCTTCCTAAGTGGCAATCCTTAGAAATTACTTTATTCAAATTTCTTGGCAGTAAGCACTCTTACTATTTTATTTATTCCCCTTATCCTTAAAAAATATTTTTAGTAAGTACACCACTTTAGGTAGACCATTGCTTTTTCACAGCAGTTCAAACATATTATTTTAGTATTTTCTGCCACCCATGATTGCTTTTGACAAGTCTGTTGCCAATATAATGGACTCATTTACGGATGGTCTAGCATGACTATTTCTTCCTTGATCTCTTCTTCACTCTCTGTTCTATTAAAATTACTATGAGCTACTGAATACTATTATTGAACTCTTACTATATACTATGCTAAAATATTTACATCTTTTGTATCATTAGTTTTCACAAAATCCCTATGATTTACTATTATCAGACCCATTCTTTAACTGAGGAACTGAGGTACGAGGTGTTAAATTTTCAGGGCTATGTAATTATAAAGTGGTGGAACAGGTATGGGATCTGTGTTTGTTTGATTCCAGAAGTTGCACTCTTAAAAGATTTGCTTTCTTGAGGTGAATTTTCACCTGCACCCTCTCACACATACTCCATTTAAACTTCACATGAGACTTAAAAATGATAGGTGTTTCTGATTATGATAATTTATGTGTGACTCAATGAATATCTCCTAGTAAACTAAGAGTTGCTTTTCAAAACTGTGCTCTTAGGAGTAGAGTCAGATGGAGACTGTCAATGGCAACATGCTGTAGAAAATTTACGATTAGAATTTTACATCTGCTTTAGTAATTCAATTTTTTTAAAAAGTGTACAGTATATTTAAATATACTATCATGTACTTGCAAAATTTTCTATGTTTGTTTGGATATATTTTTGCATTTTCCAAAGAGACTCAACTAAAAATATACTTTTTATTTTTAATATTATATTTTAGCATGGTGTGGCTTTAAATACTTGATTCCTTGTCTCAATATATTTTGGCTTCATTTAATAATTATTTATACAACTTCGGTATTCCATTTTGTCCATTTAAAATTTTTTCATAAATTTTTCATATATTACTTTATATATTTTAGATACTTGTTTTATTCAGAACTTTATATTTATACTGTATCTAGACTCCCAACATACTAAATAATTTCATTGTCTAAACCTGTTTTGTTATTTTTCAAATTTTGAAATTCAACTTCAGTTTGATCAAGCCACATATCATATGAGCTTTGAACTGATATGATTTATTCTTGGAGAAATCTGTATTCATATTACTAGATACCCAATGGTTATAACTAATTATATTGTTCAGAAGTCACAACTCTATAACTGGAATATCCATTCTATGTAAAATATATATAACCACTGGTTATGAATCATTACACACTCTCCTTCATCTTAAACACTGAAGTACTAAAAATTCTCCTTGAAATGTTGAAATGTCTCCTAAATAAGGTCTTTATTTACTCTCAATGATTTAATCAAAATTCCCCAATTATCTCTTGAATGAACTATTGCCATAGATCCCTAATTGGTTTCCTTGTTTGAGTCTTCCTACCGTAACCAATGCACAAAGCAAAATCCTAAAAATATCTCCATCATAAGCCCATTTTAAAAGACCTTGGTAGCCCTCATGTTAAGCGTATATTTATATTGAACTTTGCAGTCTCACCCCAAAATAACTCCCCTCAAACCTCTTAAAATATTCCTTCCAAGCATCTAGCAGTAAAAACACATTAAACATTTCCCACCTCCTGGATATATCATTACTTTAATAGGTTAACTTCCACATTCTGTCGCTTTTTGGTTCTTTCATCCTCTTCTTTATTTGACCCATTTTTACATACCTTTCAAGAGCTGGCTTAAAGTTTACTTTCTTAGTGACATCTTTCTGGACACTCCTAGATAGTATTCCATATTCTTCTCTATGTTTCCAAAGCAGTCATCACAAAGTATTATCATAACGTGTGCCATACTTTGTTGCAACTATACACTTACCTGTCTTTCTCTGATGGTTGAGAATTCTTTGAGGACAGGAATCATATCATATTCACCTTTGAATCTTTTGTATCTAATAGTTTGCTGAATAAATTAAACATGAAGAGTGATCAGGGTTTTATTCTAACAGTATTTGTCAAGTAATAATCATGCCTGTTGTGATCTTTATGTTTTATATATACTGCCTTTGAATTATTTTTCAGCATTAAAACTATCATTTACAGAAGTGTCAATGGTATGAGCTGGCTTAGGTGTTCTCTACTGCATCATCCCATGACATCTTGAATTTCTTCTGTGATAGCACATTTTCAACTTTATTGATTTTACACATATTATTGTGTGCTTGCCCTCTAAACTATATCTCTGTGAGAGCAGGTACCAATTCTGTTTGGTTTACCAATCTTTCTTTGGGGCTTTGCACAGTGACTGATAATTAAATTCCTTTATTAGTGAATGAGTTTATAGACACTGAACTCAAGTCATAAGTATGGGTTTCATTTCTATCTCAATTATTTCCTAGTTCCTGTGATGTCACTTTCAGATTCTCTGAAATTCCATTACTTTATGTAAATGAGACAAAAATGCCCATTTATATTAGAAGGTCTAGAAAAATCAGGGAAGAATATATTTATTTAAAAACTTCAAAAAATGGAAAGATGCACAAATACAAAGTATTTTTGGTTTTACAAAAATAACTGCCATACAGGTGAGTTCAGCACAAATGAGGCTGGTGCCTTTTTGTGTAATTATAAATCATTTATCTTTACCATAAAACCTTTTGATACATACATTTTTGACAGTAAGCTTCAGGAGTGACAAATAATCATTCTTCTCTTCCAAAGTGAGTTCTAGATAGATTGAGAAAACTGCAAAAAAATAGTTAAATTAAGATATAAATTATTGATAAATCTGACTTGGAAAATGTGGCTTGAATCAAAGCCAAAATTAAGCTTTCTTAATCCTGAAATTGACAAAATAATAGGTTTATGAGACGATTTTAATAAATACATCAGACATAAGGAGGGAAAGCATAATTCCTGAGAATAAGTTGCTTTCAAAACAGATGCCATATAAGGTGTATAAGCAGGTACCCAGTTCCTATTCCCAGTCTCACCTATGCTCTTGTTAAGAAATAGATTTGGGTAAGAAAAAGGCTAGAAAGTTTTTTTTGTTTGTGTTTTTCTGTGTTTTCTTTTTTGGGAAGAAAGAGAAAATTCTTATTCACTTAGGGAAACATGAAAAATGAAGAATAAGAACTTCTTCCATAATACTGCCAAGCTCTTTGCTCTCTTTATTGGACATCCTGCTTCTACTTTCAGAAGTCCTCATGACTCATATAAAAACTGATATTTTATTAGATTTTTAGTAGGTGTTTTCTGGGATCAATTGCTGGACAGTTTAGATTTGTGACACAAAGCCTCTAATAGTGTAAAATATATTAGATAGAAAAAATGTTATTCAAAGTAAATACAAGTTTCTACTGGTTCTTCAATTTGAACATTTTTATTTATTTATTTATTTATTTATTTTTTTGACAGAGTCTCGCTCTTTTGCGCAGGAGCTGGAGTGCAGTGGCGCAATCTTGGCTCACTGCAACCTCTGCCTCCAGGTTCAAGCAATTACTGTGCCTCAGCCTCCTAAGTAGCTGAGACTACAGTTGCCTACCACCATGCCCGGCTAACTTTTTTGTATTTTAGTAGAGATGGGGTTTCACCATATTGCTAAGGGTGGTCTCGAACTCCTGAACTCAGGGAATTTGCCTGCCTTGCTGAGTGCTGAGATTACAGGCATGAGCCACTGTGCCCAGCCTAATTTGAAAATTTATTCTTATTCTAATGTTCCATTCAAAAAATTCTCAGACATATGGTCCCATACAGTTCTCTACATCTTATGTGAAGATCTTTTGAGAACATCAAATTACCTTAATCCTAAAATAATGGTTTAGAAAATGATCTAAAGTTAAAAATCATAATGCCCCCTTCCTGACCAAACATCTAGGCAAAAATTAAAATCCCAAAACATGATGCATTTATTCTTGCCAACAGTTAGGATATTAAAGTCTAACATTAGTAAAATCTAACAGATGGTAAGAGCACAGTTGTTTTCTAACTAAATTCTCATTCGTTAGGAATCCTGTGTAGAACAAGTGCAGACATAACATTGAAACGTGGGCTGTCATTCACAGAAATGGGTGGAGTTTCTCTACCATGTCTAAATAAATTAATCCATTCCAGATAATTTCATATGTTTTATTTGTTCATAAAGCAATTTCCATTTTGCCTTAAGTCCTGGGTCTCTGATGCAGGCCAATGGGCCAATGTTGAGTTGAACCTGGGACACAAGTACATAGACACTAGCCTCTCCTGTGAGAAAGAACTACCAACCAGTGGAGATTTTAGCCTAACTTTCTCCAAAGTCTCTGATTCTTATTCCTGCCTCGGTTTCAGTTATGTCTAAAGGCATCTTCCAGTAGGTTCTTACACATTGGGGATCACCATCAGCATAACTCCTGAGGCAAAGCTGCAGTTGATATAACTGAAGCTTATGCTTATATGCATCCAGTGAGGACCAAGACCTCAGCCACATGTTCACAAGATTTCTGAATAATCTTGATACTTCAATAATAGAAAACTATGCCTCTTATTTTCTACTATATTCTTTTTGTAGAAGTGAACCATGACCCCAGTGAGCCATTTCTGAATTTGGTGCTTGGCTCCTTCCAAGAAGATTCAAATGATTTTTTTAAGGGTTAAGTTCTATTCCTGACTTTCTGGATTTGAAGTTTTTGCTGGATTTGAAGGTCTTTTTTCTTTTTTTTTTGAAACGGGAGTCTTGCTCTGTCCCCCAGGCTGGAGTGCAGTGGCGCGATCTTGGCTCACTGCAAGCTCCGCCTCCCGGGTTCACGCCATTCTCCTGCCTCAGCCTCCCGAGTAGCTGGGACTACAAGGCGCCTGCCACAGCGCCCGGCTAATTTTTTGTATTTTTAGTAGAGACGGGGTTTCACCGTGGTCTCGATCGCCTGACCTTGTGATCCGCCCACCTCGGCCTCCCAAAGTGCTAGGATTACAGGCGTGAGCCACCGCACCCGGCCTGAAGGTCTTTTTTCTTTTGCTTTATCTTTTTTGGACCCAGACTTTTTTTCAAAAGTGTTACACCACATTTTATGTTACAAAGTCTCCTGCAGTAATAGGAATGAAAGTAATGAATTCTGGTTCTCTCTAAAAGTTAAGTCCATTGAAATAAATTGTGTTGACTTTCACCTCCTTAAGTTGGATAATATTACCTAGAAAATACTTCCTTATGATAGTAATATTGTAAACATTATTGATATCAATTTTGTAAACAATCAATCAGAGTTAAGCAGATAGTATTGAAATCATACTTGTATAGCAAACAAAAGCCAATATAATCTCTGGATTTTCATATTTTTGTTTCAGCTGCTACCTCATAAAACTGTACCATTTAAGAAACCACAAAGTTAAATTATTTACTATAATTTATTAATAATATTTATCTGTGCCAAAATGATTAATGCAAAGCAGCTTTATCAAAATCATTGGTTTGACCTCTATATAGGCTATATATCATAATCATAGCTGGTTGTTGTGAAAACATTTATTATTGAACATAAGGGGCCTTTGGAAACTGAATGTAAAAGATCAGTGCAATTACATCACTATTATAGGAAAACAATAATTGAAAACACATTTCACACTGCCTGAGTCTTCATTCCATTATATTGCTTTATAAAAACAAATTAAAACAAACTCTTATTAATGTTACCCATTTATGATTCTGTATAAATGATACAAAAATTCCTAAGTAAGAACAAAGATGAGGAAAACATTTTCCAGGTAAATATAAGTACTCCTGTATAAGAGCTATTTGATTGATTACATATTTCCCCTTATACATATTTTCAATAATCATGATCCTAATTATATTAATTCCAATAGCTAAGTTTACAAACTTCAGCCACTTACGGTGGCACGCAACTGTAGCCCCAGCTACATGGGAAGCTGAAGCAGGAGGATTACTTGGGCTCAGAAGTTCTGGGCTGTAGTGTGCTGTGCCAATCAAGTGTCTGTCCTAGGTTTGGCATCAATTTGGTGACCTTCTGGAGGCAAGGGACCACCAGCTTTTTAAAGTAAGGGTAAACCAAAACAGGTTAAAAATAAAGCAGATCAATGCTCCCATGCTGTGTCACTGCATCCCAGCCTGGGCAACATACCAAGACCCTATGTCTTAAAAAATAAAACATAAAAGTTAAAAACTTCAAAAACATTCTAGTCAAGATGATCCTGAGAATCCAAATGTAATCAACCACCTGCAACTCCAAAAAACAGCAAAGATAGACATATCTGTTTAAATGCATTTAAAAGGTATAGTTGTGTATAAAAGCAAGCTATACATCTCCAAAAATGAGGAATGCGACATAAAAAGAACAGTGCCTGACACCTGAAGCTGTATGCTTACTGGGCTCTTGGAAATGGGCACAGAGGTAGATGGTCTGGAATAGTTTTTCCCCTTCTGAGTAACAGGAATGCAAAATAGGCCATACATATCAGGAGATCAGAGAAAAGCTAAAGGTAGAGCTGGTGACTGGGTTTCCATTCTTCCAAGTCTCCATGGAAAATATTCTGAAAAGAGTTGAAACTGTTGCCTAGGTCTGTAGTTTGAACTTCTACCTGAAGCAGTGGAAGAAAGCAGAGACAGCTGCACGGCTAGAATCTAAGTGAAGCTGTTAAAAAAAATCAACCAAATCTCAATTCCCACATGACTGGGGCAGAGTCATAATGATAAAAACTGTTTCTAACATCAGCCTTCCAGGTTGCTAGGTAGAGAAAAAACAGCTGCTGATTGCAAAAGGGATAACTATCTGTCAAAATGAGACAAAAATTAAAGTTTTAAAGTACAAAAGGAAAAATACATATGATATATTTGATAAAAGTCAGTCCCAAATTGGTCAGCACAATTTATTCTTGAAGCAACATGAATAATAGAGCAACCTTGAAGGATTTACAAATGAATATTTCTTTCATAGAATCCTCATGAAAATGTAAAATGGTACAATTATTTTGAAATGGGATGCTTTATTCTATTGCGATGACTATTTTGTTTTTGTTTTTTGGGGTTTTTTGTTTTGATACGGAGTCTCACTCCCTCACCCAGGCTGGAATGCAGTGGCACACTCGGCTCACCGCAGCCTCTGCCTCCTGGGTTCCAGGGATTATCCTGCCTCAGCCTCCTGAGTAGCTGAGATTACAGTTGTGCACCACCACGCCCAACTAATTTTTTGTGTGTTTAGAAGAGATGGAGTTTTGCCTTGTTGATCAGGCTGGTCTCAAACTACCCATGACTCTTTTTCTGTATAGTGTTGATTTATCTTTTTAAGAAAGGTCAAATAGATAAATTGGTATATTCATTATCCTTTAAAAGCTAGATAAATTCATATAACTAAAATTTCTCATTTGAATTATTCATTTACTAACATTATATAGTATATCCTATGTTATACCACTGGGAAGTAGAATAATTTTCCCCATGATGTCTCAAATTTGTTGTGAAGATCTTACATTTATTTATTAAGAAAGATAGATAGGCAAGTCATTTTACTGAATGTTGGGAAACAAAAATATTACTGTCTGTATTCATTATACAAATATATGTATGATGCCATCAAACATTCTTTAAGCTTACAAACTTAAAGAGTTTTAGAAAACTATATTTTAAATTAATTTTTAAAAATTTACTTTTACTGGGATCGGAGTATGGTATAATAAAAGCATAGCCAATAATGAATAAGGTGCAAATATTTGATGAAAATGGGTAAGATAATGTAGATAATGGTAAACACCATACTATCCACTGAACACATTGAAATAGGTGAAATTACCATTTACAGTCAGAGGTTATTTAGTGTTAGTTATTAATACTATTGAAAATTTTAGTTTGAACTGGCTCAATAAAGAAAAACTACATCCAAACTTAAATGTACAGAGAATTTATTATTAAACATTTTTTCTCTAACCTCATAATCAGGGGGAAATGAATAAGGAAAGAAAATACTATTCTCAGTGGCATGCTGGATAAGAGAGGGTTTTTAATACTGCTTTCTAGGGAAGAGTTTAGCATAACAAGTCTTCTCCCATTTTTCTGTAGGGACATGGCTAGAATATGTTACATTATTCCTGAGATCCTTTTCCTAGTATATAGTCTCCCCTTAACCACAGTTTTGCTTTCTGAGATTTCAGTTTCTGGGATGAACTGTGGTCCAAAAATTATTAAGTGGAAAATTCTGGAAATAAACAATGCCTAGTTTTTAAATTGTGCACTGTTCTGAATACCATGGTGAAATCACGGACCATTCTGCTCCATCTCGCCTTGAATGTGAATCATCCCTTTGTTCAGAGTATCCATGCTGTATACTCTACCCATCCATTAGTCACTTAGTAGCTGTCTTGGTTATTAGAGCTACTGTCGGGGTATCACAGTGAGTGTGTTTAAGTAGGCCTTAGTTTACTTAATAATGGTCCCCGGGTGAAAGAGTAGCGAAGTTGGTATATTGTTATAATTATTCTATGTTATTATTATTGTTAATCTCTTATTGTGTCTAATTTATACACTATATTTTATCCCTGGAAGGTATGTATAGGAAAAAACATAGTATATATAGAATTTGGTACCATCCATGGTTTCAGGCATCATCCGTGGTTTCAGGCATCTACTGAGGTTCTTGGAACATATTCCCTGTGGATAATGGCGGGGGTGGGGTTACTATGTTCACTCACTGTAAACAAAACCATCTTTCTCTGACCATTTCATGAATCCTCCAACTTTCTTGGTGAACACCCTTTTAAATTCCTGAAAACTTTGCTTCCTGACCCTCATCTACATCTTTTGACTTACTCCATTATTTATAATTCCTATCTCTAGCTCTAATCTTTTACCAGTATATTTTATATTTCCAATTGCCCGGATGTACATTTTACTTTGAGTGGACAAGCTCTGATAATTTACATTTATATAACTGAAAGTAGACTTCGGTTCCTGTTAATATGGCAGAATAGATAATCCCCAAGTAATCTTACTGCAAAGTATGGGTAGATGAATGATAAAATATAACAATTATAATTCAAAATGCTTAACTGACTGGCAAAAATTCTAGAAAAATGGGCCAAATATCAAGAGAAAGATGAGAAACAGCTTTAATCATGAGGTGTGGATACTCTGTTTTGGTTTTCATGTGGAGATGGGAAAGGCTGCTTTGAGTTTACATAAGATTGTGAGTTAGAATGAAACCAATGCATAAAGCTAGGACTTTTGAAAAGCTGCATTTTCCATGACAGGGTACACTAGAAAACTCTTCTTTGCCATCTAGGATACACTCTCAGTGGAAAATCAAAAAATTCTCTAACAATTAGTACAATGGTCTCCCCTTAAAGTGATGTTGGAATACTAACATACATAAAGTCTAATAACATTTAAGCAGATAACCTAATATGAAGAGCGGCCCTGAGATGGCAATACCTCCAAGGGATTAGTAGAAGCACATGCAATATGACTTTGCAAACACATACCTTCAGCTAAGGTGTCAAAGGATTTCGACTAAACATGAGCCTACTATCAAAAATTGTAAAATAAAAGCATATACAGGGTTCTATGAGCAATAGAAAACAGCACCAAAGAGAAGTCATAATTAAAGAATTAAAAACATAAGAATGGAGCAGACACAGTAAATAGGATCAGACCAGTTTGGAAAAGACCCAATTAGAACACCTAGAAATGAAGAAATTAAATCAATAAAATAAAAACTGAATAATTTGGTTAAACAGAAGACTAGACACATCCAGAGAATGAGTTAGTAAATTGGAATATAAATCAGAAAAAAAGTATCACTCAGAGACAATACAAAAGAAAAAATTTAAAAACATGTAGAATAAAAAATAAATTTCTACACATATCAATGAGCCCTCCAGAAGAGATAATAGTGATGTTATGGCAGATGGCACAATTGATAAGACACTAACAGTGAATATTACAGAACTGATTATTTTGAACTGGCTATCTGAGAATCCTCAGATTTAGGCAGCACAAGAGTAAAATTGAGTAAAGAGTAAAATTGAGCAAGAGTAAAATTTTACTAATAATTTATCAGAGCATAAAATTCCAGCATGACAGTTATTTTATTTATCACTTGAAATGTTTATTGTCTTTTAAATTGTATTGCCATTGGTATATCTATCACGTTGTTAATTGTCTTCTTGATTTTCAGCTATTAAGACCTCTTTATTTATACTGTTGCTATTTTGTTCACATACATCTATGTATGATTATTTTCCTATAAATTATGATTTTTTTTATTTCAACAATTTAGAATACTTATTTAACTGGGTTCTCCTTTTATTATCACTATTCATACATTTATTGCCATTCTAAAAGTTGTCACTTTATTAATGATACAATATTTCTCTTTGGCTGTTTTTAAGATCACCTTTTGGTCTTTAGTTTTCTGTAGTTTCACTTTGATTTTAAGAAGAGTTTTAGGTTTTTAATTTAAATTTAATTATAATTCAAATTAATAATTTTATTATTTTTAAACATGTACTCCAATGTAAGTTCACATATCCAGGAACTTTTACTGAGATGTTGGATTTTTATTTTCATGAATACTGAAAAATATCTGATAGTGGGTTAAGTAGTGCTCCCCCCAATTCATGTTTACTTGGAAGCTCAGCAGTACATCTACCGTTTGATCCAGCAGTCCCACTGTGGGTCCAAAAGAGAAGAAGTCATTACATGAAAAAGACACTTGCACACATATGTTTATAGTACCACAACTCACAATTGCAGATATGTGGAAGCAACTTAAGTGGCCATTCACTAATGAGTGGATAAAGAAAATGTTGTATACTTTCTTTACAGCATGGAATACTACTAAGTCATTAAAAGGAATGAAATAATGTATTTTGCAGCCACTTGGATAAAGCTGGAGACCATTATTCCAAGTGAAGTAGCACAGGAATGGAAAACCAAAAACTGTAAGTTCTCACTTATCAGTGGGAGCTAAGCTATGAGTACACAAAGGCATACAGAGTGATATAATGGACTTTAGAGATTCAAAAGGGGAAGGGTGGAAGGGAGGCTAGGGATAAAAAACTACACATAGGTACAAAGTAAGCTACTTGGGTAACAGGTGCACTAAAATCTCAGAATTCACCACTAAGTAATTCATCCATGTAACAAACAAACAAACAAAAAAACTTGTACCGCAAAAGATACTGAAATAAAAATTAATTTAAAAAAGAATGTGAGAATCATTTAAAATAACATCTTTGCAGACGTCAATTAGTTAAGGACTCATGATGAAACATCCTGGATATAGGAGGGGCCCTAAAAGACTGGTGTCTTTATAAAGAGAACAGAACACAGTGAGACACATAGAAAAATGGCCATATGAACACAGGGTCAGAGATGGAGTTTTGCTGCCACAAACCAAGGAATATCAGGAGTAGCCAACTGGAACCTAGAAGGGGCAGAGGCTCTCTCCTACAGGCTTTGGAGGGAGCATGGCCCCTCTGGTACCTTGATTTCAGACTTGAAGCCTCTGGAAATGTGAAAGAATAAGTTTCTTTTGTTTGAAGCCATCAACTATGTTGTAATTGCATGGCAATCAGTACACATTCCAACCGGCATTTAAACAATCTTGTTAAATCTGTGGTGATGGATTCTAATTAGACATGTTTTAAACCTTCACCTTCTGCTTTCCCTGTATCTTAGTACATCTCTTTATTTATTATTATCTCCTTATCTTCCTGTGATGCATTCCTATCCTTCAGATAAATCTTTCAGTTCATTTACTCTTCATTCAGCAATGTCTAATCCTGTTTAACCTGTCTTTTTACTTTTCAAAAAATTTCAATCTTTATGGTTTTCATGGATTTTTAAAAATGCCTATTTATTGCTTATGAAATATACTTTTCCTACATATATGTTCTAAATTCTGTATCTAAAAGTTCTGCAGTTTGGGGGTACCTAATTCTGTTATTCGTTATTCATTTTTTGTGATCTAATGGCTTGCCTTGTCATGTGCCTGTTATTTTCTTATTAGCTTTTTGCTTGCCCTTAATCTGTGGGATATCAAGTGACTACATATAAAGAAAGTTTCCCTCAGAAAAATATTTCCTTCTGTTGATATCCAAGGAGCACTACTGCCTGGTATGACTTTAGGCCTACCCCGGGGTCCTTGCTCAGGGCAAATTTCAGGCTTACTTTCCTCAAATTAGTACTGTTAAAGGCTCAGTGTGAAGATTACACTGTATAGCATATATATACATACACACACACACACACAGATACAGTATAGGTAGGTAGATAGATAGATAGATAGACAGATAGATAGATAGAATCTAAGGAGATTCTTATGTACCCCCATGTACCCATAAATGAATTGTAGTCCTCACTAGCTCAGTTGTTATTAGTTGTAACTATGTAACCAAGTGTAGAATTGGTCCCAAGTATACAGGAGGTGTTTTATATTAGAAACCCTTGGATATAATTTAACATGTTACTAGAATCAATGGACAAAAATAAGTGTGACCAACTACAAAGAAGAAGTGATATTATTTAGTATAATGCAATACATGTTTATAGTGAAAAATCTTATTAAACTAGAACTATAAAGGAATTTTCTTACCCTACTTATGGCAGCTACTCCAAGTCTACAGGAAAAATTACCTTTGTAGGAATGGTAGATATGCATTTCATTTAAAGTTGCTATGGTAGGCAGACTTCTAAGATGACTCCTAGTGACCTTCAGTATTCTATAGCCCACTCTGCTTTGAGTGTGGCTGGCAGTTATGACTACAGAGAGATATCACTCCCATGAGTCTGTTAACTTATTTAGTAAATGGGAAATTATCTTTGGTGGAACTGACCTAACCAGACAATGCCTTTGAAAGCAGAATTTTTACCTGCTTGTCACAGAAGAGGAAGTTAGAGAAATGAACTTTAGTGAGCCTTAATGAAAGCAAATATCCATATTATAAACTACCTAAACAAATCCCCACCTAAACAAAACTCCAGCCACACTGTGCTCAGATGTTTGACCTGCAAAAACTGTGAGATAAATTTGTACTGTGTCAAGCCACAAAGTTTATAATAATTTATTACACAGCAGCATGAAAATGAATATAATAAACTTATATCTGTATATCGGTGATCCCAATTTATTCAATTCTTTTCTATACCTGAGGTTTACTCTGGGACTGTAGAACTTTCTGTGATGATGGAAATATTCTATTTCTGTGTGGTACAATATGGCAGCCACTTAACTACGTGGCTATTGAGCACTTGAAATGTGGTCAGTAACTGAGGAACTGAGTAGTTAATTTTATTTAAATCTACTTAATTTAAATGTAAATAATCATAGGTAACTAGTGGCTACTATTGAGGACTGTGCAATTCCAGCCAATGCAGTGAGTAAATAAAAATAAGGCAAAGTTGCAATTCTTATAAAGCAAGTAATACACTTTTATACTGATAGGACTGCTTATGTAGATGATCAAAAAGAACCGAGATGCAAACTTTTGAAACTACTCAGGGAGTTCTGCAATTTGCTATACAGATATAAAACAAAGATGCAAAAAAATAGTGTTTCTGTTCACTAGTAAAAATTCAATAGTATTAAAATTTTGAAAATCCTGGTTTTTAGCAACCATAAAAATTAAAATCAAGGTTGGGCGCAGTGACTCTTGTCTGTAATCCTAGCATTTTGGGAGGCTGGGGTGGGCAGATCACTTGAGCCCAGGAGTTCGTGACCAGCCTGGACACTATGGCAAAACCCTGTCTCTACAAAGAATACAAAAATTAGCAGGGCATGGTGTTGGGAACCTGTAGTCCTAGCTACTCAGGAGACTGAGGTGAGAGCATCACCTGAGTCTGGGAGGTCGGGGCTGTGGTGAGCCACGGTTGTGCCACTGCACTCAAGCCTGGGTGATAGTGAGACTCTGTCCCCACCCTCCAAAAAAGCATGAAAATTATAATCTATA
Source organism: Colobus angolensis palliatus (assembly GCF_000951035.1). Taxonomy (NCBI): domain Eukaryota; kingdom Metazoa; phylum Chordata; class Mammalia; order Primates; family Cercopithecidae; genus Colobus; species Colobus angolensis. The sequence goes on from NW_012117354.1 coordinate 2,305,336, forward strand.
TTTAAATCTAGCTAAATATAATAGCAGTATCTTATATGAAATATCGTAAAGAGTTTTTGAAGAATATGGTCAGGCTTAAGTGGTGAGATATATTCTTTCCTGAATGGGAAGCCTCAATACCACAAATATATCTCATTTCCCACAGTTAATCTATACATTTAACATAATCCAGTCAAAATATCGGCAAGGTATTAGTAGATTTTAACAAGTGATAGTATTATAAATACTTATTATGATGTTATAAAAATCTCAATATTATGGTGTTGATGCAAGGATAACAAATACAGGGGCAGGGGAGTCACTCACAGACAAAAACATCTGTATTAATACAGAGGTGGCATTGAACATGAGTCGGGAAAATATTGACTGTTTAATAAACGGATAATTGGCTATCCATATTAAAAAGCAGAAAATTGTACCTCAACCTCATGCAACATGTTATACAGAAATTTTGGCTTAACTCCCACATTTCATAATTAAATTTAAAATAATACAACCAAATGATATAAAAATAACAAGAAACTCAAGGCAAGGAAGAATCTCTTAGACAAGATATACAAAGTACACACCCCACAAGAACAGTGATAAATTAGACAATAAAATTGGAAACATCTGTATGACCAAAGACACTATAAACAAAGTAAAAACCCACCCACAGTGAGTGAGTCAGTGAATGAATGAAACCTGCATCACAAATATTTACATAGGTAACCAGTGACTCTGAGTTAATAAAGTAAGATGCATAATGAAAGGTTTAAATACATTTTGAACATGCATAATCAATACTTTATGGAATCACACAAATTTAATGAAGGTATAAAAACATAGACTGTAAACATGAAATAACTTTAGACTTATGTCTGCCTTTAATCATGCGGGATGGGAATGAACGGAATAGGGGGGTTCAAAGAGATCTGTATTATTTCTTTATATGAAAACTGTAAAAACAAATATGGCAAAATTACAGCATTTGTCAAGTCTATATGCTTAAAAGAGGTATTCACATTAAAAATTCAGCCTTTTCCAGGTATCTCCACAGCCAATAACATATCTATTCAGCTTGGGATCTCTAATCTGGTATGCTTTCATTTACTTTTATATTTTTCTCTATTTTCATACGTAAATTGGTCTTTACATACTGTGTCTGATCATTGTATTTCTTTCCCATAATCTATGCTAATCCTTCTTCAACTAATGCTGGAATATCTACAAGTGTCTTCAGTTTTTCTACTTTCAGTAATTATTGTTACAACTCAAGCTCCATATGACTTCAAGAATGTTTTTCCTTACAGAGCATTTATACCCTACTAATTATGAAATAAATTTATGGCACCTCTCATTGTCCATGTCTTGAATTTACAGTCAGTCATTTAGCGTATTCGTTTTAGACACTGCAAATGTAAATGCTATGCATAATTTTCTATTATTTTCCTAACAATTTCTCTTGCATAAATTTCTCTCCTATTCTTTCCTACCAAATTATGTCCATTAATTCCTGAACTGACCAGAAATAATTTTATTCTAATCCAGCTTGTTCTGTATCCCATCTCATTTAATGAATGAGTCACCTAATATGGATTAAGCACTGGAGCCATAATATGCATATGCATGGTCTTCATTCTTATTACAAACTTCTACTGCTGTTTGTATCCCAAATCAAAGTATTAGTTACTTCAACACTCTAAGTTTTTCTATCCTTTTCTCTATCCCCTCACTCTGTCATCCACTTTTTAAAAGTATATGCAATTAGCAAATAATTGATAATTGACTTAAATCTAATTCATCTTCTTATGTGTGTCATACTTCATGTGCTTTGGAAAGTAAGTGCAGCGAAGTAGATCTACTAAGTGGCTGAATCATGACTCGTGTTCAGCCTCAAACCTCACCTGGGGATCTACCTACCTAGTATTTGTTACATTTGTAAACTTGAAACAGGGTTTAATATTAAAAATTCAATAGGCTGTCTTGTCCCAGGTTGGTCCTTGGCTAATAATAGACCTTTCCTTGATTCCTCCAATTATGAGACTGGTTGAATTGTTGGGACCTCTGGTCTAACATTATTTAATTCACTTTTATTGTTTGCCTTCACTCTTACATGTAAATCATCTGGCGAGAAAACATCCACCTTAAGCCTTCATATAATGGGACAGATCGTGTAAGTGGACTAGATGTATCTAAAATTTCTGCTTTCATGAAGATCCATCTTTGAGATTTATACCTTAGAATATCATTATCATTAAATTCTACTTAATATCTTAAATTAACTTCTACTTAATATCTTAAATTAACTTCAACCTGCATTCTAAATAGCCACTGAGCTCTCCTATTTGTACTTAGACAAATACTAACATAACATTGCTTCAGAAAAAAAAAAAAGTATTTGCTTCCCTGTCATATTTTATTCACTGTCTTCAGAGCCCATTTCATTTCACTACTGACTAATCATTAAAAAAAACTCAAAGAACAAAACACATGCTCAACAGAGCCTAAACGTTTTCAAACTCATTGCACAAAGTATAGGACCCTGAGAGAAGGTATCGCACCAGGTGGCAGCTGCAGAGCCAGCATCTGGGCTTCACAATAATCACCTTGTGTGAATCACAGCAGAGAAAAAACAGCATTACCAGATGAAGTGAGCCTCAGACACTTCCATCTGTTTTTCAAACTGCACTGTGTTTATCAGGGTTGCAGTTTGTGACATCTGGCAGTTTTTCTTATACTTCATGTGTCTTTGAGATGAGAAAAAGAAAAAGAGAGACAACAGAAAGTATCATTCCTGACCAGCGAAAGACATTTGTGATTAAATTGCTGTGTCTTTAAAGTCTTCGTATCTTGTGTACATGGTTGAAGGGCAAGAACTTGAAGATGAAGTGTTTCTAAATAAATTGATTTTCTTATTACTTCTATAGTATATAAATGTGCTGAGCTGTTATTATTGTTATTTTTTAAGACTGTCACAGATACAAGTTTTTAAATACTTACATCTAAAAACATGTATACACCTTATAGCTATGGTAAATCAATAAGGTAAGTCTGAGTGAAATTGTTTTGAAGATATCTCCAAAAATATCCTCATATTCTAGTAGGCATCCAGACAAAATTTTAGTAGTTTATGTCAATTTAAACCCCTTTTCAGGAGCCACTTATTCCTGTGAGTTTTTGACCAGTCTGCAATGACCGTACAATGTGTTAGTTCAATAAAAGAAACTGTGACTATCAAATTTGGATCCGAAAAATCAATATCTTTGAAGTTTGGGTGTAGTAAACAAACATGTAATCTCAAGGGGCCATAAAATCTTTGATAATTATCAAATTATATTGATTTTATATGCACTGAATATGTTAAAATGCCAACAATTTTTCATAGAAACATCTTAAATTCGAATTTAGGAATCTATGAAGATTCAGGCTCTGCTAACTTTCCATAGCGCCCTTTGAGATCTCCTCCTCTTATTAAATTTCATGCTGTATTTACATAGGGATGCAAGAAGAAAATTGTTTTGCTTGGGAAAATTGCCCATATCAGGTTTCAAATTGGAACATTGAAAATAACACTGATAGCAAATGTGTCCCTGACTTTGATAGTGCAACCAAGAAAAAGTGAAGAACCTGGAAAATTCTAATATAAGCACATATCAAAATGGAGATCCTACTCCTCCAACAGGAAGGTGTCAGTTATTGAGACACTTTTAAATAGAAAAGGAAGTATTTTCAAACCAGATGCCTTGATATTACTGGGGCATCTGTAATATGCCCCAGTATATTACAGTGCTTGATGAAAGAATATTGGCAGATCTATAATCTCCAAATTTTTTGTTGTTTTAATCGTTGTTATTTACTTGTTGATCATTTTAACATTTATTCTGGGCCGGGCACAGTGGCTCACGCCTGTAATCCCAGCACTCTGGGAGGCTGAGGGGGGCGGATCACGAGGTCAGTAGTTGGAGACCATTCTGGCTAACATGGTGAAACCCCATTTCTACTAAAAAATGCAAAAAATAAAAATAAAAAAGTTAGCCGGGTGTGGTGGCGGGCGCCTGTAGTCCCAGCTACTCGGGAGGCTGTGGCAGGAGAATGGCCTGAACCCGGGAGGCGGAGCTTGCAGTGAGCCGAGATCGCGCCACTGCGCTTCAGCCTGGGCGACAGAACAAGACTCCATCTCAAAAAAAAAAGATTATTCTTTTAGTATTAGTTAGCTTGAACTTTCCAAAGTACGATTCCACTTTTTGTTTTCTTTTCTTCTCTCCTTGCAACATATAGCATATTTGTTATTTTACTTACAGGGGACACCAAGTAGAGTAAGAGAATGTGACTGATGTCCTTTATTACTGACCTTGTCTTTATAAGTTTTATCAGCAGCAATTGACTGACTTAAGAGCTCTAAGATGTTCACTAAAAGAAGTGTTGATTGTGTGAGATTCATTGTCTGGCTTATTCTTTGAGAGGAACTCTTTTTTTCACTTGGGATTTTAGGATCTTTTCTTTCTTTCTTTCTTTCTTTCTTTCTTTCTTTCTTTCTTTCTTTCTTTCTTTCTTTCTTTCTTTCTTTCTTTCTTTCTTTCTTTCTTTTATAATTATACTTAAGTTCTGGGATACATGCGCAGAACGTGCAGGTTTGTTACATAGGTATGTACTTGCCATAGTGGTTTGCTGCACCCATCAACACATCATCTACATTAGATATTTCTCCTAATGCTATCCCTCCCCTTGCCATCACTGGTCATTAGACAAATGCAAATCAAAACCACAATGAGATACCATTTCACACTAGTTAGAATGGCAATCATTAAAAAGTCAGGAAACAACAGATGCTGGAGAGGATGTGGAGAAATAGGAACGCTTTTACACTGCTGGTGGGAGTGTAAACTAATTCAACCACTGTGGAAGACAGTGTGGTGATTCCTCAAGAATCTAGAACTAGAAATGCCATTTGACCCAGCAATCCTATTACTGGGTATATTCCCCAAGGATTATAAATCATTCTACAACAAAGACACATGCACACATATGTTTATAGAGATGAACTTTTTCAGGTTCCCAAGCTTTGCTTTTCCAGTCAACTCATTAGGACAAATCAATCACAAAAAACACCTTTGTATGTCAGCAAGTGCTTTTCTCCTTAATGGACTGGTGCTTTCCTCCTGTGGCTTCTTGCCTGTGAATATATTGCCATTTGCAATACTTTCCTTTATTTCCTCACCTCTACTACCTTTCATTTCGCTCTCATCCTTGCCCATTTAAAAATTAAGGAACTTCAGGTTCAGATTCTAGGGAAGGTGGGTAAGTACACTTCACCCAGTTTCTCCCACTGAAACAACCCCAAATTCCAGACAGAACGCATGGAGCAGCAGTCCGAGGCCCTGAAAAGCACATGGCAGCAGTTGTATTGGACATTAGAATTTCAAAATTCAAAGTTCCGTGAAACTGGTGGTAAGTTTACAGTGTTTTCTTTCTGCCTCTGGTATTACCCAACCTGGGCCAAGCACAGATAGAAAGAGTTCCATGAGAAATATGTTCTCCAATCTGAAGAGAAAGAACCTACTGAAGGTTGGAAAAAATGAAAGAAATGGCCTGTTTTGTTTAACTTTTTTTTCCTTCTCTCCTGTTCTAGCTCCCGGCAGCTGTGATGGGAGGGTGGCAGCTGCACAGTGATGGCGGTGGCTGCCAGGCAGGCCCCCACAACTCTAAGAAAGGAAAATTCTGCTCTCTGGCAAGAAAATCTGGGGTCCTCAGAGCATGAAGCAAATTTCCATTTTTCCCCCTCCCTCTGTCTTCCCACTATTTGGTCCTGAATACAAATATGCTTTTTGGAAGTGTCTGGAAGAGCTAGAAGTTAGGTTTCTGGAGAGAGGACAGAAAAGGGTGGCCTCAGGAAGGAAGAAGGTGTTGTGGAGGTCACAGAAAGAAGAAAGATCAACAGAAATCCCACAACTTGTGTGGGAACTCCTCAACTCACCTCCAAACTGCATATTCATGCATCTCACCCTAAGTATCATATCAAAGATTTTGGAAACTGAGCCCAAGGTAGGCTTCCACTCACTGTTTGACCACCGGGGGGCACAAATGTGGGGTGATCTAAATAGTACAGCAAATGCTCTGAAGACTGAACTGAGGGAATAAGAACCCACAGAAAGCAAGCTGTGGCCTAAACCTCTACCTAATCAGATTGCCTGATAAAAAGCAAAAAATCAATATCCACTTCAGGATTTAAATGAGGCTCAAAGTCTGATAACATAATATTAAAAATATCTATAATTCAGTTTCAAATTACCTTGCCTACACACAACCAGGAAAATCACAGGGGAAAATATAATCACAAAATGACACAGATGTTGGGATTATCAGACGAAGGCCATGAATTAGCTATTATAAACATGCCCCACCCAACTAACAAATGACAAAACCAAGACCTGAACTTAGCTCATGCCATTATACATTATGTTCGTTATCTTCTTCATTCCCAATTCAAGATAAACTGTCTCAGAAGTACAGAGTCAGTGTGAAAAACTAAGCATGAAGCTAATGCCTAAACTGTATTATTAAGAGAATAAGGCTGAGGAACTAAGGGAAACGCATTTGTTATAGCCATGCAGGTCCTGTCACAAGTACTTTTTGATATAGTGATTTTATATTTTTCTGTCAGTTTTTGGGACATTGCACATTAAAAGAGGATTTACTAATAAATTTTCAAGTTAATTAAATTAGAGTACACACTTGTATTTGAAATGATATAGTTGTGTTTAGTGTAAGTCATAGAAGTCGTGTTTGTCCATTTTATTCTCTTACAGCAGGAACTAGCAGCCTGTGCCCCAACTCTGTCTGGTGGCCCATTTTTACCCAATATGAGAGATAAGAACTCTTTTTTACATATTTAAAGAATCTTTAAAGAGAGGAGGATGAGGGGGAGGGGCAGAGGAAGATATGGAGAAGGAGAAAGGTGAAAGAAGTCTTCATAAGTACTGTATGTGGCCCATAAACCCTAAAGTATTTAACATCTGACCCTTTACAGAAAACCTTTGCCAACCCCTGGTCCAAAGAAATGGAAGCACCTTGATAGGAACAATTTCATGTTTTTCTGTTTCTTTCTAGTGTTTTAAATTCATGTCACAAGGGAGCACCTAATAAGGACCTGACCCACAGTGGACATTCAAACAGTGACTATGTGAACTAATTGGTGGGTAAATAGTTGGCTATCTGCCTCCAGCATAGCAAAACAAGTCAGCTTCTTGGATACATTTTATGGGAGATAATATGGCTATCCAAATGCTCACCATTCCCTCACTTACACCTGGCGCCCACTCATGGGAGATATATAATCCCACACCCCAGTGATGTTGGGCTTTGACATGTAACTTGCTTTGACCAAGAGAATGTAATCCAACATAACATATGCCACCTTGTATCAGAAGCTGTGAGAGTTATTTTACGTTTCTGTCAGTCACCTTTAATTTCTGCCTTCTGCAATTTTGAAAGTATGTTGTAGTAGTGGCTGATATTTCCACTTGGATACTGCAATAAGAAAACACAAGGAGACAGGCCAAGCACAATAAAATCAACCAACCAAATTCAGAAATGCTCAGCCAAACTGAAGCTGACCCTAGGCATTCATATAATGGGTGAGAACTACAAAGCGTAAGCCTTTGAGATTTTGTGGTTCTCTGGCTGAAAGAAAAGTTGATTGACATACTTCTATAAAACAAAAGATTCAGAAGGATCTAATGGATGAGATTTTAGTATATCATTGCAAATCATAATGAATTCTTAGATACAGATCTTTTAACATAATAGGGAGAGTAGCTATTTATATAACTCATGTTTACAAGATGATTTCATATTTTTAGTTCATTTTCTGCTGTGTAGAAATGTAATGGTTATAATATGGTGCCCTTTCATGCTCATCAAGCACTATTTTATCTCACTAATGAAGGACAAAAGTGATGGATATATGTTGTTACTAGAATAAAAAGGCACCTTACACTCAAGAAAATTAATGTATTACTGTGATAACTTTGCTGTCTATTAAAAATGAATCATTCTTGAATCAGAATTTCTTTACCTTGGAAGTTAGTATTTCACTCTTACAACAATTTAACTTTGTAGAAATATGACTAGAAATTAAATGGCATAAAAACTGAGAAACAAATTTATACAGAAAAGATTTATAATTTATAATGAGTTGTGCCAAGTAGCAAATATTTTAACCTCAGTAAATGTAAGTGTGAGATCAAGAAATTTGTAATCAAAGGTGGTTCATCCTATAAAAATACAAGTATACAGGAGAATACTGATGAGAAGAGAAAATTAAAATATCCAGAAATTTTCATGTAGCTTATTTGAAGTCACAAAATGTGACAAAAATACCATAAAATAAAATGTGTAATTCAGGGCTCCAGAAATGGCCATGGTGCTGATAGTTGACAGCTGTTGTTTTTGCCTGCCCAGCACTCTCCCACTTTTTAATGTTAAGAGAATTCTAATTCTGTTTTGGGAAACATCCTCTCCTCTTTCACTTCAGTAGCCCTAGTGCTACAATGTCATTCCTCTTTTAAATGTGGGCAATGTGAGCCCAGTAAATCAGAGTTTCATATGACCCTCGCCACAAGCATTTCTTTAGGACTGGTATCTGAGCCAAGAGAAGATACTCAGAGCAGATAGGAATCTGAGGAGTGAGAGAAATTTTCTTCAGCTATTAAAGTTGGTAGAAGATAGCAGTTAAGATGGGAGCAGCCGGTGTACATCTGGTCAGCAGAAATGGCAAGCCAGCCTGAGAACTCCACTAACACAAAGGAAAGCAAAGATCAGAGAAAGCAAGGGACAGAACAAGTTCTGATGATGCCATATAATCCCACACCCTTCCAAACAGGATATACCTGATTTTTTAACCTTGTTTTCCTTTCTCTTGCAATTTCAATCCCTGAAAGATATGGTGCTCCTGGGGGCAGCTGAGGCATTTCAAGATGAGTATTTTACAGTTAGACTTTCCCTTCACGTCTGTATTTCAGTAAACCCATAAAGAACGTATTTCAGAAGTGGTTGAATTCTTATGATGTTTCTCAATTTAAGTTTCGTTTTTGCAACCATGTCCTCTACAGGAATTCCAGCAAATGGCTGGCAGCGAAGTTTGGCATGCAAACATATAAGAACTATATCTGGAAATCTCCTTTGAATATAGATTGATCAGATGATCAATCTCTATTTTTTTAATTTAAAAAAGCAGGCTATATTTTCAACATAAAAAGAGTTTTGTTCATTTTGTAAATTTTTTATTTTTGGAAAAAAGTCAAACCTACAGAAAAGTTGGAGAAATTTTACTATAGGCACAATGCCACCTGTACCTAGCTAAATTTAGACATTAGATTTTTCCCAAAATTATTTTCTTTCTCTAAATACATACTTTTTTTTCTTTTGCTGAACAATTTGAAAATAATTTGCAGGCATTTCATAACTTCTCTGACAAATATGTTAGCAGGACAATCCTAAGAATAAAAGCATTCTTCTCTATAACTACTATATCAATATTGCATCTAAGAAAATTAACACTAATTCTAAAATATCACCTAATATACTGTCCATCTTAAAAATTCACTAATTGTTCTAAAATTATCTTTTAGAATCTTTTTGTAAAACTCCAGGATGCAATTCTGGGTTGTAAATTGAATTTGGTTATGTCTCTTTAGTTTCTTTTAATGTTGAACTGTCCCTTATCTTTTTTCTCATTATATTGAAATGTTGACCATTCTAGGCCTCTAGTCTTTTACAATGTGTTCCATTCTTGTTTTTTCTTGTGTAAATTCAGTTTAACAATTTTGGCAAGACTAGTACACAGTTGCTATGTATATTTCTTGTTGTTTCACATTAAGAACATTATATCAAGTTGTCCTACCATTGATGATTCAAAGTTTGGCTGCTAAATCTCCAAATCATAAAGAAAAATTGTTTTCTATTAGTAATTAATATTATACTTGTGTGATATCTTGAATAGGTAGGAAAGCCCTGTTTTTCAACTGTCCACCACACAATGGTTTTAGCATCTGTTGATAACGCTTGCTCAGAGAAGGCAAGGGACAGACCAAGTTCTGATGGTGCATTTTCGTTTTCGTTTGAATAAAGTTCATTTTTAGAATTCAATCATTTTTTTCATATTTGTTAGATGTCCTTTATATATAAAGATAAAGATGAGTTTACTTCCATCCCTCCATCTTCTTCATACTCAAACACATAATTAACCATTTTCATTATTTTCTGTGTATCTTTTCTGTGTGTGATGTATTACATGTTATACATTTTAAATACATATATAATAGAGAATGTACACATACACACACACACAAATTTCTTCTGTGCTCATTCACAAACATACCATAGTATGTATACTTTTTTAAGCCCCTTTTTTCACTGAACAATGTATCTTGGAAATACTCCATATAAGTTAATAGCTAGGTATCTGTTCATTGTTTTATAAATTATTTAATCTGTCTTCTATAGATGGGCATTTTGTTTGTATCCAACATTTGTTATTTTAGTTAATGCTGCAGTGAATAATCTTTTGCATATATTGTTTTGTTATTTGCAGGAAGGTATATACAAGCAAAGTCTTAGAAAGAGGATTTCTGGATCAAAGTGTAAATGCACCAGCAGCTTTGTTAGATATTGCCACATTGTGTTCAACAAGGGTTTTACCATCATATGTTCCCATCAAAAGTTATGAGTGTCTGTTTTCCCAAAGCCTAGCCAAAAGGATGTGTTTTCAAGGCACTCATTTTCTACTAATCTGGTAGGTAAGAAATAGCATAATGGTGTAGTTTTAATTTGCATTCCTATTATTATCAGGGAGTTAGAGTGCCTTTTCATATGTTCAAGGACTATTTTTATATATTTTCTCTAAACCTTTCTTTTTTAAATCATTTTCCTATGCTGTTTTCACTTTATTTTCAATAACTTTTTAAGTGAAAGATGCTAGCATTTTATTTTCTGTGACATAAGTTGCAAATATTTTTGTCCAGCCTGTCTCTTAATTTTTCTCAGTTTTATCATGAATTTTAAAATTTTTAATGAAGTTGCATTTATAATTTTCATGTAGCTGCTTGATAGTGAATCATAATTAGAACTGTCTCCACACACGTTATAAAGAAAGCCAAGCATGTTCCCGTTTAGACTGTTGACCCAAGTAAAGTGTTTTCACACTCTACTAGATCAATAATGGATCCAATATTTTTATTTTCTAAAATATTATCCAGTTTTCCCAACACTATGTTTTAAAAAAGCTATATTTTTTCCAGTAGCCTAAGATAACATATATATTTACTAAATCTTCATTTATACTTAAGTCTATTCTGAACTTTCCATACAATGTTGTTAACCTATTAATATATTCTTGAATCTGTATCATGCTGTTTTTATTACAGAGACTTTATAGTATACTTTTTAAAAATAGACTTTATTTTTAGGCTAGCTTAAGGTTCACAGCAGAAGTTATAGAGATTTCCCAGATACTCCCTATACCAACAGATGCACAGCCTCCTCCCTTATCAATATCCCCTATCAGAGTGGTACAATTGTTATAATTGATGAGCCTAAACTGACAAATCATTATTACTCAGAATCCATAGCTTACACTGAGGTTCACTCTTGGTTTTGTGCATTCTATGGGTTTAGAAACGTTTATAATGGTATATACCCATTCTTATAACATCATACAAAGTAGTTTCACTGCTCTAAAAATTATCTGTGCTCCAGCTATTTGCCTCTCCCTCCTCCTAAACCTTGGACTTTTTATTATTGCCACAGTTTTGCCTTTTCTGGAATGTCATATAGTTAGAATTATATGGTATATAGCCTTTTTAGATTGAATAGTTTCATTTAGTCATTTGCGTTTGAATTTCCTCAATGTCTTTTCATGGCTTGATAGCTCATCAAATAATAAATAAATAATATTTTGTTGTCTAGATGTACCTGTTTTCTTAATCCATTCACCTACTAAAGTAAGTCTTGATTAATTTCATGTTCTGAAAATTATAAATAATTGTGTCTATTTTAATATCTGGCAGTACTACCTAACTAATTAAATTGCACTTATTTTTAAATGTTTACTTAAATATTATTTCATGTTATTTCTTCTAGATAATATATAAATTAAATGTAATACTAGCAAAAATGAAAGAATCAGCATATGTATGGATGTTGAGACATATCCATGAACAAAGAGTTCTTGAATCCAAACAACTGTTCAAGCTTGGTCTTACAGAGTGGTTTGGAGATTCTTATAGGTTTAAATACTTCTAGAAAAGATTTAAGTTAATTTAAGCATGTTACTATTTTTAATGTTATTATATTTTTAAATTGTTTTCTGATTATTTTTTGTTTATATAAGGATTATTGATTTTTGTGTACTAACTCAGAAGTTTTGTTCTTATACAACAGTTATTGCAATCCCTATGATACTCTCTTTCTTGAAAAAAATTTACTTCTGCTATTGAGTTCCCTTTCTTTCCTAAAATGAACTTACCACCGACACAGTGATTCACACCTGTAATCTCAGCTGAGGCAGGAGGATCACTTAAGTCCAAGAGTTGGAGACAGGCCTGGGCAACAGACAGAGACCCCATCTCCAATAAGTAAATAAATAAATAAAATAAACTAATTTTCTCCCTGGTACTTATTTTTTTATATCTACCTTATAATTGAACACCCATAGATCACAACCACTTAGTGCTCAATAAGAAAAATGTATTCAGTGCATGATAATTGTGTGTATTCAATTCCATTATTTCCATAAGCTAATTATAAAGTTGGACATATGTATCTCTGAGAAAATAGTGAACTCCAAGTGTAAGAAAATTTAAAATGCTTTTTAATAATTATTTGATAAAATATATAAGCTTAAATGAAAAATTAATGTTCTGTTCAAAAATCACACATTTCTAATAAAATCCATCCTCAAACTGCAATTCTATGAACATACAATGTTTTGTATATGCACAGCCATAGCAAGTAGAAACCATGCAGGATTATTTGATCAGTGCTGAGAAGATAAGCTTTGCCCATGTATCTGACCCCTAACCTTCATAAGCTTCAGACTGAAAATCAGATTTAGAAGTATTATTATGTCTAGTTATCTTCATTAAATACACATTACATGCCTCATTAGCCAGGGTAAGCTTTTCAGATTAGTCTGTTCACCACTTTGGACCTGAAGACATGAGGTCTAGGGCACACCGTTTTCACAAGGGATAATGGTGACATAAGCTGGATGCTATATTGCAGTCCAGGAGATTGTGTGTTGTAGCTCTAGTAAGACAAATAAAGATAAATGTTGATTTTTAAGGAATTTATTTTGGCACAAATCTTCAAGGCACATAAATCACTGTAGTTGCTGAGATACTGTGTCATAATTTTTGAGTGTGTATTGGTCCTGAAAAAAAAGAATCAAGAAATATGTATTCGACTGGGTGTGGTGGCTCACACCTGTAATCCCAGCACTTTGGGAGGCTGAGGCAGGTGAATCACCTGACGTCAGAAGTTCGAGACCAGCCTGGCGAACATGGTGAAACCCTGTCTCTACTAGAAATACAAAATTAAATGGGCTTAGTGGTGCATACCTGTAGTCCCAACTACTCAGGAGACTGAGGCAAGAGAATCACTCAAATCTGGGAGGCGGAGGTTGCAGTGAGCCAAGATCGCACCACTGTACTCCAGTCTGGGTGACAAGAGCAAAACTCCATCAAGAAAGAAAAGAAAAGAAAAGAAAAGAAAGGAAAGGAAAGGAAAGGAAAGGAAAGGAAGAAAAAGAAGGAAGGAAGGAAGGAAAGAAGAAGGAAGGAAGGAGAGAGAGAGAGAAAGAAAGAAAAAAGAAAGAAAGAAAAGAAAGAAAGAAAGAAAATATAAAAGAAAGAAAGAAAAAATAAAAGAAAAAAAAGAAATGTGGATTCTAAACCACGAATACTGTCTTAGCAAAAGAGCTCTGAAAGGACTTTGGACCTTTCATATTCGTCTCTCTCATAAAGTATACTGTATACTTCTTGGGAAAGAAACCACCCTTAAATGGAGAGTAGCAAGCCACATTAATTATTTCCAATAATCTGACCCATTATTAAGGGACAGGTGTACTGAACGTATCTGGGTACAAATCATGTTCCCTTTTCTGTGAATGCTCTCTGACATCAGAGGCAGTCACCAGTTATGTCAAACGTAATATGTATGGCAATAACTACATTTCCTGATATATGAACCAAAACATTGGAAAACTGGACTATAGGGAGGGTCAGGGACAAAAAGAGGAAAAAGCATGGGACAGCAGAGTAGAGCAAAGCCCAGGGTCAAAGCAGAAGTCCCAAGAGGACTCAGACCTTCCCTTTAATATGACTTTGTCTATTATATTATAAAGAATTACGTTTTTGTGATTATGAAATCCAGAGTCAATTTCTGTTGCAAATTCATACAATAAGGGCAGTGCTAAACGAAGCACACTTTCTGTTGCTTTGATTGACCTCAGTCTAATTCATTCACTTCTTCAATAAGTATTTTGGAGAAATACTAGTATTTTCCAAGCTTTGTGCTCAGCATTGTTGATAGTGGTGCACAAATAGACACAGTCTTCACTTTTATGGTATTACCAATATAGCGAAGGAGACAAGGATTTAAGAAACAACCAATGGAGAAGTGTAAATAGCGTAAGATATATTTGGTAAAATAACAGGTATCATAACAATTTATAGCATGACTAATAGATTAAATTAGTGGTTTCTAAAGATGTGAAGTGACATTAAATTGAAGCTTGAATGATGACTAGGAAGTAGCCAGGTGAAGAGTAGGGATAAGAGTATTACAGGCAAAGAGAACCACATGAGCAAAGGTTCTGAAGTAGGAGTGAGTGAGGTACTGATGCTTTGGAAGGTTGATGTGTCTGAAACATATTAATCCAGGGGGAAGTGTAGTCTGAGATCCAGCTAGAGATGCAGTCAGGGGTAATGCTATCAATAATAAAGATAACCAAATGAAAAATGTATTCTAAATTCAATGTTAAATCACTAATAACTTTTAAGCCAGTTTGGTGGCTTAACAAACACTGAAATAAGTTATGTCTATATAACACATTTAAAACCTAAAGAAATCCTGATGTGTAATCCTGGAAGTAGAAAACAAAAGTATAGATCATCCTAAGCAGATGATTTGGAATGGAGAAGAAACCAAAAAGAATACAGTAGTTAGGTGGACCTGCATGTCCAGGCAATGGTTGAACCAAGAGCCTCAAGGCACACATTTGTCATGAGAATCAGTAGCACTGGGCATTTGGTAAAGTGATCTGTGGCTTAATAGTGCCACTGTAATTACTTAGACATGAGCCAGTTGTCACCATGGCCTAGCAGAAAGTCCTGGTTCAAAGAACGTGTAATATTGCTTCATGAACACTGTGAGATAGTCTCACCAGAAAACTTCCAAAATATTGGGAAACATCTGAGACTATTCTCAGATTCTGGCATTCTGCAGAGTAGGTGAGTACAGAGTAGAGGAAATTTAAGTCAATTAATTCTTAACTAATGTGTATAGGAGTAGGTGGAAAGATATATATGATTTATTAAGTTATCACTTTTCTTTTTCTTAACTGTAAACTTCTGAGACAGTCATTTTCACTGTAATTCTGAAATAACACCCTAAAAGACCTAGCTGTAGTTTTCTAGCCTCAGGAAATTGTTCCATTATATTAGAAGAAAAGTTGGAATGATGGTATATGGAAATATCTTTGAATTAACACTAATGTAGAAAAACATTTTTGCATGAATAAAAAACTTAACTACTCTTAGTAATAATTTATTTCCAACATATCACATTTATCACAAAATACCTAGACTCTTGCAATGGTCTTGCAAGAGAATTATTAAATAAATATTTAATTCTTGTAAAGAATTTGTAATCTATTATCCAAATGTCAAGAAGGTCCTAAGAATGTTAATATTGAGGATTTACCCAGAGTGACTCAAGTCATTTCCCAAACAATTAAAAAAGCACAATTGAGAGAAAGAGATTATTTTACTCCCTTTATTAAGGAATTTGATTTTTCTTATTTTTCATAAAGCACATTAAAAGTGAAAGAGAAAAAAGAATTGTAGTCATATATTAAATGCAATATAGTAGTGTAATTGCTCTTAATGGCAACATTTGCCCTTCTCTAACAATATCTCATCTTTTTAGCATTCAAGTTGTAAATATAAGTGACTATTCAGAATTTTATTTAGTTAAAGGAATATAATCTGCAAGATTATAAGATTTCTATACAACTTATAATAACTTTTTCCATAAAACTATTAACCTATTTTTTATATACATACATATATATATATATATATGTGTGTGTGTGTGTGTGAAGAGTCTTTAGGTATACTTCAAGCAATTGTCAGAGTAAATGGAATCAAATAAAAATGTATTATCTTCATTAATACTTATCAAATCTATTTTTAATGAAACTAAACTTGCTTTTTACACTATCAATGTTTTTGTAATAGATTAAGCGTACGTCTCTATTACTGATTGATTACTTGTGTACATTACAGTTGTATTTAGTGTATTTAATGTTAATGGGGAGAAAAACCCTACACTCTATCAATCATTACACTTATAAGGATTGACTATACAGATTTTGAGGATTCCTAAATGACCTCAATCTTTAAAATGTGTTAATTTTGTCCTTAACCACTGACAAACTGCTGCAGGCTGGATTTTGCATTCAGGTACTCTTGAATCAGGCTGGATTTTGCATTTGGTTACTCTTACATTCAGGTACTCTGGTACTCTTGCTTCTCTGTTCAAGCTACAGGCGGTTGTAATTTTTCTGAAATTTCACTGCACGCGTAGACTTCTATGCCCTAAAAGACAGCACCTGGCTGCTTTGCACTACATGAGTTGCTCACTCCCATTTGTCACATACAGAACACAAGCTGTGCAGCACACATTGACTCATGGGGATAGACGAGACATTTCTTTTACTTCCATCTCAGCCAACACAGTATCTCTTCTTGTCTCTGCCCCATCCCTGTGTCACTAATGCTTATATTTTACTTTTCAATTTTTAAAATTTTTCATGTCATAGAACAGCCACTATTTGTATAGCTGGTTCTCAAGCTTTATTTAAACATTCCTAGATATTTTTCCACTTACCAAGTTTAAAGAAACCTAATTTCTTTTATTAGTAGTTACTTTATTGTTTATTTCTTTATTTAAAACTTGCTCAAGAGAAGGTCATGTTTTTCCTGTTTTCTCAGTCTTCAGTGCTTCACTTTCAGTCTTCTGAGTCCTTGACCCGCTCTATGTACATACTGTTTTGGCTTATGATAAACTGAAGAGTCAGAATGAAAAGATAACATTTAGTGTCAACGGCATATGCAAGAACTCATCGAGTGAATGGGATTTTAGCGATATAGCTACGCAGAATCCACACTTGGGAGTCCTCCTTAGCCCTTTCCTCATCTGGGACAACTAAATTTTCCAGTGTGAGACTTCTGTAAGAAATAGGCAGATTCTAAGATTCTAAGATCATGGAAAGATTTACACATTAATGATAGACTGTATCGAGGACTTTCAGACTAAATTAATTGGAACCATATGTGGTCATATCATAAATCTCAACATTATTTTACTACCCCATTGTGGTAAGAGTTATTATACATAGGAAACACTTAAGTCTGCTTCAAAATCAAAATTTCTGTTACAGCAAAGGCCTGTATCATTTTGATATCTTTTTTTATCCTACAGGATGATTCAGGAGTCTCAGAACTGTCTGAGCCAGTCCAGGCCAGCTTACATCCTTTCAGTTCTGGAAGCAACAAACACATTAAGAGTTTGGGTTGCAGTGCAATGTGGTTTGGCTCTGCGTCTCCACCCAAATCTCATTTTGTAGCTCCCATCATTCCCATGGGTTGTGGGAAGGACTCTGTGAGAGTTGATTGAGTTATGGGGGTGGGTCATTCCCAAGCTCTTCTCATGATAGTGAATAAGTCTCACGAGATCTGATGGTTTTAAAAGGGGGAGTTTCCCTGCACAAGCTCTCTTCTCTTGTCTGCCACCATGTGAGACATGCCTTTCACCTTCTGCCATGACTGTGAGGCCTCCCCAGCCACGTGGAACTGTAAGTCCAATAAGCCTCTTTCTTTTGTAAATTGCCCAATCTCAGGCATGTCTTTATTAGCAGTGTGAAAATGAACTAATACACTGTATATGCCTTTTTAAAAATGTAAGTACTTAATTTCTTTTGAGAAAAAAAAATTGGTGTCTTTTGAGTTAATTAAAAAATATAAAGAGATAAGGAATAACTTATCCTTAACTCAGAAAGAATAAAACAATCCCAATATTGTTCAGTGAAGAAGAAATAGCCTTTCTTCCCTCTTGCCTCCAGGAAGCTTCCACATTTCTTTCCTTAATCACTTTAAAGAAAAGACATAGTCTCCATTCGATTTTTCAGAATTCCAGATACTGATGGAAGCATGGTTGTAAGTTGGTAGGATTACTGTGCTCAACAAGTGGTACCCAGTGCTGTTCTCTGTTGCTTCTTTTGCATTCCACGGAGTGAGCCGACCCTGATAAAGTGCTCCCTTGGCAAGCACCATGGATCAAGGCCCTCCTCTTACTACATTTCTCATCTGGGGAGGTTTCTTTTCAAAACTTTCTATACATGTAAGTCATCTATATTTCTCTTTTTCTCTACAAGTAAGCATGAACATAATGAATTTGAAATCAGCAAAGGGGTAAATAGAAAGCTTTCCTTGACCCTCATCCATGAGCCATCCCTCCCCAGCCGAGATTTTGTCCTAGAAGTTTGCACTGAAGTTTTTAAAACTTGGATAGCTTTTCACCACGCTTTTATTCTTATTCTACAATTCTTCTTTGTAAATTCCCTCCTTAGATCCTTACATTAGAGGTGGGAGAAGGGAAGGCAGGCTGGTGGCTAAAGGTAATTGACAGGTTAAGATTCAGGTGTAACTTAGTTTTGAAGCAGGATATTTACCTGGCCCTTTCATGGGTGGGAACTGGAGTACACAAGCGCTAGAGTCAGCTGGCCACTCCGGTGCCAGCAGGGGCAAACCCCACTCACTTGGACCTGCTGCATTCCGCTCCTCGCGGGAGGGAGCACACAGGACAGCGGGTGCAGGAGCCAGGGCGAGTGCTTTTCGGGTGCTGGCAAGAGCCAACTCCATACCGACATTGCAGCAGCCTCTGGTAGGGATGCGGGGTGTGACCCCTGAAGGCCTGGAGAAAGTCTTACAGTACTCTTTTAGCTCTACCGTCCGCTGACGGCTTAAGTGTCAACATCTCAGTAGCCCCTTTGCCTTTTCACATGAGGCAGCTAGCTGCCTTCTGCCAGCGAGGGCAAAGGCTCAGTGTGACAGTCTTTTGCATCTGCACTCGTGGCACCCAAGCTCTTGTCTGGCATCCAGGAGAAATGAAATTGCGTGAACAAATTGAAGGATGGTAAATGTGGGAGATTTTATTGCTGATGGGGGTGGCTCTCAGTGGAAAGGAATGCTGAAAGGGGGACAGGGTGGGAAGGTAATCTCCTGAAGTTCGGCTGTCTAGGTCCAGATTCTTCTCCAAAGATTCGCTGTCAAGCTGTCCCTCAGAGGTCAAGCTGCTTCTCTCACGTGTCCAGCTGTGGTTGCTGACATCGGCTGCTTCTCCTCTCTCTGCTGGCTGAGCTGGGGGTTTTATGGACACAGGATGAAGGTCGAGGCGGGCCATGGGTGGTTTTAGAAAAGGCAGCATTTGAGCAGAAAAACAGGGATGTAAGTTCTTGCTTTGGGCTGTGGTTTCAGTTTTGTGGGTGGGGTTTTTTCAGAGACCCACCCTTTTCTGCCTAGAATATCTGCTTCCTGCACCTATCAGTTTGGGGTCATAAAGTCATATTTTACCATAAAAAAAAAATCACCTATAATCGCTTAAATATAGCAACCAGTGGTAGGGAACATCAGTTTGAAGGGCAAATCAAGTTTCCTGTAAGCAAAAGAGGCACTATATTGCAAGTTAAGCAACTGAGTCTGTTTTCAGACACTTCAGAAAAAGAGAGAGAAAAATGAGATATAAAAGAATTATGAAAAATGTGGGGACTAAGCCAACTTGAAACAATAATTTCCTAGAAGATAATGCCACAAATTATATTGTTAAATAGCAAAATCATTAACATGTTGTCAAATGTCCTTAAAATATGATTAATCTTAGTGGTAATGACCAAGTTAAGGTTATTAACTGTAGCTTATTTTAAACAGAAATAGCTTAAACATCATGAGTCTTTGAAGCTTTCAACTAATCTACAATTTATTCACATAAATTTGATCTTTGAGCACTGAAATATTTTTCTGTTACTAAACAATGCTTGTTTTATTAGGTTGGTACAACAGTAACTGAAGTTTTTGCCATTAAAAGTGATGCAAAATATATATTTGGAGCACTGTTTTTGATAAGATAAGCATATAGATTAATGTAGTCTAGAAAGATCTTTAATATGAGCTGATAAAAAGCCTGGTATGCAATCGTTGCTAAGATATCTTCATGTTACTTTTTTTCTACTTGTTGAGTACCTATTTTCTGTATACGATAAGAATCTTTTTAATGTATTTTACAATTTTGTTAACTTTATGGACAAACAAAATATCATTTGTACCTAAAACCAGATGTAGACACAATAGGACACTTGGAGAGTTGAAAATTGATAAATAGACACTTAATGAGAAAAAAGATAAAGAGAAACTAATTTCGGACACTGTCAACAATATGGAAGATAAGACCTAATCTCAAACTTCAATGGTCTTAGTTTCTAATGTAATGAATCTGTCAAAATGAAAACAAAATAAACATACTAGAACAAGAAATTCTGGTGATAGATGTTACTGATTCATATTAACTTATCTTGATCATGTGATGCCTTATAATTTGCATCAGGATAGTATTCTGTGAATATGCATGCTGGCATAACATATGCTCACGAGGTTGCATGGTATATATTTTATATTTTTCTTTGAATCCTCCAATAATCCTCTCAGTAAAGAAATAATAGCAACTGGAAAATATCCATCTTTGTTTACTGTCTCTGTGACATACAAATCCCCAGTGTCTGTGACAATAAATGTCAACATAGAAACTGTGCATATTGCATGAGCACTTACCATAAACTAAGAAGTTCATATCAATTCTTTCTTTTGATCCTTATCTTAGTCTTATACATTGAAGTACTTTCATTTCACATGATAGGCTTCAGGTTATGAGAGATTACATGGCCAGAATTTTGACCAATGTGTCTATCCCCTAAGACTTTGTGCTTAACCATCTTCATATCGCTCCCCCTACACACTTCTGCTGCACTGTCATAAGAGGTTTTCTTAACAATCTGAATCCAGTGCAGGTCTCAAGTCTTATTACCTTAATTTTTAACTAAATTTCTTTTGATTGGCACCCAAAAGAGAGAACTGAGTTCCCAGAGTAGTAATCATTTTAGTGCTAGCTTTTAACACTTGAAAACTGTCTACATGTCTTTGAGCTTATTTAAATTTCCATTTAGTAAATATATTAAAGTACACAGACTGGAACTATGATCAAATTAATTATTAATCTGACATTTTTTTCAGTGGCCTAAAAACAATTGGGGATTTTAACACCACATCCTCAGTTATTTCTGGATGTCTCTCAAAACCCAGAACAAAAAAACAGGTATTGATTGCCCTTCATGTCATCTCTTTTCAAATCACATTTTTATCTTTTAACACACGTGAAGCCTTACCAGATGAGGCCTTTGCCAGCATTTAGCATCAATATCTTTTTGCAACCAATTTGAAGCTCCAATACATCCATCTTCTTTGCACAATATCTCTTAGTGTTATAATAAAGTTATTAAGATCTGTGGTTTCCTGAATGCATCCATCACCTAATTTCAATTTAGTTTTTCTGGTTCTGAATTACTGCTTTTAAATGGCCCTTTTGGAGGCAAAGAAAGGTACACTTTAAAACTATGTACTAGTATCAAATTATATACTCATCTGTAAGGTTATCTCTATAGAATGTTCAATGTCTGGATTAAAACACAAAGGAAAATAAATCTAATATGATTTTGAACATTTAAATTTCATTGCTTTGTATCTCAACCAGTGATATACGGTGACATGTCATTGCAAACTTGGATGATATTTGGTGTTTGTTAGTTTATTCTTTGTAACAGAAAAATGTGCATATATATTCAATCTCAAAGTAAACTTAATTTCATGAAAACCCCTTATGGAAGTAAATTCTGGTTATTTCCTAAAAGTTGATAAAGTCATTTCCATGCCATTTGATATTTACAGTTATCTTAGCTGCCTTCTCCCTTCAGTTCCAAAAATAGAAGTTAGTTTGACTTTATAATATATTTAGATGTATAGACTATAGCAAATAATTATATTTTAAAAAGAAAGTCATTTTTTAAAGCATGGTAAGTTAAAAATGCAGAGATAATATATGATGAATTATTTGGGGATTTATCATGAAAAAAATGATACCACTATACACTTATTAGGGTGATAAATTGAAAAAAAAATACTAGCAATACCAGTATACTGACAAGGATGTGAAGCACTTGGAGCTCTCATACATTGCTAGTGGAAATACAGAATGGTACAAAAACTCGAAAAGTAACTTCTTATAAAGCTAAATATACACTTACTTAATGACCCAGCAATCCCACCTCTGAGTAGTTACTCTCAAGTAATGAAAACTTACATCTTTATGAAAACCTATACATGAATATTTATAGCAGCTTGCCTCCTAATTGCCAGAAAGATGGAAATGACTCAAATATTCTCTTAACAGATGACTGGACCTGCGAAGATAAGGAAAACCCATCATTATCTTTCTTAAGAGTGAAAAGATACATGGACCAGGGCTTTTTGTGAGAATCAGCTTCCTTTGTATTTTAAACACCCACAACCATCAGTGACATTTTTGTGCAGTTTCTGACCTCAGTAACATTCAGATTCTCTGTAAACTAGCAGTGTAACTGGGATCCAGCCATTTTATTAGCTTTGTAGGTACACAGATTCTTAAATTAAAGCCTGTCCTGTCTGAATAGCCACAGTGCTTATTGCTTTTCTGAATAAGTGCTGCTCTAATAGAAGAATGCATTACCTTCACTTTACAAATGTGCATTCTGAGGCATTGAACATTTCACAATGAGTAGAGGTAAAGACATGATAGGATTGTAAAATCAGTACTCATAATCATTCTTTATCTCCAGAATTTCTGCTACTTTCCGCAGGAGAATGCTGCTTTAAAAAAATTGTGGAGTGGCCTATGTTTAGCCATTTTCCTTTGGGTAGCACAATATGGATGTTGGGTCATGCACATAAGAAAGACACTCATTTCCCTCTCTACTAATGGTACAAGACAGCTTTATGAGAATAAATAATAGAGATGGACCTTTTTGAAGATCTATATGTAGGTCATAGAATACTGAATGGGGTCACAAATTTTGTCTTACCCTTGACAAAGAGATCACTAGAAATAACATATAAGATGACAAGACCAAGAAATTGACTGTGGTAATATCAAAGGAGATTGGGCAAAAAAAGTCTTAAGGTGACTTTTAGGAGATAGTAAGTAACCAGATTACAAATTAAATAACTAGAGATCTACATGGAATTGAGAATCTTCATTGGCAAATATGATTTGAAAAAAGGTCAAACTGGACTCGGTGCGGTGGCTCACGCCTGTAATCCCAGCCCTTTGGGAGGCCGAGGCAGGTGGATCACGAGGTCAGGAGATCAAGATCATCCTGACTAACATGGTGAAACCCCGTCTCTACTAAAAATACAAAAGAAATTAGCCGGGCGTGGTGCTGGGTACCTGTAGTCCTAGCTGCTTGGGAGGCTGAGTGCCACTGCACTCCAGCCTGGGCGACAGAGCAAGACTCCGTCTCAAAAAAAAAAAAAAAAAAAGTCAAACTGAGACACTGATGAAAGGGAACAATAGGGTCATTTGCAGAACTCAACACATGCAGTGGACTCCCAGGAAAACTGGGTATGCAGAAGGAAATGTTCCGCCAGGTCTCATGTACCACTTTAAAAATAAAATAAAATCAAGAAAAGAGACAGACTACATGAGTGGGTTTCACAGATTGAGTTTCAAAGGCACTGTGAGTTTCTATACACAGTTTACATATGTAAAATGTTTTATTTTGTTTTTCTGCTAAATTAACCCTCAGTATAATATTTTGACAAAGTGCTTGTGTCATACTCAGGTACTCTCATGAATATACAACCTTGAGGGAATTTCTTTTAGAAAAGAATATTCTTGAAATGATGTAGAGATTTCTGGAGAAATATGTTTCCCACTATGCTTTTGTGAAATCATATTGTATCCTCTTAATCAAAAAACTTGAATTACTTAAAAATTATTGTACAAGAGATTTGTGTTTCAGCAGTATTCATCAACAGTGATTTTACAATCTATGTACCTGCATCTACTTTGATGAAAATGAGTTTATTCCTATTTTATAAAAGGAAAAACAAAATTTTAAAGATTTTAGGCTTCTATTATAATAAACGTGAAAGTTCTAAATTTCCCATTTTTGTGTTATATATTTATATATTTCTCATAAGAACCAAAAATTAATTTGTTTTTCATACACTCATTGGTTTTCAAATTTCTTTATACTCAATATTTATTAAATATCTCATTTTTATTAAGTGCTTTAATATAACATTTTAAGAAATAAATAGAAATTCACCAAGAGCAATTTGAAATAGCCCTATTATCTGTATATAGCAAATGCTGTATTTTGCTTTCACTTTAAAACAAATGTTAGAAAATTAAATCGAATGTCTGTTTTGAAATATGCTGATAAACAATTTTATGTGTTTAGAGATTTTTTCATAAATTTCCTAATTAGGTGGCAACTATATTGATGGATAAAAATACCTACAATGGAAAAAAATAATTTTTTTTGAATTTAATATTTGATCCTACAGAAAACAATGCACAGAACGCAACGTCAATGGTATCTTCATCCCAGAGCTCAATAGCAAAATTGGACATGAGTTTAAAAGGCTGAGAACTCAAAAGATAAACTAATTTCATATATTTCAAAATTAAAGATAGTCTTTCTAAGAAATCCAGGAGTCAAAAAGCACAGTAGAAGTTAAGATGCTAAAAAATAAATAGCAATGAAACTATGATATATTAAAAATTTAAGAATAAATCCAAATAGTAATTGGAAGGACAGTTTATAACCTTAAATGCAGCTATTTAAAATAAAAATGTTTGAAAGACAGAAAATTACTGACATCATAATTCAACATAAATGTAAGAAAGATAAGCAGAAAAAATACATTAAAAAAGTAAATAATAGGCAGAATACAACAATAAATGAAAGTAACAAAGGTCTATGAAAAAGACTGATCAAATAAAGTTTTGGACAATTTAATAAAAACAACAAAAATAATGATGCTAAGAGATAATGCACAGATAATAATAACAGCTTGTATTTCACATGTATTAACTGATTTAATTTGCAACAACTTACAGAGTAGAGGGTGTCACTGTTCTCAATTTATAGTTGCCCAAAGTCACACAATTGGCCAAGCTCCCACAATAAGCCAGAAATTTGAGTACATGGAGTCTATCTCTAGTGCCTTTTTGCTCAGCAAAATTGTTTTATTTCACTAGATAAACAGTATTTGTTTCTGGATACTTTTATAATACAATAATATGATAGAATTTATGCTAATAAATTTGAAATTTTAAATAAAATAAACTCATGGTCAGCGAATGTATCATGTCTGATTCTACTTTCATGAGAAGTTTTTCTAAGAATTTGTATCTTCCTTTCCCCTTTATTCAACTTCTCTAGGCAAGCTGGGATAATTTGATTGATAATTGTGGGCAGAATAAATGGTACACGGTCAGCTCAGTTCCTCCCAATTCCTTTGGAAACTGGCCGACCAGAAGAGCATTTGTTCCTCACTCCTTTGAGCAGTGTGGAGCTAGGGGTTTTCCTGCTGTGTTCATCAGGGTCAGTTTGGGTGGATATGCTGACCTCATTGTGGATTTCAATATCAGGGAAAGTGTCGGTGTGCTCCCCAACCTAACCTTCAAAATCATCCTCGTCAGCAATAAGAGTGACACTGTTTTCCATCGACCTTTACCTTTTGTTTTATCTTTCAATTTCTTAAGAACATAAAGGGATGAGGTAGGAAAAAGGAACCTTATGTATCCTCCTCAAATATCAAGATCTAGTGCATGGGGAGATAGCAGGAAGTACAATTTTGCAAAGGAAAGATAACTTGTGCAGATGAAGATTCTGGCAGTCAGGACATGCGGCTTTAAGCATTGGAGCACCGCTGTATCACAGGCCTTTGACCTTGGCAGTTTGCTATGACCTGTGTTGTACAGTGTGACTGCATTACCAGGTGTGTGGCTGAACTTAACTTCAATTCTTAGGTCTTCTGGAATTTTCCCTTTGTGTCGCTGAAGATTATGGTGGATGGCAAATTAGAATAAGAATCCAGACATACATAACCCTTTGCTAACCTCTTTTTTTTTTTTTTTCTTCATGGGCCAAACAAACACAGTTCTATATGCAAGTTCTGCTGCTTCATGCTGGAATATCAAAGGAAACTGCCCCTGAAAGAGAGGGCTATGTTTTCCACTGCCTCCTGTGACTGGTAGACACATACCTTATTCTGGCAGTCAGGATTAAAAAGTTTTATTCCGGCAGTTATAAATTACATCTTTTAACCTGCATTTTATAAATAAAAGTGATATTTTGATCTCACCTTTATTCATTTATGTATTTGATTTATCAATTTCTGCAAAACTCAGTATGGAGAGCTAATATATATTCGTCACTTTGAATTCAGAAATCTAGTGTATAGGCTGAAATTCTGAAATGTGGACAAGAAGTGGACTTGGGCGTACATTAAAATATAGGGAAACAAAGCTCATTGCACGGCCAGGGCAGGGGAATTTAGGCCTTGGCAATATTTTTCTAAAGGTAGGACAAGTGGAATTTTGACCCTGTTGAGGCTCTGCAGTATATAGTTATTTTGCTGAATTAATATACCATAGCCCTCAGCAAAGACACTGACCTCATCAAAGTGCAGACTATTCTGTCAGCAGGCACTTTGTATTAGTTGCTCCAAATCCTTTTCCTATTTTACTTTTTTCTGAACTGTCTTCAGGGTCTAATTCTTATATTTTATCCATAGTTTCAAATGTCACTTTCTACCACAAGCCGTTAAGTTGATTTTAGATTTGTTAATTATAAAAATGTTGAACATTTCAAAAATGAAACCTACAGCCTAAAAGAAGAATAGGTTTTACATTAGAGGAATGAGGCCCCTTATTGTGAAAAAAGTACGTAACTGATCAACACACTTCAATGATCACAAAGCCTAAGGTTAAAGAAAAGGTTAACAAGACTTGCACGTGAAATGCGCTGTCTCCTGGAATCAAGATTATCCAGAAAACTAAGGAAAACCTGGAGTGGGTTTGAAAACATGTTTGCCATCAGAACAGGAATAATAGAAGAATGAAAACAGAATAAAGTATGCTAGACTGATTAAATTGGGAAAACATAGGTTTCTTTTGATTATAGTCTGATAAAAATGGTAAAATAAAAACTTAAAGGACCGGAGAATCTGAAATAAAAAGGAAAACAGTATCTACCCCAGTTTGTGCTAAATGGATTTTCAGGAGAGTGGTTATTAGTTCAGAAATAGTTCTTGGTATCCAGTAAAATCTGAAGGAGAAAGAGGTATGGATACAGAGAGTGTACTGGAATGATACTCTGAAAAGACTATGACAGTCCCTAATAAGAGCTGTATAAATGCTATCACTTAGAAATTAGAACGGCTAAATAATATGGTTAAATTAAATTTCAAAAGACATGAGCCGAAAAGTTGAGGAAGATCAGAATAAAATACATAATGAATTACTGGGTGTGTTTCAAGGTATTGTAGCTATTTGGAGAGTACTGTTACTATTTGAGAAATTTACCATATTTAAACTCTGAAAGAGTATAGCAAATATAAATCATATTAAGAGGGAATCTGGGGTATAATAATAGGGCAAAATCTAGCTGGTTGAGATGTTGGTTTGATCAGAGTCCATCTACTGAGTGGATTTATTTATCAATTAAAAAGAATAGATGGATGATACTTGTCTGAACAATGCATTGTTTTTGGAAGACTCAGAGCTCAATGACATCCTACATCTTACCTTTAGAGAATCCGTAATTTAAAATCTAGATATGCCTTAAGAAGTAAACATCTTGCTAAGATACAAAAGAGAAAAATGGAAAAAGCTTGTATCAGCAAACCATACTTATTCCATCATTGTAGACATAAGGAAATCTTTAAGCAGATTAAATGACCAATAGTTATATGAAAAAATGCTAAACATCACTAAGGCAGAGAAATACAAATTAAAACTATAATGAAATATCAACTCACAACTACTAGGATGGCTAATCCCAAAAAGACAAGAAATAATTGTTAGAGAGGATGTGGAGGAAAGAAAACCCTTGCATGCAGTTGGTGAGAATGTAAATTAGTATAGTCATTATGAAAAGCATTATGGAAATTCCTCAAAAATCAAAAATAGAAGTACCAGATGATCCAGCAATTTCATTTCTTGGCATATGTCTGAAAGAAATAAAATCAGTATGTCAAATTGATATTTGCATTTCTATATTCATTGCAGAGTTATTCAGAATAACCAAGACACAGAATCAACCTAAGTGCCCATCAATGGAGGAAAAGATAAAGAAAATATGGTGTATAGGCAAAATAGAATACTATTCAGCCTTAAAAAAAGAAGAAAATCCTGTCATCTGCGAAAACATGGATGAACCCAGAGGACATTATGCTAAGTGAAATAAACCAGACACAAGGAAAAACGATGCATGGTCCCACTTATATGTGCAGTCTAAAAACATCAAACTCATAGAAGCAGGTAATAGAATGGTGATCCAGGGACTGGGACAGGAGTTGGGAGATTGGGGAAATGTTGGTCAAAGGACACACACTTTTAGTTAGATAGAAGGATGAAGTTCAGGAGATCTATTGTAAAACATGGTAATTATAATTAACAATGTACTGTATCCTTGAAAATTGCTAACACCATAGATTTAAACTGTTCTCACAAGACACAAAAAAGTGATAAGGTAATGTATGCATTAATTAGCTTTATTTAGCCATTCTGCAATGTATGCATATATCAAAATATCATACTGTACACCATAAACATATACTTCCTTTTTAATTAAAAATGAATTATTTTGAAAAATATTTTTTTAAAGAGGCAGATTAAAGTGTAAGGACACTGATTAGCAATTTACTAGATGCATATCTCAATACAACAGAAAAAGATACAGAAGGAATACAAAGGCTGGAATATTTGGAAGCCGGGGTAAGCAAAGGAGCACACAGAGTGCTTTTGGTCCTCGTGTGCTTTTAGGGACACTGGCTTCAGAAGCATCAACTACTGCCTCACTGCAGAAATCTTCCTAGAGTGAAGATCCTGTTGAAACATGTGGGGATGAAAGGGAAACCATCATCTAGTAGGGTGAACACAACAAGAGTCCTACCAACAGAGGAATGAAAACACCTTTGTCATTAGCTACATGCCACATTCAAGTCAGCAAGAGGTTTGAATATAATGAGTAAGAAAGAAAGATACCTCAAGTAAGACCTGAAAACAGGGAATGTCAATAATGCAAATTTCTAAACATTGCAGATATTAGGTAATGTCTCAGTTACCAAAGACAAGATGTATACATTGATTTTCCCTGTATGTTGGGTAAATAAACCACTTGTTACGTTTCTCCTGATTGAATTTAATATCTCAATGAGTAGACTCTGGATATCAATTGAAGCTGAAACTCAAGTCAAACTCCTTCATTAGACACCACTGAGTTAGTGCTATCACCCTTGGCAATGTTAAGCGTTGGTTTCTGGGAATATCACTTTGTTGGGGTTAATTGCTTTAGGGTACATATGTTAATTGTTTCCTAAATTTGGTGATAGTGATTTCAATGCTGTGATAATCTCGTATGTTCTATAAATGTGTTGGATTCTGCAAAAGTGAAGCACATCAGAAGTCTGGCATTGAACTAATTCTCCTCCTCAAGACAGCAAGGAATCTCATCCATTCCCACGAAAGGCAGCCCAGGCTGTAGCTTCTGAAGAAACTTCAACTCCATCCAGCAATTAAGAGCCCCTCTTGATAAGAGTGAGAGGGATAATCAATCGTAAGGATCTATAGATGTTTTATACTCAAAGGGTGAGTTAGTGTGATTTTAAATTTTAGTTACACTGGACTTTAGTATGCAAGGAAATTTAGTATTTTGATTTTAGTTTTTCCAATGAAACTTTGTAATTGGAGATTACTTTGTAATTGGAAATTACAAACTTTCTAGTTTGTAATCATTTTTTTGGCCCTTCTGTCATTGGCACTTTATTACTAGATTGTCTTTATACTGTTCATTGATTTTGCTGAAGAACCATAATGTGATATGTTAAAAGCATGACTATACTTAATTTGGAATGGGAAATATATTCAGTAATAAATTTGCAGCTTCCAGTGCAGAATAATCTTTTTTTTTTTTTTTTTTTTTGAGACGGAGTCTCGCTCTGTCGCCCAGGCTGGAGTGCAGTGGCCGGATCTCAGCTCACTGCAAGTTCCGTCTCCCGGGTTCACGCCATTCTCCTGCCTCAGCCTCCCGGGTAGCTGGGACTACAGGCGCCCGCCACCTCGCCCGGCTAGTTTTTTGTATTTTTTTAGTAGAGACGGGGTTTCACCATGTTAGCCAGGATGGTCTCGATCTCCTGACCTCGTGATCCGCCCGTCTCGGCCTCCCAAAGTGCTGGGATTACAGGCTTGAGCCACCACGCCCGGCCAGAATAATCTTTAAGTTAACTTAAGTAATATGTCAGTTTCAGAGACCCATATTTTAAACTGTTCTGAAGATATGTTCTATGGTGTATTAGTCAATTCTCACACTGCTAATAAAGACATACCCAAGGCTGGGTAATTTATAAAGGAAAGAGGTTTAATTGACTCACAGTTGAGCATGGCTGGGGAGGTCTCAGGAAACTTGCAGTCATGGTGGAAGGGGAAGCAAACACATATTCTTCACAAGGAAGCTGTGAGGAGAAGTACAGAGAGAAGGTGGGAAAGCCTCTTATAAAACCATCAGATCTCGTGAGAACTCACTATCACGAGAACAGCATGGAGGTAACCACCCCCATGTTTCAATGATCTCCCATCGGTCCCTCCCCTGACACTTGGGGATTATGGGAACTATAATTCAAGATGATATTTGCATGGGGACACAGCCAAACCATATCACTAGTGTTTTCATGTAAATCCACAAAAACTCTGCAGGATTTTGACAGAATAGCTTTGTGAAGACGCAAGGTAAAACCGTTCTCATGCAAGTTGTGGATCTCCAATCCAAAGGGAATGTCTATGCCCCAGGTTGCCTGTTGATTTAATGATTAAACCTATTGGCTTAACCAAAAAATTAGAGGAAGAATTCTAAGATTCTAATATTATTAGAGAAGTTTACAAATAATATTTCAAATTATACTGTAATAAGTCAAATGTCCTTGCTGAAATATTTGAGAGTAGCCATTAAAGAATATTGCAAGGGAAGTATATGACTAATAAGTAAACAGCAATATGTATGTAAATGCAGGAAACAAAAATAGCAGAACAGTAAACAGTTAGATCAAATAGAAATATAATGATTAGCATGGTGTGATAAAACAAAATAGGTAGGTAATAACATCACATGTAAAAGGATTAAATACTACAAGGAAAAACTATTACCATATTACTAAAAAAAACTATGTGCAACTTACTAGAGATACACATTTTATAGGAACACAGAAAGTTTACAAATAAAAAGAAAGATGGAAGAAGATATACTACACACACACTAACCTAATAAAGTTAATGTGACTGTGTTAATATCACTCTAGACTTTAAAGCAAGATGAATTACTAGGGATGACAAACTTTTTGTAATGATAATAGAGGCTTAATGATTTATTTGCAAAATAGATGAAGTAAAATAACAAGATCTTAAAAATAGACACATACATAATTACATTGTGAGGCCTTTACTTATGTCTTTCATTAGCCAATAGAAGATGCAGACAAAAAAATCAGTAAATATATAAAAGACCTGTAAAATACAATGAACAAACTAAATGTAATATTTATTAAAAAATGCATTCAACCACTGCCAAATACACATTCTTTTCCAAATATTCACGGAATATTAACCATAATTATCATATGCTAGGCAATAAACACAGTCTTCAATAAATATCAGATATTGAAATCATTTAGAGGATGCTCTCTTACCACAATAGAATTAAACTGCACTTAAATGATCTAGAAATACATTAAAAGAACTAGAATATCCTCAACTGCAAAATATTAAACAAAGCACTTCTAAATAATCCACAGTCCAATGATAAAATTAGAGTGAAAAGTGGAACACATTTTAATCTATATAAAATTTAAAGGCTGGGCGCAGTGGCTCAAGTCTGTAATCCCAGCACTTTGGGAGGCCGAGACGGGTGGATCACGAGGTCAGGAGATCGAGACCATCCTGGCTAACACGGAAAAACTAGCCGGGCGAGGTGGTGGGCGCCTGTAGTCCCAGCTACTCGGGAGGCTGAGGCAGGAGAATGGCGTGAACCTGGGAGGTGGAGCTTGCAGTGAGCTGAGATCCGGCCACTGCGCTCCAGCCTGGGCGATAGAGCAAGACTCCGTCTCAAAAAAAAAAAAAAAAAATTTAAAATATGACTTCTAAACTAGTAGGATACAGCTGTGAAAGAATCATCTATTTACGATATTGACTACTTCCCACGAAGAAAACTCTAGCCGAAATGCCTTTGCTAATCATTATTTTCCAAATTTGTAAAGAAGAGATAACATGAGTCTTTCATAAACTATTATAGAGCAAAGAGAGAAGAATGAACAGTTACTAATTATTTTTACAGGGCTAGCTTAACCTTGATTCTAAAATATAAGGAGAATATCCCAAGAGAAAAGCACATATATACACATCATATATGTATATACACCCATATATATACAAACAGATACATATATTTCTGCAGATATATATTCTAGTGTACTTATGTGGAATACATATAATATATATACCTATATATATATATTTATTTATTTTGTTATTTCGTGTCTATCTTTCCATTCTAGAGAATCTCTAATATATATTCAGAAACAAATTAGAAAGATGTTCTAAAATACTAATATAATTTCTAAAAATCAGAAATAATGTTCACAAAAAGTAAAATACATAAATACATTTTAAAGTGTACAATTTTATTAAATGAAATTTATTAAATAAATGTTTGTGTCAAAATGGGTAAATCACAAAAGCACAATGCAGATTGAGTGAAACATGTTGCTGAATATGTAATGCATAAAAATATTTTCATTAATGTGCAAGAAAATGTCATTCTTTGGTGAATCCTTATTTATGTGAAAATTATAAATCATGTGAAAATATTGATGTGAACACATTCATCAATGTAGTTATTATCTCTGTAGAAAAAAATTAAATAAGAAAGTATGGGGCAGAAAAATGAATTGACCAACATCTGAACTGTTGTATTTTAAACAAACCAAAAAAAGTTCAACCTCTGAGAGCTGCAGACAAAGAAATGACCTACCTGCTTGTCTCCCAACCCCTCAGACCACCAGCACCAAAAAGGACAAAAAGAAAGAGAAAAAAGTCCAAAAGAATCTAGACTTCAGTATAGATAATGTTGTCACTGGGCAAGAATCTTGTAAACCATCTTAACACCTCTAAAATGGACAGAAAATAAATCTGTACAGTTATTACCAAAAGATCAGGAAAGAAAATTCAATATATCTCAACTGATGAAATCCTACCATCATCCTCTCAAAAGACCATAAATCAGCTCCCAAAATATAAGACAACACTTGAAAACTAGTCAAACACATACTCCAACAAACATTTGGGGATAGGAAAAAACCTTGGATCAGAGTATTTAAAACTATAGAAAGAGGTAGATAAAAGAGGAAGAAATAAAAATGGAGTTAATTATGTCAGAAAAAAATGAAAAAAAAAGACAAAATTGTCTCAGAAACAAAAATAGATTGCAAACTGCTTGAATGAAAAAATTTAAGTGAAAATGTAGTGAAGAGAATTGGAGAAAGGCAGGATAACAAGAGATAACAATTTTCTTTTTAAAAAAGAAAAATAAATGAAATGCTTTTGAAAGGAATAGTAGAAAATAAGAAAAAAAATTACATAATCAGTATTCCTTAAGAAGATTTAAAAAATGGAATATAATGTATCCCAAACTATAATCTTAGAAATATTTCTAGAAATAAAAGAAAACCTGAATGTATGCATTTAAAGGATCTATGAGACACCTGGGATAATTACTTCAAGGCTAATTATAATAAAACTATTACACTTAAAAGATGAAGAAAAAAATTTCTTATGGCCACAAAGAGACATAATCAAACAATTGCAAGGACAAAATAATTAGCCTGGTATGAACATTTTATAGAGTAGCATTTTCAAAAAACTCAAATATAGTATGAATTACAAACTACATCTAGCTATGTAATATAGTATGAATTACAAACTACTTTTAGCTATGTAGTACAGTATGAATTACAAACTGCAAGTTGTCTTTCAAGTGTTAAGGTTATAGAAATCAGTTTCGGGCATACAGGAGTTTAGCGAACTCTGCATCCATGAACTCTCCTTGTAGTGCCTAGTAGAGCAGTAATCTGATCTGCTTATGAAAATAAAGTTTTGTTGGAACACAGTCATGAATACTAATTTATGGGTGTCTATGGCTGCTTTTGAGCTACAATAATTGTATTAGCCAGGATTCTACAGAGAAACAGAACCAATAGCACAGATATATATATATATATATATATACAATATATATACATACATATATATATATGAAGATTTAATACGGGAATTGACTTACGTGATTATGGAAACTGAATATTCCCATGGTATGCCATCTGCAAGTTGGAGAACTGGGAAAGCTGGTGGTATAGTTCAGTCTGTGTCCAAAAGCCTGAGAACTAGACTAGGAGCTTCAATGTCTGAGGGCAGGTGAAACTGATGTCCTAGCTCAAGAAGGCAGAAAGAGAATTCACCCTTCCTCTGCCTTCTTGTAGTTTGGACCCATAAAAATTGGATGATGCCTGCCCACATTGGTGAGGGTGGATCTTCTATATTCAGTCTGATTCAAAGGCTAATGTCTTCCAAAAATACTCTCACGAACACACCCAGAAACAATGTTTTGTGAGCATAAGCTAATTCGGCTAAGCCATCATTAGAAAAACTTCAGCAAAAGGAATGATGGGGTGGAGACGACAGTAAAAGACTAATGCACAGATGTCATATGTTGCACAAATTAGAAATAATGCAGCTAGATGTTAGGAGGAGAAGGGAGAAAATGTAGAATAAATTTATTGATTAGATAACATTAAAGGATACCATAAAACTGACAAAACTGTTAGTAAATATTGTATAAGATGATAGGAGAATAAGATGATTAAAGAAGGTAAAGTACAAAGGAAATTACTATAAAAACAAAAACCTTCCTAAATACCATTTTTTCCATAAATTAAAAAGAAAAAATACATTAAAGAAGGAAATAGAGCTAATTATCACATAACGGATACACTTAAAAATTTAACAGAGTTCAGAGTAAACATTTCAGTTGCACCCATCAATGTAAATAGGATCGACTTCATCCATTTAAAGGTCAATCTTTCAACTTGACTAATGAAGTACGACCCAACCATATGCAGTACATTACATACTCATAAAAATAATGACTCAGAAAGGCTAAAAAAAGAAATGATGGACAGATAGAAACAATAAAAGAGCAGTGGTAGTGTTCTAATATCAGAAAGTAGAATTCAAACCAAAAAGTACAAAATGTATTCAAAAAGTTTACTATTTAATGCCAAAAGCCAAAATTCATAAAATATATTCATAAATATATATGCAGAAAATAAAAGTGCATCCATCTTTATGAAGGATAATTATAGGAGATAAAAGGAAACATACCTAGAAAGAGAAGAATAATGAGACTTTACTGCCCCACTGTCAGTGTAAGACAGACAAATGAATAGATGTAAGTACTAAACAACATAATGAGATAGAGCCAATAGATACATAAAGCTTTCAAACTCTAATAATGAAGGATACATCTTATTCTCAAGCATCATGGAATAATCACAAAAACTGAACACATATTAAGTTGCAAAAAAATCACTAAGTTCTACAAAGTAGAAATACTATGAAAAACACACTCAGATAGCAATGCAGTAAGATTAGAAAGTATTTTTTAAGGGTCCTTTTACATTTAAGTTTAAATGTCTTCCATTAAACAACTATTAGGTAAAACGAAAAATGCAGATATAAATTACAGAATTCCTGGAAAATAGCCATAGTGGGAACACTACATTTAAGAATTTGAGATGTAGTTAAACAGCTATCTAAGAAATATTCATCCTAATAAACTCTTTATCTGTAGAAATAAAAGAATAAAATAAATACATGGTTCAAAATAAAAATAGAGAGGAACAAAGTAAATTAAAGAAACCATATAGAAGGACATATGAAGAAATAAATAAAATAGAATATGAAAGCTGTAGACCTAATTAATAAATGAAATTTCTGTTATTAAAAATAATAAACTAATCTCATCAAAAGAAAGATAGATAAAAACCCAATACAGAAAAGAAATGACAGCAAGGAGCTATCAGTTGAAATAGAAAGGAAATTATTAAACATGAAGGACAACTTTTTAGGCCTCTATAAAAACAAATTTTAAAATTTAGACAAAATGAATAATTCCTAGGTCATACTGGCATCATTTTAAAAAAGAATGCACAGACAGATTTTATAGACTAAGTAAAGAAATTTGTTATGTTACTACTACATAAACACACAAAAGGACCAACTCTGTTTATTTTTACAGTTGATTCTAGTGATATTTCAAATTGGTTGTTCCAATACTCTCAAAATTGTTCGAGTATGGAAAATAAAGCAATACTTTCTAATTGTTTTATGAAACAAGTATGATATTGACACAGAAGTATAAAGAAAATGTGGTACATATATACCATGGAAGACTATGCAGCTATTAAAAAGAATGAGATCATGTCCTTTGCAGGACCATAGATGAAGCTGGAGGCCATTATCCTTGGCAAACTAACACAGGAACAGAAAAACCAAATGCTGCATGTTCTCACCATGTAAATGGCAGCTGAATGATGAGAATGCATTAACACACAGAGGGGAATAACACACATTGAAGCCTATCAGAGGGTGGAGGGTGGGAGGTGGGAGAGAATTAAAAAAAAATAACCAATAGGTACTAAGTTTAATACCTGGGTGATGAAATAATCTGTACAACGAACAAACCCCTATGACACAAGTTTACCTTTGTTAACAAACCTGCACATGTACCCTTAAATTTAAAAGATAAAAAAAAAAATGAGAGGGGGCGGAGCAAGATGGCCGAATCGGAGCAGCTCCAGTCTCCAACTCCCGGGGCGAGCAACACAGAAGACCGGTGATTTCTGCATTTTCAACTGAGATACC
>NW_012117354.1:2348465-2349679 GCF_000951035.1 Colobus angolensis palliatus
AAAAATAAATTAAAAACTTCAGGCTAATATCATCTATAAATATTGATGTAAAAATACTAAGTAAAATGTTAGCA
Organism: Colobus angolensis palliatus; assembly: GCF_000951035.1. NCBI lineage: Eukaryota > Metazoa > Chordata > Mammalia > Primates > Cercopithecidae > Colobus > Colobus angolensis. The sequence continues at coordinate 2,348,540 of NW_012117354.1, forward strand.
AACATAATTGAACTCCACATTAAGATGAGTTAATGGGTGCAGCACACCAACGTGGCACATGTATACATATGTAGCAAACCTGCACATTGTGCACATGTACCCTAGAATTTAAAGTATAATAATAAAAAATTTTTAAAAAGAAAATAGTATACCTAAACCAACTATAACTTATTCCAATAATGCAAAGTGATTTGAAATTAGGAAATCCATTAGTATTATGTGAATGTAGATCTAAGGTAAAATTTTATAAAGCTATCTCCACAAATGATGTAAAAGCCTTCTGCCATTCTTGATAGCAATATTAGAGACAAACGGAAGTCAAGGAACATTTTTAAATACAATAGTTCCTTAATATTAGGAACATTTTTAAATACAATAGTTCCTTAATATTAATGTAAGTATCTTACTTAATGTGCAGCATATCTGCAAAAATCAGGAAGAAGACAAATATATGTGCTATTTTCTGAACAAAAGATTTTGCTTTGCAGTTATAAGAGAGAAAAAAATGAAAAGCATAACTTTTGATAAGAAAGTAGTAAAAGGATCTCTATTTGTAGATTATATATGAAAAACATGAGAGAATCCTTAATGAAACTAAACCAATAAAATTCAACAAGAAAGCAGGATATCAAATTAACATATTTAAATTAATAGCATTCATATACACAAAAAATGACAAGCTACATAATATAAAGTTAGAAGGAAATCCCATTTACAATAACAACAAAAATGAAGTAATAGAAATAAACTTAATAAGACATATACAAAAATATTCTCAAGAATCGAAAATTACGTGAATACATGGAAAAACCTCTTTTTTGAATGGAGGAAAATATATATCAGTTCTCTGGCCAGGCACAGTGGCTCACGCCTGTAATCCTAACACTTTGGGAGGCCGAGGTCGGCAGATCATAAGGTCAGGAGATTTAAACCATCCTGGCTGACACCATGAAACCCCGTCTCTACCAAAAATACAAAAAATTAGCCAGACATGGTGGCGGGTGCCTATAGTCCCAGCTACTTGGGAGGCTGAGGCAGGAGAATGACATGAATCTGGAGGCGGAGCTTGCAGTGAGCTGAGATCGCGCCACTGCACTCCAGCCTGGGTGACAGAGTGAGATTCTGTCTCAAAAAAAAAAA
>NW_012117354.1:2356073-2397293 GCF_000951035.1 Colobus angolensis palliatus
TGTACACAAGCCAGAGAAGTCAAAGTTGCCAGCAAATTACCTAGAAACTGAAACGAAGGCATGGAGCAGATTTTCCTCAACATCACTCAAAAGGAACCCTGCTGGCACCTTGATCTCAGACTTCTAACTTCCAGAACTGTGAGATAATTAATTAAATTCTGTTGTCTAAGACATCCAGTTTGTGGTTCTTTGTTGCAGTTCTAGCAAACTGATATGAAGATCTTTATGTGGAAAACTAACCATAGCTCTACATACCATTAAAATAGCTGAAATCCAAAAACTTGACAGTATAAATGTTGGTTAAAAAAAAAAAAAAAGTGTTGAAAAAAAAAAAAAAAAGCAATTGTTGCTGTTACTAATGCAAAATGGTACAGCAACAGTGACTTTGGATGAGCGTTTGGCAATTTCTTATAAAACTAAACATAATCTTAGCATATGATTTAGCAATGTGTGCTTGAATTCTTATCCAACTAATTTTAAATCTTATGTCCTTATGAAACGCCACACAAAAATGTTTATAATGGCTTTATTCACAATTCATAATTTCCCCAAACTGGAAGCAACCAAGATGGATTGCAATAGGTGAATAAGCATCCATTCTGTGAAATATTAATCAACAACAAAAATAAAGTTGTTTATTTTATTATATTTAATATATTTGTATATTTATATTATACAAGAAGATATGGGTGAACCTTGAACCTTAACTACATATTGTTACGCATTGTTAGGTTTTTTTTTTTTTTTTTTTTTTTTGAGACGGAGTCTCACTCTGTCGCCCAGGCTGGAGTGCAGTGGCCAGACCTCAGCTCACTGCAAGCTCCGCCTCCCAGGTTCACGCCATTCTCCTGCCTCAGCCTCCCGAGTAGCTGGGACTACAGGTGCCCGCCACCTCGCCCGGCTGGTTTTTTGTATTTTTTGGTAGAGACGGGGTTTCACCGTGTTAGCCAGGATGGTCTGGATCTCCTGACCTCGTGATCCGCCCGTCTCGGCCTCCCAAAGTGCTGGGATTACAGGCTTGAGCCACCGCGCCCGACCAATATCAGTGTATTGTATCAATTAGTACCAAGTGCTAACATTTAAGTCTGGGTATTATTTTAGTGACTTTTTGTGCTGTTTAGGGTATATTTTTAATACTTTATCAGAGACCATTTATATGTGGAATAATTTTTCCCTTCCATGAATCTCTCCCAGATGTTCCCACTCCAGATGATGAGGCAAGGGACTGAAAACCAGGAGGTTAATTACAAGTCTTCATAGAGAAAAACTATATCCTCACTCTCTCCTGTGTCCAGAAATCAGAACGCTATGACGCTATGAGTGTGGCTGCTATCCAGTTAAGAAATGGAAGTAAACTCTCTGAAGAAATTAAAATCCCCAGAAAAAAAATCTTCAATGTAAAGAGCACTCCTCCCAGTTCCTCCACCCACATTCCAAATGACGTTACATTGACAATGATCCCTGCTCTGGTCATGGAGTTGTAAGGATTTGAGCAATAATTTTCAATTCCTTGGCTCTCAATCTGTGTGCAAAACTATATCAAAAGAGTGATACTGAGAATAGCAATATAAAGTAGACAGGGTGGCTTAGAGTCTTTGATCAATTGAGGCACCACATCTTACCAAAATGAATGTTTTACTCCTTTTTCCCTTGTCTTTGCTTTTTTGTTATAGCTCATATCATGGTTTATATTCAAAACTTCATAAAAGGATTTGAGTTCTGGGCTATTTTTTGTTAAGTATGATTGAAAAATGTCATATTCATTTTGACTCAGTTATTCACAGTTATGGTAAGCTGTTAAAACAATGAAGGATTTTTAAATCTTTTAAATGTTTCTGTGTCTCTCTGTCTCATTTTCTTAATCTATAATATGGTGATAATAATAGTATTGTAGGGTTGGGTCAATTAATTGACATGATCCATGGCAAATGCATAGCACTACACCAACAAATAAGTGTTCAATGAAGGTCAGGCATTACTGTCATTGTTTGTTATTACTGTTTCCTTTGTTTTCTAGTTATTCAATGAATCATGTAATTATTTCCTAAACTACTGTTGAAAACACATGGTTAGGGATACCAATCTCTGAGCAGTTAGAAATCTGCATATAACTTTCGACTCCTCAAGAACTTAATTACTAATTGCTACTGTTGACTGAAAGCCTTCCTGATAATGTAAATAACCGATTAGCATAAATTTTGTATATGTATTATATATGTATATAGTCTTATAATAAAGCAAGTTAGAGAAAAAATATTGTTAAGAAAATCATAAGGAAGAGAAAATATATTTACTATTCATTAAGTGGAAGTAAATCATGAAGTTCTTCATCTTTATAATCTTCCTTTTAAGTAGGCTGAGGGAGGAGGAGAAGTTGGTCTTGCTTTCTTAGGGTGACAGTGGCAAAAAAGTCCACATATAAGTGGATACATGCAATTCAAACATATGTTGCCTAAGGGTCAACATGGTTACATTATGTCTGTATTACATTTGTCAACTTAATTTAAATTTTGAAAATACACACTATAACATAAAGTGATAAATTACAAAGAACACTCTCAATTTTTCATCTTTAAAAATGTTTATTTTTGAGGAATAACATGTTAGGTTTTTTGCTTTGAAATGTACCTTGTAAAATGAGGGTGTTCCTTACTAATATTAAGAATAGAATAGAAGTAAATGATGCGGTTGTGAAATAAATGTACTCTAGGATATTAGAGTTCATTGTTAGCTTACATAAAATAAAAATGTCAGCAAACTTAAAAGTTCAATTTATGGACTTCCTTGTTTTATTGTATTATCTTTCTCATATCAAAGTCAAACCTTTGTTTATTGTAACCTTTATGTTTTATTGTTTCTGGCAAATTAAATAGATTATTCTGACAGACTTAAATGTTACCACTTCATATTTCTGGTATTATCCAAGCACAGCTGTTTTCCTTAAAGGTGTCTCCCAATAATCGCTGCTGACAACATGTACAAGTGCAATTTGTACTGCAATCTTTTCAGTGTTCTCTTAGTAAATGAATAGTATCTTAGTTACAAAAGGTGAATAAAACATAGCAGTGCATAATATTTTAAGTTTGTAGGAATTATTAAATACTTGAAGAAATTTTGGACTTGTCATTACATGAACATAAAGAGTCATCTGAAGGCATAAAAAAATAAGATAGGAATGTGTGTTTTCATTTTACCCATTGGCTATTGCTAAGAGTCTTTGTTTTAACCAGAATGTGAGTTTTGTTCTGCTCTGTTTACATCCTGGAAGGTTCATCCCTCTGGTGAATTGCATTGCAATACTGGCACAGAATGACCAGGGTATTTGTGTGCACGTGTGTGTGTGTGTGTATTTCCATAATATCAAAATACCAGCATTAATAATAGTATTTGATTTTAAAGTACCCACAATATACACACAAAAAGCTAAAACTAAATATATGATCCTAAGACAAATATGTGTTACAAATCAAAACTTACATAAGTAAATATAATTATCTATATGTATAATATAAACATAATATAAATCAAATACAGAAAGGTATAAATATAGTGTAAAGTATTAATTATAATACACATTAGTGAATATATATAATTCAAATATATTATCATTCTATTATAAATTAGTAGCAGATACATATCTAAAATAAGCAGTATAAAGTGTGAAAGTAATTTATATATAAAATTGAAAGTAAAATATTATTTTTAAACAAGTGGATTTTAAAAAACAGTGCATCAAGTTTTCCATGGTTGAGTTGAAGCATCTTTTTGAGCACTTTTTCCTCAGCTGATGAGAAACAGAAATATCTTTTTGGCTCCATAGCATAATGTTGCTAAATTTAGTTTGAGTACACAGCAGGCCAAAACCCTTGAGCTCAGCACTCTGACATTTCTGCCTTGTAAGGAGCTCGTCACATAGGCATGTACCATCATAGCCAGCCATTCACATTACATGTGTAAAGGGGGAAATTTCATTTACAACCTCCACTGAATTTTATGAGAGAATTTCTGAGAGCATCAAACCCTTGTTTACTGAGCACTATCTTGGGCTTTGGTAAGTAAGTTTGGAGGCGGAAGTTGGGGCAAAGCTGAATTACTTAGCATAGCAATTGGGGTGAGGAAAATTGAGAGATAAGGAAATAGAAAGCCATGAGGCTAACCTAACCCCTGTGGACAGAGAGCAGAAAACAGCAATGCCCATTAGTGATGGAGGCGCGAAAAGAAAGGGAAGTTAAGAGAGCATAGGTGTCTGTTTTATGTTTTAAATTCATGTAGTTTGGTGTGGGCTGAGGGCAAACAAGGGTAACTAATGCCAAGAAACATGGCATATGATCATCTGGTCAAGCCCCAGGTTTAGAACATTAATATTGATTTGTCATCTTGTTGCCATTCTATGTTCTCCACAGTGAGTGTCTAGCTTGTGCCTTTCTCTATTGGTTATGACATCATGGAAATTCCTTTTAAATTAAAATTGTTTATAGTTTTTAGTCAATTCTAGAAGCACTATTCTCTCTTTTCTAAAAGTTTCAACTTTAAAAGTAAAAATCTCCTTAGTTCTTGGAGTTGACTTGACTTAGGATTTGAGTGCTGACCTCAAATCATGAGCCAAAATATTTAAAATTTCAAAATTAAAATCAGCATCTTAAATCCCAGAAGTCATATAGTACAAATGAACACTCCCTTAGGTGTATGACATGACCAAAATGAGATAAAGAAAATATACACCATGAATTACTACACAGCCATAAAAAAAGAATGCAAGCATGTCCTTGCAGGAACACGGGTATAGCTGGAAGCCATTATGTTAAGCAAATGAATGCAGAAACAGAAAACAAAATACTACATGGTCTCACTTACAAGTGGGAGATAAACGCTGGGTACTTTTGGACATAAAGATGGAAACAATGGACACTGGGGACTACTCGGTGGGGAGGAGGGAGGAGATAAGTGTTGAAAAACTAACTATTGGGTACTGTGACCAGTACCTGGATGATAGGATCAATCATACCCCAAACCTCACTGTCACACAATACACCCAGTAACAAATCTGAACATGTATCCCCTGAATCTAGAATAAAAGTTGAAAATATTTTTAAAAAGGTCAACCATCAGTCATGGATTCTCTCCAAAGGGCTAGCTTCTAAGGCTGAGGTCAACTCACTTCCACCTCTGTAACAAAGATAAAAAAAAAATCTGTTACCAGTACAAAACCAGAATTCTTTTTTTTTTTCAGTTTTGGTAATTTCTTTTAACCTATCTTGATGCTCAGCAATTCTTTCGTTGGATGAATTGAGTCTACGGCTGAGCCTTGAAAGGCATTCTCCGTTTCTATTACAATGTTATTCATTTCTAGAACTTCCACTTGATTCTTCCTTACAGTTTCCCTTTCTCTGCTGAGAATAGATGTTTAATCTTGAATGTTGCCAATCTTTTGCATGAAACTTTTAGCCTACTCAATATGGTTATTTTAATTTCCCTGGAATATAGTCCCAACGTCTGTGTCATGGTAACCTTGTCTCTTGGAGTATGTTGCTTTATCCTGTCTTACGTGCTTCATATTTTTTAGTTGTTTTGGAAAGCTGGACTTCTCATATAGAAAAGACTGAGGTAAGTAGCATTATACACCTGGAAATGGACATTCCTTCCTTTCAGTGGTGCCTTGAGTGAGGGAATTACTCTAAGTAAGAGTTGGCTTGGGTTTAATAAGATTTTTTCTTATTATGTTACCCTTAATGTATTATAGCCTTAAAATTCCTCTACATAAAAAGTATCTGTTTAGAGAAGGGGTTAGTTTTCCAGATATTTTTGTTTGTTTGATTTTCCTCAGTATTTATTCTGCCGAGAGCTTTGCATTGCATGTCAGAGATGTTCTCTCTTTAGCAAGGTCCTTTCTATTCTAAGCCTGTTAGCCTAGTGGTAATGGTGGTGGTGGTAGGTATTTTATGTTGTTCAAATAAAGCCTCAATCTTAGGTGGATACCATATCTCTGCTGACCTTTCCCCAGGAATAGAGTTATTGTCCTCTTCTTTTCCCTCTCTTGCGATGGATTTTCACCAGTGCCCTAATGGCAACAGTGTTTTTCCCTACAGATGAAGGCTTTTGCTCGGTAGGAGAGATGGGGATGAGTATCTCAGCAGTGTTCTCTAACCTCATCCCCACTGGGAGCTCTTGGTGCCCTCCCCCTGCCCTGCACTATGAGAGAGACATTCTCAAAATTTTCTCAATCTTTCTGTGACCACCAGGTAGTTTGTGGACAAAAATGGCCTGAAAAGAATGTGCCACTCTCAGAAGCTTTGCCCTGTCACTAGCAAATACACCAGCATACCAATCACCCAAGCTAAACCACTCCTGCCAGTGGGTGTCTGACTATTTATTGCACAAGAAATCCAGGGCTCCAGTCTTTTCACTCCCTGCCTGTCTCTCCTTAGATTTGGGGCCAGCTGGTTGCTATGCAACCTCAGCCTTCAAGTGGATCAAAAAAAGATTATAAATCTGATGCGTGTTTAGCTTATTTTTACTGTAAGATTGGACACCTCACTTTTTGCAGCTCCCTACATCTCTGAACGGAAACCAGAAGGAAGTCTTAGTCCTTTGAATTTTTAATTTTTTTGGTTACTTTCTTTGAAAACTGCTTCTTTTGACTTGTTCTTAATATGCAATCAGACCAATGGTATAACAATTTCAATTGGGATGCACAGAAAGATACATATAAAGATAATTTGGAAATAACCAATCTTCACTGAGTCAAATATTATCTTTCCATTTACTTTACATTCTAAAATTACTGTTTCAGAGATATTCACACACATCACAGACAAATACATGCAGACAAACAGTAAGAAACACTAATGACAACAGTGTTGTTATTTGCCCAAGGAAAATGTAGAATAAATATTATCTCAACCTCCTACTAACTTAATAAAGATTCTCTCCCCAGAGAAGCAGAAGTCACTTTAAGGTTTCCTAATTTGTTTTTATATTGCTGTTAAGAGAAGCAATAATAGTCCTTATCACACATGCTCGTGGAGAAATTAATAAAGGTACCTTGCCCCAAGCCAAAGTTAATTGGTCCATGAATCACTGGAAACTCTACCTCCCAATCCAGTGAATCACTCCCTTCAGCTCCCTCTCTCCAAATAAAACCTATTTAAGGCTCCTGAATGCTTCAATTAAATGTCAGATATTAATATGAATGTTCTGTTTTTTTATATTTTCTTTTTGTTATATTCTACATCTAAAATCTTGTGCTAAAATTTTTCACTGAAGATGTGTCTTCTATATGAACTAGACATATGCCCTAGAAACCAACTTCCGCAAATCTTGTAGGTTCTGTGCTGCTTTCTAAACTTGTGCCAGTAATGCTCACTCATTTCTATAATTTTCTAGAAATTTAAATAAAATAAAGACCTATAGACTGAATTCTGCCTCCGGAACTTATATATGGTAATTATAACAGAAAATAAAGCAACACTTAGGAACCTCATCTGTGGAGATGCTGCATTGACAGCACTGGAGGCTAGTTTATCCTAACTTGGTGAGTAGATCTCACCTTGGCTATGCAGCAAGCTTCCTATAGAGTAGTACGTCTCAGACTTTTCTGTGCACATCAACTCCTGAGTTCTTGTGAAAGTGCTAATTGTGATTCAGTAGGTATGGGAAAGACAAGAACTGCATGTCTCAAAAGCTCCCAGGAGATGCTGGTCACCAGACAATATTTTGAGAGCATTTTTGAAAACAATAAACCTCACTTTCTCATGCTGAAGATCTCTGAGGTCAGCCTTATAATTGTATTTTTTAAGAGTTGCAAATGTTGATTTTATTGCCCAGCTAGGGAAAAGGATCACTTCTGTGGGTGTATCTCACATTTGTGAAAATGTTTGCAAAGGGTCTTGTACAGCTCGATTTTGAGGCCTAATTAGCATAATATATACAGTATTTTCTTATTTACTAAATTTCATGTTAAAGTGTTGGATAATACAAAAGATCCTTTTTGAAATTTTATGGAATATGACAAAGTAATATATTATTTTAAATTCAGTTTTTCACATAGACTTTTTAAGCAGAGCATACTTTTTTAGAATATCTTTTACTGAAATGAAAATTATTTCAAATGTTCTCTTTTGCATAACTCATATTTTCAAAGACTAAATCGTTGTAAGGAGAAAAAGTTATTCTGAGGCAAGATAGTGTGATTCTAGCAGTTTAAAATTCTTTAAGGATGACTGAATTAAATTCTAAACCATAATTACAAAATCTCTGACTTCACAAAATTTCTGATAACAGGATTTGAGGCTATCTTACTATAGGATCCCATCAAAGGGAGATTCTTTTGCTATAAAGAGTTCTGCTCTATCTTTGTCCACTGAACCAGAGGGTCTTAATGTTTTTCTCAACTTAATCAAATTTTAGACAGGCTTCCTTCTGCATCTCAACCCCTGGCTTCCTTTTTGTTAGAGCATTTACTTTTGAAAACTTGTAATTGTAAATTCTTCCTCACCTTTTTGAGATACAAATTTCTTAAAAGACTTTTCCAGTTTTGAAAACCAAGACTGTCTCTCAAGAACCTGGGAGCCAAAACTCTGAAACGCCCTAATTTAGAAAGATAGTGCCTCTATCTCTCAGTATCTGGGAGGGGAGGAGCCTATCTCCTGTTACAAAAATACTAGAAAGTTTACTTTCCCTTTGGTTGAGGCCAATGAGTAAATACAGATGACCTTTGTTTCAGTAGAATTAAGTTGAGCTTTGACCTCTCTCCTCTATTGGAATATGGAAGTCCTCACTTATCCATGGGGGATACGTTCTAAGACCCCCACAGGATGCTTGAAACCAGAGAGTACCAAACCCGGTTTCCATCAATCCAAACACACTTCTATTCATGTCTTGTACCCACAAATTTAATGCCTTTTTTATCTTAACTAAGCACTTGACATGCCCTGTGACCACAACTTTTGCAGTCTGAGGTGCAACAGCAAAGCTAGCCTAAGTTTCTTCTTTTTTCTTCCTCACAGTTTCACAAATAGAAGATTCATTCTTACCATAGAGTTTTAGAAACTTAGCATACATTTTTTCCTTTATTAAGTCGACAACTCTCACCTTTTTCCGTAAAGGAAGTATGTTACAGCTTCTTTCTGGCATATGCAAATTTTCAGCATCACTACTGTTGTGGCTTGGAGCCATTATTGAGTAAAATAAGGGTTGCCTGAACACAGCACTGTGATACTACAACAGTGAATCTGATAACCAAGGTGGCTACAAAGTGACTAACAGGTGTGGATACACTGGACAAAGGGAGGATTCATGTCTCAGGCGGAGCAAAGCTGGACAGCTTCAGATTGCATCACACTACTCAGAATGGCCCACAGTTTAAAATTTATGAGTCTTTTATTTCATATTTTCAGGCTGCAGTTGACTCCAGGCAACTGAAACCACAAAACCCAAAACTGTGAATAAGGAAGAACTACTATACTCTTGAATAAAGCCTTCCTTGAATGTTTAACTTTAACCTGTTTAATTTTTGCTTTGACATCATCTTGATATTACACTTTTAGAATGAATTTAGGAAATAATCTGTTTCCTAAACTTTCCTAACAGAGAAAACTAGTCTCACATCTCTTTCTCACCACTCTCTCATATCAGCCCATTAAGATTTTTCTTGTTTACTTGAACCACTAGTAGCTCTCACCAAAATGTGGGTTCAAGTAAGTATGTTTCAAAACTGATTGAACACACACTTCCTCAGCTGAGTGAATCTATAACACAGCACTTATTTAAAGGGGAACTGGGTTTAGACAGGGCAGTGGTTATATTGTTAGACCTTGAAGTAAGCATTTCAGGCATGAGTTTATTTCTGGAATACAGTTGATCAGAATTATCTGTGTGAGATTTTCAGATACTTTTGAATATATTATATTCATAAAGGTCCTCAATTGGATATTTATCTCTTCATGGACAAGGAGAGAAAGACAAACAATAACTGGCTGGCAGTGATAGACTAACCACATTTATTTTCCTCAGTCTATGCTTTTTAAAATTCTATGCTTATTTTATCCATTAGACAAAAACCCATGAGGAAAAAGACCATGTTTTTGTTCACCATTTTATAAACAATGCCTAGTACAATGTTAAATGTACACACAAAAAAGCAGTTATAGTGGCAAGATGCAAAATCAAAGTTAAAAGTAGTCAGATAAGATTTTTAAAAAATCAAATGTAAATATCAATGCAAATTTTTTAGTGTCTCAAATAGATCCAACAATGGGAATACCATACATTTTGTGAGAGAGACTCATGGAAGATCAGTTCTCCAGATATAGCTGGAAGGTTCCCTGTTTTATGTACTAGAAACCAACTTGCTCAAATCTTTAGGTTCTATGCACCCTTTAATCCTGTGCCAGTAATACTCACTCATTTATATAATTTTCTAGAAATTTAAATAAAACACCTGTAGACTAAGTTCTGCCTCCAGAACTTATATGGTTACTGAATAATTTCTGTCCATTTGTTTTACTTTGTTGAACCTATCAGTTAGGACTTTCTAGCTGTCTTATAGAATTTTCTGTCTCATAGAGTGTTCTCTCTCAAGTTCCCTTATAAGCATGTTGTTAGTGTAATAATAACATGACACTTATTGAAGGTGACTATGTTTTAGGCACTATTTTAGGCATTTCACATACATCAACTTATTCAGTCTCTGCAACAATCCCACGAGGTAAGTACTGTGTTTAACATTTTACACACGAGAACACTGGGTTCAAAAATATCACATACCTTTTCAAAGTTATGCAACTTCCAAATTACAGAAACATAATTCAAAAAACATGCCTAAGCTTATTTCATTCTAAAATTGATTATTTTAATCCTTTACCATATTGTGACTTATGATGTAATTTTTCATTATCTTGTGGAAAAATGCTTAATTGATATATGTAACCATAGTCAAACTCAAATTTTGATAAAATATAGATTTGTTGAGTATAAAACAGGTATAGTAATTTTTATTCTTCATTCCTCTAAATGTCATTTTTCTTAGATATTTTAAAATATTATCTCTTCAAGACGATCCTCAAAAATTTCAATAATGTAGTTCTTGCTGTGAAGTATTCACATTTCATTCAGCTCTATGATTACTTACCATAAAAGCCGCTCGTATATGTATCCTTTTATATCCAACTGCTGTTTAGAAAATATTTAACAAGCAACTGCATTTAAATTATTTGACATAGCTGAGAATTCTATTAAGTATTCAGAGCTTTCAAATACAGGTAAAGAATTCTGAATAACAATTTACCTATAATTTTCTTAGAATTCATTAAATATCAGAAGAGCAGCTTCATTAATTTATTAATTTTGCTTTTGTCTGCATTGTTACACATTTAAAGATGTCTGTTACTTCTCAAACACACATACAATCTGCCTGTGACTTGGGGATGCCAGGAAGTTGTATTATACCCAACATGTTTATACGTTACATAGAAAATATATAGGTATCATAAATTAAACCTTTGTTTGAGAACTTTATTAACACTGATATTTATGTCTAGGACTATTTCACTAGTCTCATCTGCTTGCCCACCCTGTAGGATCAACCCCTTAGCCATCTTTAATACTCCTACCATGCCCATCGCCCATGGTGCTTCCTCATCAACTACCACAACTAGGAAAACGTATGCCTAGCTGCACAGTGGACTTATCTGGAGAACTTTAAAAATGTACTGATGCCTGAACTTGGCTCCTAGAGACTCTGCTCTGTTGGTGGACTCAGTCATTTTAACAACTTCTCAGATACATGTGATATGTGACCAGGATTGAGAACCTCTGGACTTCAATCAGAGCAGGTCTTTTATTTGATTTACTTGTAATGTTTACCCAAACACTTATTTCAAATGCCAACTTCTACTTCTTTCAGAAATATGTTTAAAATCTATTGCAGAGTTGTTGTGCCTTTCATATGACACCATGGACATTAATCTGTATAGTTCGAATACTCTTTGAGAAGTATGGTACTTAATGCTACGTATTTCCTTTCCTTACTGACCTCTTTGAGATCAGAGTTTATGATTTAATCTCTCTAGTCCTTATGTTTGTCATTTATAAAATGAAAATTGCAAAAAGGCTCATTGTGTTGATTAAGGGGAACCATCCATATGAAGTGTCAAAAACATAGTGAATGATCAATAAATATGTATTTAAGAAATGCCTTAAGTAGTAGAAAAGAAGTATTTATTCTAGATGTGAGTAAGCCATATTACTTGCTCCAGAAATAATGTATGCTGTCATAAACAATAAAATAACTTCTTTTATTTCTATAGTTTAGGACACTAAACTGGAATAGCTTCTTCTGTGCATGTCAGTACCAACAGTTAATCAATATGCTGGTCAGTTCCACTGCCCCACTGAGTACATGTCTTCCTCTTTCTTCCCAGGCAACAATGCTTCCCTCCAGGTAACTCACCTGCAAGAAATATGCTCCTCACTCTGCTTAGGTCTGACACCACGGGCTGGTACACTTTTAGGCAGCTGCTCAAGTCACTGCACTTGTTACCTTGTCCTACACTTGAAGACATGCTAATCAACCCATTTGAGCTCCCAGATCTTTCCCTGGACTGCTTTCTGCTGAGTGTTTCCACCACTCTGTTTGGGCTCAAACTCTCTGGGATAGGCCACTCCACTGTGAGGCCCCCTCACATCCCGGTTGGACTCCAAAATGACGCAGCAGGCCACACTCCCTTGAGGGTACTCCCCCAATCCCACACAGCTATCTTTCCATGGGATGCCCATGTGGATACGACAGCACTTCTCAGAAACAGCTCCTCTCTCCAGTCAGCCTCCCTCACTCTTCTCAGCATGAACTCCCTATTTGGCTTGGCTCCTCCTAACACCCTTTGCACTGTGTCTTAGTCCTTGTGGGCTGCTGTAACAGGATAACATAAACTGGGTGGCCTAGAAACTACAGAAAGTTTTTTTTTCACACAGTTATAGGGAGTGGAAGTCTGAGATCAAGGTGCAGGCAGATTCAGTATCTGTTGATGGCCTTCCTCCTGGTACACAGACTGTTATCTCCTAATTACGTCTTCACATGGTAGAAGGGACAAGAGAGTTCTCTGGGATCACCTTTATAAAGAACTAATTTCGTTAGTGGACTCTTCATGACCTAATCATCTCCCAAAGGACCCACATCCAAATATCCTCACCTTAAGAATTAGCTTTCAACAGACATATGAATTTTGAGGTCCATTAATATTCAGTCTATAGCTGGCTGAAATGTTCAGAAAGGAACAGGGAAGAAAAAGAGCTTCCTTTCTTTTTAAAAATACCATCTACTAGTATGTTTCTATCACAAAGTGACCTTCTATTTGTATATATTTACTAGGAAAATTATGTGTACTGAAAAATATTATTTATTCTTTAAAAATTTATGAATAGCCAAGACCAAGTGTATTTCTTTTTTCAGTCTGGAGCAGGGAAAATAAGATGTGAACCTGAAACACCTTGTAAAGGCAATAATGTTAACAAATAATAAATGTTGAGAATAATAGAATTAGCAAAATCACCAGTTTGCAAACATCAATGTAGCACTTGGTTTATTTTTCTTTGCTCTTATTTTTCTGTGAAATTTCAACATTTATTTGAGGTTCTGGGGTATATGCACAGGTTGGTTATATGGGTATATTGCATGATGCTGAGGTTTGGGGTACAAATAATCCCATCACTCAGGTAGTGAGCATAGTATTCAATAGTTACCTGTCTCCATCCTTTCCTCCTTACTCTAGTAGTCCCCAGTGTCTGTTGTTTCCATCTTCATGTCCATGTGCACTCAATGTTTGGCTCCAATTTATAAGTGAGAACATGATGTATATGACTTTTTGTTCCTTCATTTTCTCACATAGGATAAGGCCTCCAGCTACATTCATGTTCCTGCAAGGGCGTGACTGCATTCTTTTTTATGGCTATGTAGTAATCCATGGTGTATATGTACCATATTTTCTTTATTTGATTTTGGTCATGTTATATACCTAAGGGAGTGTTCATCTGTACCACATGACTTCTCCTGGGATTTAAGATGCTGATTTTCATTTTGAAAATGAAAATTTAATATCTGGCTCATGTCAACCCCTAAATCCAAAGTCAAGTCAGACATCAAAAGCTAAGGAGATTTTTACCTTTAAAGCCAAAATTTTAGAAAAATTTTAGGGAGAAGAGTGCTTCCAGAATTGACTAAAGTTTCTAAATAATTTTATTTTAAAAGGAGCTTTCCATAATGCCATAATCAATAGAGAAAGGTTTATTCACTTAGGATAATGGCCTCCAACTGTATCTATATTTCTGCAAAGGACATGATTTCATTCTTTTTATGGCTGCATAGAATTCCGTGCTGTATATGTACCACATTTTCTTTAGACAATCCACCATTGATGGACACCTAGGCTGATTCCATGTCTTTGCTATTGTGAATACTACTGTGATGACCATGAGTGCATATGTCCTTTTTGTATCATGATTTCTTTTCTTTTGGATCTATACCTAGTAATGAGACTGCTGGGTTGAATGGTAGTACTGCTTTCAGTTCTTTGAGAAATCTCCAAACTGCTTTCCATAGTGGTTGAACTCATTTACATTCCCACCAACAGTGTATAAACATTGCCTTTTCCCACACCCTCACCAATGTCTGTTGTTTTCTTGACTTTTTAATAGCCATTCCAACTGATGTGAGATAGTACCTCATTGTGGTTTTAATTTTTCTGATGATTAATGATGATGAGCATTTTTTTCATGTTTGTTGGCTGCTTATGTATCTTCCTTTGAGACGTGTCTGTTTATGTCTTTTGACCATTTTTTAAAAAAATTGAGTTATTTGCATTTTGCTTGTTCAATTGTTGAAGTTCCTTATAGATTCTGCATATTAGACCTTTGTCAGATGCATAGTTTGTGAATATTTTCTCCCATTCTCTAGGTTGTATGTTTATTCTTAGTAGTTTCTTTTGCTGTGCAGAAGTTCTTTAGGTTAGTTAGGTTCCACTTGTCAATTTTTATTGTTGCAATTGGTTTTAAGGACTTAGTCAGAACTTCTTTCCCAAGGCCCACGTACAGAATGGTGTTTTCTAGGTTTTCTTCTAGGATGTTTATAATTTAAGGTTTTACATTTAAATCTTGAATCCATATTGAGTTAATTTTGGTATACGGTGAAAGGTAGGGCTTCAGTTTTATTCTTCTGTATATGGCTAGCCAGCTATCCCTGCATCATTTGTTGAATAGGGAGCTTTTACCACATTGCTTATTTTTGTTGAATTTGTCAAAGATCAGGTGGCTATAGGTGTGCACCCTTGATGGTTGACTTTCAGGGACATGTTTACCAAATGAGTGGTCATTGATTGATTAAGAAGATTTAAAAAGTTCTAAAGTTTGCTGATTATCACAACTGTAGAACAGAATGGGAATTAAATAAAAATTTGTAATTCTGTATATGATTCTAATTGCTAACTTGGTCTAAGGTGAATTAAAAGCCATAAACACATGAAACAGTTAAATAGAATTATTTTATTTCAAATCTGGCATAGCTAGTTTTCATGGTGTATTTCTAATACATTTCTAATTGCTGAAAATTTCAAAGATTTTGAGACATTAGGGTAAACCAAAGTGGACTTCTATTTTAACACCAGATTTTTATGTTATGTAATCATGTTGTTAGGATGACAAGCACACACCACCATGCCCAGATTGCTGTTTTTCTGTAGAAATGACATCTCACTATGTTGCCCAGACTGGTCTTAAACTCCTGGGCTGAACCAGTCCTCCTCCCTCAGCCTCTCAAAGTGCTGAGATTATAGGCATGAGTCACAATGCCCAGACTTAATCAGATTTTTTTTTTTTTTTTTTTTAAGGATTCTCCTCCCCTCTGCTGTATTTCAGAGCTTGGACAAAAACATTAATTTCTGTCGTATGATTCCAGATTTACAGAATAATTTCTATTGTAGATACATTAAAATTAAATTGAATATGAGAAGACACAGCAAATGATATTTGTTGCATTACTGTGATGCATCTCAGTGTGTGGGTTTTTAATTTTGAAAATATTTTAAGACTGAGTTTTAGAAGAATAAAAATCATTTATTGCAGAAAAGAGCGTATCTCAAGATAGTATCTGTTTATGTGATTGTGATTACTTTTGTCAGAAATTGTGTCATTGACAATAATTTTCTTGCTAATCTAATTAAGCTATGAACAAATGGTGCAAGAAATTGTGAAGAATTCTGGGTAGAGCCTTGGGCCCTTCTTGATAGATATTACTGATGGTACTAAGTTCACTGTTCTGAGTCATTATTTTATGCATTGGATGGTGAAGAAAGATTTGAAATATCATTTTTGCAGTAGTTCCATGTTTAAACTCCCAAACAGCCTACTGGTGATTTAAAATAAGAAAGTTTTTAACGTGTGATAATATGAAAAAAAAAAAAGAAAAACAGGAGGATTTAGGTAGGTGACAAACTAGCAGTGAATCAAGAACTGTGTCCTCACTGCCTATGTCCCCCTGCCTCTGACCCTCAGGACCCCAGGTGTTTCTACCAGTCTCTAATGAGGGGCTCTCACCCCTTTCTAGGAGCAAATGAGTCTTGGGCTGGAAGGAAATAACAGAGATCTGGCTCTGAAGCCAGTTGCCTTGGCACTAATCCTCATTTCTTTTACATGCTTAAAATAATCACATTTTAAAAGCAAATATCAGTACATGCCTGGCAAGTAGAAGTATATGTGGAGAGACTACAGGTCAGGCTATTTAAAATCAAAACTGTTTCAGAAAATTTTAGATTCTTGATTATTGTATCTATGATTATTTTACTCAAATATCTATAGATAAGCCCCTCCCCTTCTAGTCCTTTCCAGCCTCACCCTACTTGTACATTGCTTCAGTCATTTATTCATAGTTAATTTCCTTAACCATTCAATAAATATAAATTGAGGTTATACTTTTATATCTACCACAGTCCTAAATGCATCAGTAGTTTCCCAAATACCTGACATACTTCTCCATTTGATTTTCCCCAAGACTCTTTCTCCTTTTTATGGCAGTTCGCATGTTTACATTAACAATTATTTCCATTCAAATATTTGATGTAAACTCCGTAAGAGTGAATATCACATCTACTATTTACTCCAGCTGTGGCCACCACATACCCTAGTTTAAATTAGAGCTTTTCAGTATGCATTCATAGAATAAATTATTCAATGGAAAGATCTGTTTCATGTTCATTCTTTTTTATCAGGTTTAGGTATATGAGATTTTCCACAAATGTTGAATAGATAGTTAGTTAATGTGCTCAAGCTTTCTATTTTTCACCCAATAAACTTTGTTTTCCTTTTAATTTTTATTCAGATCATCTGTTGCTTATTTGCAGCTTTGCTCCATAGCCTCATACTTTTTCTGAAACACTTGCTCACCAGACCTGCCTGCATTGTACTTGAACTCTGTGTCTTCTATCATTACCCTCCCTCCTGGTAACCTACAGCTCCTCTCCTAACTATTCAGATTTCTGCACCTAACATTTTCTGTTCTGCCTCTTCCTAGTCCTGGCCAAGTCCTGGCATGGTAGCCTCTATTCACCCTGTGCTGAAATCCCTGGCCTCAGAAGGCTTGTCCTGTCCTAAATCTTGCTCTTGGGGCCCAAGTTTAAATAAGGCCACATGATAAAATTTTTTGATTTGAGATTTTGAATTGGTTAATTCTACCTTGTTACGGTACTTAACATTTTCCTTAAAATCCTTTTACCTCATTTGTTTCATTTGGAATGTCTATCGTTCTCACAAAAAGTTAAAAATCTGTGAAGGCTAGTGACTATGCTATGTTTTTTTCTATTTTACATTTTCTCCCTGCAGTCTGAGCATGTAGCTCAGTGTATTATTTGTAATAGTGACATGATGCATAGATAAAATAAGAACTAAGTAATAAAAATAAGGAAAAATGTGTAAGATGATTATTTATTATATAACAACCACTCTCAGAAATATGAATTATTTAAGAATCTATGTTCTTAGTGGCATCTACACTATTAAGCCAGTCTTGAGATATGAAATTAGACTCATGTAAGCCTTCCAAAACATCTGGGTCTTTTTTTTTTTTTTTTTTTTTAGACGGAGTCTTGCTCTGTCGCCCGGGCTGGAGTGCAGTGGCCAGATCTCAGCTCACTGCAACCTCCGCCTCCCGGGTTTACGCCATTCTCCTGCCTCAGCCTCCCGAGTAGCTGGGACTACAGGCGCCCGCCACCTCGCCTGGCTAGTTTTTTGTATTTTTTAGTAGAGACGGGGTTTCACAGTGTTAGCCAGGATGGTCTTGATCTCCTGACCTCGTGATCCGCCCGTCTCGGCCTCCCAAAGTGCTGGGATTACAGGCTTGAGCCACCGCGCCCGGCCACATCTGGGTCTTTTAAATTGAGTAGACTACTCATTTTAGATTTCGTACTAAAAATGTTTTCATAAAATTACAACTAAGATGAAATTATCTGTAGGCCCTCAGCTATTATTGCTATATAATAGATGTACAAGAAAGATATATAATGTAACTAAAGCATAATATTATTTTACATTTGTAAAGATCTTTATAGTTTAATAATAATCATTAACTGCATTTCTCATTGATTCCTTAAAATACTACTGTGAGGTGAGTATATTATCTCCATTTTTAGGTATGGAGCTCATTTTAGGTATTTTAGAGATGTTAAACTGGCTTTTCCCAAAATGGAAAACCCAGACCTTTTAATACTATATTTAATACCTTTCCTAAATGAATACCTTGTCTCTTGTTTTGATGCTTAGAAATATTTAATGAGCTAAGCTTTATTTAAAAAAAAAAAAAAAAACCTTAGAGTCCCTTATTTTTTTATCAGCAGGTGAAAGCTTGATACTAATATATGTTTAATTTGAATACATTGAGTTCTTGGTCTATTGTAAAAACTTAAAAAATAATTCTACAGTAAGTTTCTGAATTTTGATAAAATCATGATGAATATCACAGGGGAGCTATGTCTATTTGAGCTCATGGCATGAGGGTAAAACAACTTACCAAGACAGTTGTAGATAAAGAAAGGTTTATTGAGAAAGTGTGAAAATACATTGCAAGGGAGCAACGGGCAGAATCAGCAGAAGAGGAGCTGACTATGAGGAAACAAAGACTTGCTGGAGATTTTACAGGATAGTATTTATGCTGCATGCTGTAGAGGGCTTTGTGCAATACTGAGAACTCCAAGGTTGTAGTGAGCTAACTTGCAGTGTTTTTGTATCAGCCAAGGATCTGGTGATAACTGGACGCAGAAAGATTGTGAGTTATTTGCGCGGCAGGGCTATGTGTTCTGGGCCGTGAAGTAAGGCAGACTTGTAGCTTATCTGCGTCTTGTTTTTGCTTTCCCCTGCTCCCACCAGTCTGACTTCCTTTCCTTAAATAGGACATCACAATGAAGATTATGTAAAAGTAACAGCCTGTGAAAGTCAAATCAAATATTAGAGCTCAACAAACAGAGAATGCATCTAGACCCAGTGTGGTCAAATGACTTGCCCACGGGCATTCCATTCTTAGAGTCAATATTTGGAAATGAAGTTTACTTAACATGACACTTCTCTACACCGTGTTAGAATTCATGAAACTATAAATATGTCTTAAACACTTTTTTTACTTTAGGTACTCCACACCTGCCTCTGTACATCTACTTGTCGGGGTCACATATTGTTGCTGACCATCTCTGCCAGTAGATGTCAGCACCACCTGCATATACTGACATATTTATTAGGCTAACAGACACCTCATAAATAAAGGCAAGAAAGGATGATTAAAACTCATGAGGTAAATCTGTTTCATCTATAATACATAGTTAGCTTTCATGTGGATTTTCTAATTATAAATTTTGATAATTTATCTTTAAAATGTTAAATGCTTTTATCACTTGCCTATTACATATGTATGTCTGCATTTGTACCCTTAACACTCAGTGTTTAAGGCATGTTTATGAATAAGACAGTAGAAGAAAAGGAAGAAAGTGATAGGTGTTGGATCACGCAGCTTGTGGGGATACTGATATATAATATCTCCAATTAAAAAGTGAAATATCACAAATAAATTAGTCATCTTCCAACTTCGTGTGGCAGTTTCACCTTTAACATACTATTTTTTAAATCTGTATCTTTCGTTAATAGAAAGAAAATTATGAATCATGATTTTACTAATTCATACATGTTAAGTGTTTGGCTAAATAAGGGAATGTACATGAAGTATAGTGATTTATTTTTTTAGAGCAATCTCAAGGTTGCACATGCAAGTTTCAACATAGAGACTTTGTATGAAAAGGAGCTCAAACAATTTTATTTCACCAGTGAATACAGATAACATGGAATTTTATACTAAAAGTAAATTTAGAGATTTTTCTAATCCATTTTCATATTATAGATCAGGAAATAAAGACCCTAAAAGGCTAAAGACTCTACAAATTTTCCAAATTCCCAAATTGTGGTATCTAAAGGGGGCAGGGATTAGAATTTATTTCTCCTAGGTCTCTATCTGAGTCCATCCTTGTGCACTGAGCCTCAAGGCCAACATATTACCTGTTAGATGAATCATTCTATGTCATATTAAAAAGTATGGCACAATCACTTCTTTTTCAAGAAAGTGTGCTTTCAGATTCAAGACCATGAATTGTATCTTATTAAAAGTTATTTAGTAGCAAGTTATATTGCCTATTATTTTAATATTTATATTATAGGCACTCTATCACTTGTAAATGAATAAAATTGTATAGAATTAAATAAGGATGCCTATTCTCTTAGGCAATCTGATCAATCAATCAATGAATCATTGAATATATTTTCAATATTGTGTATAGAAGAACACACAAGGTCCTAAATTTGTAAAAACTTATGATTTAGTTGGGGAGATAGAATAGACTTATAAAAATTAATTGACTATATAGAGCTGAGAAAAGCCCAATGAATATAATTTGTGTTGGAATTTGTAAGGTGGTGGGAAAACCTTGACATGCCTAATAAATGAAGATAGGGGAGATTAACTTAGGATTTTTAAAAATAACAAGCGTTTAAGTAGGTGAGAAGTGAAGAGAGAGGCAAATGAATTGTGAGACAACAAACCAACTGGAGAAAACCAACCTGAATTCTTCAGTTTGAGATGAGTGTTTCATGAGAAATAAAAATGAACATATATGCATACCTTAGATTATTTTTTATTGTGTTTCTTACCTCATTCAAGAGCTAATGGTCATTTTTTATAGAAATGTAGGTGCTTGTTTAGTTACCATAATTTTAAAAATAATTTCAATAAATAAATGGCATATTAAATAAATTGCCTGATGTCTCGAAGCAAAGGCATTACAACTATTTGAAGCATCAACATTTTTAGCCCCTGCAAACTTCCTTCAGGCTGAAAGCTTAGTTCTGCAAAATAAATTTAAAATTTCAAAGTCCCATACATATATTTGTGGAAACCCACACATAATGCAAATGAGAGAGGAATTGATTAGTAGCATATGTAAAAAAGACCTATGAGATAATTGTGTGTGTGGCTGCCAACAGAATAAATTTGATATAAATATCATATTTTGAAAAATGAGAATCATTTTTATCTTGCAGAATAAACTTACATCATTTGATGTCTGCCTTTAGGTAAATCTTATAATTTTATGTTTCAAATAGATAATATTTGCTTTATTGATTTTAAATACCAATTGGAACTTCTATCTGACTCCATGTTATCAGCATTGATGTAGCATTTATACAGAAGATTCTTTTGAAAACTTGAGAAATAATTTGACATTAATTTTCAATGAAAATTTTGAAAAATACTGCGAATGAAGATACGCCATTCTGGGAGACATCATGAAATATTTTTTCCCTCAAAATGTTACTAGATTCAGAAATAAATTAAATTGAATTCCTTAAGCTTGGATGTCTACCTTAGCTTTTTAAAGGCAATAATAGAAACTAAACAGACTAGTGAGTGGGTGTCTTTCTATATGTGGGTGTAATTGGAAAGCCTTTTAGAAGCACTTTGCATAAGCGATTTTTTAAAAAAATGTAATGCTTTTCAATTATTACTAAAAACTGGAAGACATGAAGAAAAGAAAATCTGCAGGAGCCAAGATGACAAGTGAAGATCTGAAGGCAAATTATCTGACATTAAAGAAAAATATGAATCAACTAAAATTTCATAAAAAATTTAATTGCATTTAAATTATTGGCTCATGCATAAACCAGCCTTTCATAAACTAAAGAAAAATAATAAAATATAATATGGATTTTTATGGTAATACCAGTTCTTTGCATGAACTATTTGAATATGATTCATCTAGTCTATCCAACAGTTTTGAGAGCTTGGCAAGTGTTTCTTAGGTATTCAGCTGCAGGAAAATTTCTTATAGTTTTTTCACTTGGAGAAAAATGTATGATGATGTGCTTCCAATAAATAGACTATATTCAAAAGGAGAATTAAGAAATAAATGGTCTTCAGGTGATCCATGTGAAATTTATAGCAAACAGTGCTAAGGAGTCTGAAAGGTGAGAAAAAAATATACTTTTAGAATCTGTTAGTGACATTTCTCTCAGATAAGTTCATAAGACTGCATTGTCAGAAAATAGGAGGTAGAAGTGAAAGAGGGTGTGAAATAGAAAAAGAAAAAAATAATATTAATTGAGGGGAAGAAACTATTCCATGAGGGGAACAGAGGTATCAGGAAATTAAAATACTTGCTTAATGTAGCTTAATGTAGGATGTCATATATCTGTAATTTCCTTAACCAATCAGAAAGTTTTTATTCAAGCTACCACTAGGACATTTTATCTTAAATTTATTTATTTTTTTTATTTTTTATTTTTTTTCTTAGACAGAAACATTTAATAGGGACTGACAAACAGAAGCCATGTCTGTATCTTGAGGGGTGGCAAGACAAGATGGTGGATCCCTGTGCCATTACCCCTCAAACCCCTCAGACGGAGGGCTTGTGTACCATAGGGGAGGGGTGGTTCGGAAGGGAGGTGTGGGACAATTGAAGTATGATAACATCAAGGTTGTTTTACCTGGGGACGGGATTTACAGTAAGTACCTGCTCTACACAAGGAACAGTAGAAGAACTGGAAATCTTAGAGGCCTTCCCAGAACAGGGGTTAATCAGAATCCAACGTGGTGAATTACCATGCAAGATGGAGTTGCTTTGGCCTCTACATGGTATAACAGGTGGCCTGATCTGTTACCAGGTAAGTCACTGCTATCCAGACAGAATAATCAGGTAAATCTGCTTCTACTACTATTTCTCAATAACATTGTCTTAGAGGAGTTTATTAAGAAATACAGTAAAAGGATCAATAGAGAATTAATGGATAAATGATTCTATAAAATGGCAACAATATACAGTGCACAATACACTAAACTCAAGTGTACACATGCACAAAGGATATGAAGAATTCTAGTTCCTTAGACTGTAAGCTCTTTGAGGTCATGGACTATATTTTAATTCATCTCTGGCTTTCTAGCATATAGAAGAAAGTCTAGTACCTAGGTGGAACATCTTGACTAAATATCTGATCCCTGGCAACTGCTAAAAAAAACTTTAGTGAGGTATGGTCAAATAAATGATTTTTTTCTAGGCTAATCCAGAATTCTCCTCATTGATACTGATGATTTTATTTTGGAGGTCCTGTACTTTTCTTTTACAATGGCAATCTGTACTTTCCAGATTGTCTATAGTTGCCTAGTGTTAATAGTACAATGAAATCCTCACAAACTGATTTCTAAGAAATTCAGTCTTTATTCAATCACATCTGTTGAACTGTCAGATTGACATAAACCCAGGAATGACTTCCCTGTTGCGTTCTGTATTTCCATGACTTTCTCTCCTTTTGTTCTATTGGGGGTTTGTTCCATTAATAGCAATGGGAAGAGGGTTTTGTCTTGCTTGTTTTGTTTCTGCAAATACTTCTGGGTTAGAGTTTAAATACTTCAATCCTCACACTGGCTAGAAAGAGAGACATTATGAAACTTCTTAAATAATACTGTTACATCTATTCCCTGGATGGCATTATTAAAAAAAAAACAAGAAAACACATCAACAGATTTATAAGGAAGCCTTCTTTTCTTGCTAATTGCCTGCTGCCTTAATTTAAATCACAACCAGACTCTTTCTCTTTCTAGTGGTTCAGCATTAGAGCTATAACCACTTAATAAATGGCAAAATAACTACCTAGGATTCTCTAGGAAGGCACTCCCTCCTCTCAACTATTTTTTTTTTTGTAGGGGATGGAGGTCCAAATTTTTTTATTTTTATTTTTATTTTTATTTTTATTATTGTACTTTAAGTTCTAGGGTACATGTGCATAACGTGCAGGTTTGTTACATATGTATACTTGTGCCATGTTGGTGTGCTGCACCCATCAACTCGTCATTTACATTAGGTATATCTCCTAATGCTATCCCTCCCCCCTCCCCCCTCCCCTTATCTTAAATTTAATTACTCTTCAACTATTATCCAAGTAGGCATGTAGACATAGCATTATTTAAACGATTATAAATGCATTCACACCTTTTATTTGGTGATGAAATAGAGACACATTTAGGAAGCATTCAAATTCATAAAACAAAAAAGCTAGTAAGTTCTTCAACCTGTGGAATGGAGAAAGCCGTTATTAGATTTAGGCATTTTTTGGGAGAAATAACCAGAAAAAATTTAAAAAGACAAAATTGCAGTAGCAGATTTAGACTTTCTCCCTTTTTCCTCCACATTCTTCTACTTTAGTTACTTTCCCCTTCTTTTTATTATTTTTCCCATTGATTTCACATTACTCACCTGAGAGATTCTACAGACTCCCTATTGCATGGAGAAACTAGATTTTCTGTGCTTGTGTACCCACATATTTGTGTGCTGTGTGTCTCGGGAGCTTGAGAATTTTCTAGATTTACAAGGGTTTGTTCTATAGCATAGAGTCAATTCTTATAAACTACAAAAAGGATGTCAGTCCAAAGGCTTAATTCTAATTTTTGCTCTAGAATTTATAAAGTGTGAGTACCCCCCTCCAATTAATTGATTATACTTTTCACATAGGAGTTTCCATTAATCTGCAAAAGTATAAAAGTTTAGCTTTCATTGCCCTAAATTATGCTGTTTAAAATAATACAAGACATCACACAACTTCCGCTTCTGGGAGAAGATGGTGAAGACTCACATTTTCTGCTCCTCTCCTCAAAATATGCTAAAAGAACATGGAAATAAATAATGATGAAAGGACCCTGAAATTTAAAAAGAAGAAAAGAGGTTGATTTGAGGCCTTGGGACTTGAGAAATAAAATACAGTGAGTTTTCTAGGTTGTCTTGTCTTGTTTTTTTCCTTTAATTTTCTTTATACTCTGAGCTAGGTACCAAACAGGCATGCAACCCAGAACCACCAGCCACCTGTTTATCCTTCCTTTCAGCTGCTGATTTTGTCTAAAAATTCAGTAAGAAAGAAGAAGTTATTAGATACAAATCTCATATATTTCCACTATCAAGTACAAATATACTACACTCACACCCACTGTCTCCTCCTTCTTTCCTGTTACGATGTAGGACAGGATTAGCAGAGACTGCCCCCTCCATCTGAACTGTACAGCCAGTTCCCTCTCACCTTTTCAAGGAATTCAAGCCCATTCATATACTCTTCCCAGCATCACTATTTTTGCCCTCACAGCTGCTGAACTGTTAGCATATAAACAATTTTTAGCATCTCCTGCTAAAATGTGTCTTAAAAATTAATTCTTGAATCCACAGTCCCATCTACAAATCTGATCATGGAATATTTCACTGCTTTATTTTCTGTTCACCTTTACAACGTAATTCTAGGAGAAAATTGTATTTGTCGTTCCCACTTTATTATTTACTCATCAGTTCTTGTTCTGTTTTTGTTTATATTTTATTCTCTTTTTGCTTGGAATTTGTATATTTTTCTGTTCTTTCAGTGGTTGACTTTATGCTTCTAAGCATCTAAAGTCAGGCAATATATTCTAAATACACATGTGGACAATAGAGCTCAGCACACTTCAAGGTATCATTGTCCCTTTCTCAACTTACATGCTATAACTGAACCATATTTTAGTCTTATTTGTTATTCTTATAAACTATCTTTATGATTATATTAGTATTATATTAATAACAGAAAGTGTTTTCTTCCATTACTAAACATTTGCTTTTTAATTTTATCATTCCTTTTTGTATTTCAGACAATTTCTCTTATTCCTTAAATAAAGCCTATGATGTTTCCATAACATCTGTCATAATTTTCCTAAACTAATTCTATCTGCTACTGGTTATTTAATATATGTTGTTCTTGCTAGATTTTAAGCTCAATAAAAGCAGGCCCATATTTGTTTTTCTATACTATTTGTTACACTTGGCAGAGATTCTAGTAGTGTGTTAGTTTTCGGGTGACATTTGATGGAATAAACATATTTTAATAAAAAAATTTTGCTTCTGCTTTTCTTTATATTGCAAAAGGTAATTTCCTCTCATGCCCTAATTCTAGTTAGCCAGCAGAGTCCCTAAATCTACCTTGAGTCAACAAAAAGATGAGTCAGAGACAGGAGGAAAGTGGAGGGCATAGAAAGAAAGAAAGAGAACATCAGTGTACGGAAAGGAGAGAACTGTAATTTTATTGAAGTCTGGTAACAATTTTTTTTTCTGTTTTGTTTTGTTTTTACCATTGAAATGATCAGTTTCTATTGCTATACCTTGCCAATAGAATATACTTAATTCATACTTCCTGAATGATTAGAGGAATAAAAGACTATAAATTCCTCTGTAAGTAACAGAACTTTTAATTATTTTGGAAAAGGCACAATTACCTGAACTTACATGCCAAAAACTATGCCACAGTATTTGTTGGAGTGATAAATTCCTAGAAATCAGGTCTTACTAAATTTTCATCTTCAAATAATGTCCTACTTTCCACAACTTTGAGCAACATCTTGCACATGGCACATGTTCAGCAAATTAAGTGACTCAAATTATTTTGCTTTAATACAGCCTCATTCTATTACATTATCATTTCTCTGTTTTCAAATTGAAAATTTGGTGCCAAGCTTATATACAGTCCATTGGAGATATTTTTCCAAGTTCTAGGTGAGAAATTGGATCAAGGAAAATGTAACACTTTACTATTCTGGTTCCTTAGTGTCATTGATTTTATAATCCAAGAATTTCTAAATTATTTTAAAGTACTAGTAAAACATTTTCTGTTTAAAAGAAATTTTGTTGAAATAGAATTAGTAAGATAAGGGCTAGAGGTGATGTTAACAAGGTGTTAGAATAGGAGTTTTCAGCCCTAATCACCCCTTCTTCCCACCAACACACACAAATTGATTTCAACAACCACCCATGGATAAGAGTACCTCTGTGGGAACTCAAGAGAGGTTGCAGCACACAGCTGGAGTAGAAAATCCCAGAATATGGCACCTTAAGTAGGCTAAAAAGTACAGTTTCACTTTACCTGGATCACCCCTCCCTTGAGGTTGCACAGGTCAGTGCTAAGAGAGACCCCTTTGGCCCATGATTCCTCTCACAGAAGACAGTGAGAGCATAGTGAGCAGAACACTGTGCAAGAGGCCTACTTCTTTCTCTCCTCATCCAGATCACTGAGGGGATCAGAGGGAAGAATAGTCTGTGGACAGACAAGAGCAGGGAAAAGGGGAGGGGGCTCATAGCAACAGAGACAGAGATTTTAGCAAGGGGCTGCAGTTTCTGCTAATCATCTGTGAACTCCACCAGAAAGCCTGCCCACAAAGCTCACAGGATAAATCTCTCTGAGAACACACCCAGATAGCTCATTGCACTTCCAGCATTTCTCATATCCCTCCTAGCCCCACCCGCCACTTCTGCTGCTTTGGAGAAGATGCATAACCTTGAGCACTTCAGAGAATGACCCTGAGAAAATAAATAAAAAGCTCTCTGCATCGATTTGGCTTTTCAGGATCAAGAGAAGACATAGAGTCCTGAGTTCTTCCCAGGAGGGAAACAAGAGGATTAGTGTGAAAAGGCCTGAAAGGGCCCAGAAACCTTACTGGGGCTGATGGGTAAAGTAATTTGTCTCCTGAAACCAGTCAATAAAGACCGGAGGTGGTGACTACTTCTTCAAATGTAAAGATAGAAAGGTCAGAATTCAAGGAACACAAAAAAATTAAGGAAACAGGACACCATCAAAGAAAACACATAATTTTTCAGTAACCAATCCCAAAGAAACAGAAATCTACAAATGTCTTGAAAAATAATTTAAAATCATTGTTTTAAGGAAGCTCAGCAAGCTACAAGAGAATATAAATAAACAATTTAATGTTTTCAGGAAAACAATACATGAACAAAACAATAAGTTTAACAGAGCTAAAAATCATAAAAAGAACAAACAGAAAATCTGGAGCTGATTAATACAATAAATGAAATGAAATGATGCAGAAAGTTTCAACAGGAAACTCAATAAAATA
This sequence comes from Colobus angolensis palliatus, assembly GCF_000951035.1. NCBI lineage: Eukaryota > Metazoa > Chordata > Mammalia > Primates > Cercopithecidae > Colobus > Colobus angolensis. Next base: position 2,384,551 of record NW_012117354.1, read on the forward strand.
ATAAAAGAGCTTTACTTTAAATGTAAATATTAAATTCTCCAAACAAAATAAATACAGTGGCTGAATGGATTTTTTAAAAACAAGATCCAGCAATACGTTGCCCACAAAAAATAAAATAGAAAATAAAAGAATCTGTGAACTCAAAGACACGTTATTGAAATTATCCAGAGGAGGAGAAAGGAAAAAAGAATGACAAGTGAAAGTATGGGATTTATAGTACACCATCAAATGAAGCAAAATAGAGATTATAACAGTTCCAGGAGGAGAAAAGAGAGAGAAATGAGAAGAAAGCTCATGAAAAGAAATTGTGTCTTAAACCTTCCCAAATCTTGGAATGACAGGAATATCCAGATTAACAAAGCTCTGAAGTTCCCAAACATGTATCCTCTCCCCTGAATTATATCAAGACACATTATAATCAAATTTTCAAAAGTTGAAGACAGAGAAGAAATTTTTGAAAGCAGCAAGAGAAAAGCAACTCATCACATACAAGGGAATGTGCATAAGACTATCATTGAGTTTTTCAGCAGGAGAGATTGGGACAGAATTTTCAAAGTACTAAAAGAAAAAAAATTATCAACCAATACTCATTAAAATTGTCTTTCGGAAATGAAGGTGAGATAAAAACTTGCCCAGGCAAACAAAAACTGAAGGAGTGCATAACCAGTATACCTGCTTTTCAAAAGTGTTAAAGGGAGTTTTTCACATTGAAATAAAACAATGCTATTACTAGTATGTAAACAAGAAAGTATAAAGCTAATTAGTAAAAGTAAATATATATTCAAATTCAGAATACTCTACTATTGTAATACTGGTGCATAAATTCCTTTAAACTCTTTTATAAAAGTTAAAAGGACAAAAGTATTTTTAAAATCTATAATTACACTAATATTTAATTACCAATTATATGTACAATATAAAACAATGTATACAGTATGAAACAATGTAAGCTGTGACATCAATAACATAAAATGTGGGGATAGAGTAGTAAGAGCTTAGAGTTTTTACATGTGATTAAATTCAGTTCTTAGCCAAAAATAGACTGTTAACAACTATAAAACATTTTGTATAGGCCATAAGGTTAAAATAAAAAGCCTATAGTAGATTCACAGATATATAATAGATCAAGAGAAATAAAGAAAAGCATATCACTTCCGAAAATCACTGAATCACAAAGGAATGTACCATGAGAAAACAGAACAAAGTAATTATGAAACAATCAGAATAAAATAATAAATGACAAGAGTAAGTTCTTACCCATAAATAATTAGATGCTGCTTGACTTATGATGAAGTTTCATCCCAACAAATGTATCACAAGTTGAAAACAATGTCAAGTAGCCTGTGATACACCTAACCTACTAAACATAATAGCTTAACACAGCCTACCTTAAACATGTTCAGAATACTTAGCCTACAGTTGAGCAAAATCTTCAAGCACAAAGCCTATTTTATCTATTTTATATTAAATGTTGGTTATCTCATGTAATTTATTTAATTATTTACTGAAAGTGAAAAACACAATGTTTGCATGGGCACTTGAAGTATAGTTTCTACTGAATGTGTCTAGCTTTGGCACCATCATAAAATAAGCAAATTATAGATCTACAATTGTGAGTTCAGGACCATATATACTTTAAATGTAAATAAATTAAATTCTCCAAGCAAAATAAATACAGTGGCTGACTGGAGTTTTTAAAAGCAAGATCCAGCAATATGCTGCCTACAAAAATAAAAATAAAAAGATAAAAAAAAACCCTAAAATTTACTTTAGGATTAATAGACAATGTAATAGGATAGAAAAAGACATTTCATGCAAATAATAACCAAAAGAGAGCAGGGCGAACATAATTAGATCAGAAGAGAAAGTATTTAAGTCTAAATCTGTAAAAGGAGACAAATAAATTCATCATAAAATGATAAATGTGTCATCAGGAAGCTATAACATTGTTTCGTATTACATACACCCAACATTGGAGAACCAAAATATTTAAAGCAAATATTAACAGAATTGAAAGAAGAGATAGATAGCAATGCAATAAAAGTAAGTGACTTCAATACCCTACTTTCAACAACAGATCATTCAAACAGAAAATTAATAAGGAAACAGCAGATTTAAATAACATAGACAAGATGGACTTAACAGACATATATAAAACATTCTATCCAACAGCAGCAGAATATACATTCAAGCAACTTGGAACATTCTCCAAGGATATGTTGGGCTACAAAAGATTGAAACTGCACCAATTATCTTTTCTACCTAAAATGGTAGGAAACTAAAAATCAATAACAGGAGAAAAATTAGAAAATTCACAAATTTGTGGAAATAAAATACTACACTTCAGAACAACCAATGGGTCAAAAGGAATTGAAATAGAAATAAAAATACCTTGAGACCAATAAAAGTGATAATAAAACAGTAGAACTTATGAGACACAGCAAAAGCAGTTCTAAGAAGAAAGTTTATAGCAATAAATGCCTACATTAAGAAAAAAGAAAAGTCTTAGATAAGCCTAACTTTACACCTCAAAGAATAAGAAAAAAATTACAAACTAAGCCTGAGTGAGTAAAAATAAGTAAATAATAAATATTCAAGAAGTAATAAAAGAAATAGAGAATAAACAATAAAAAAGTTCAGCAAAATTGAGGATTTTCTTTTGCAAATATTATCAAAATTTTACTTAGACTAACTCTAAGTAAATATTTTAGAAAGACTCAGGTAAATAAGATTCTAAATGAAAGGTAAGACTCTTAACTGATACTAGAGAGATAGAGAGGATCATGAGACATTATGAACAGATTATATTCTATCACACTGGATAATCTAGTGAAACAGAAAAATCCCTAGAAACATACAGTCTTCCAAGACTAAACCAAAAAGAAATAGAAAATCTGAAGCAATCAAAATGGGTAAAGAGATTGATCCAGTAAGCAAAACTTCCCAACAAAGAAAAGTCTAGGACCCAATGGCTTCCCAAGTGAATTATATCAAACATTTAAAGAAGAGTTAACACCAAACCTCCTTAAGCTTTTCCAAAACTTGAATAAGAGGGAATACTTCCAAACTTATTTTATGAGGCTAGTATTACTTTAATACCAAAGCCAGATTTCCTTTTCTACAAGAAAAGGAAACTACTGGCCAGTATCCCTGATAAACATAGACAGAAAAATCAACAACAATATTCTAGTAAACTAAACTCAACAGCCCAGTAAAAGAAGCATTACTATGATTAAGTGGAATTTATTCCCGGGCTGCAAGGATGGTTCAACACATGAAAATAAATACATTTTATATACCACGTTAACAGAATGAAGATTTAAATCTTTTAATTATCTCAATCAATTCAGAACAAGCATTTCCCAAATTTCAACATTTTTAATTATAAAAACACATCATATTAGGTACAGAAAAATATATGTCAACACACTAATGACTATGTATGACAAATCCACAGCTATCATCTTATGCAATGGTGCAAAGTTAAAAGACTTTTGTCCGCCAGGTGCAGTGGCTCACGCCTGTAATCCCAGCACTTCAGGAGACCTAGGCAGGTGGATCACCTGAGGTCAGGAGTTCAAGGCCAGCCTGACCACCATGGAGAAATCCTGTCTCTACTAAAAATACAAAATTAGCGGGGGGGGGGGGTTGCACATGCCTGTAATCCCAGCTACTCTGGAGGCTGAGGCAGGAGAATTGTTTGAACCTGGGAGGCGGAGGTTGTGGTGAGCCAAGATCACGCCATTGCACTCCAGTCTGGACAAAAAGAGCGAAACTCCGTCTAAAAAAAAAAAAAAAAAAAAAAAAAACTTTTGTCTCAGATCAGGAACAAGACAAGAATGCCCAATCTAACCACTTCTATTCAATATAGGGCTGCAAGTCATACTCAGAGCTAAAAGGCAGGAAAAAGATAAAATTTATTCAGATCAGAAAGGAAGTAGTAAAATTGCCTCTGTTTGCAAATGGTATTATGTTATTTATAAAAGAACCTAGGCCAGGCGTGGTGGTTGACGCCTGTAATCCTAACACTTTGGGAGGCTGAGGTGGGTGGATCACAAGGTCAGGAGATCGAGACCACCCTGGCTAACACAGCAAAACCCCGTCTCTACTAAAAAATACAAAAAATTAGCCAGGCATGGTGGCAGGCGCCTGTAGTCCCAGCTACCTGGGAGGCTGAGGCAGGAGAATGGCGCAGACTCAGGAGGTGGAGGTTGCTGTGAGCCGCGATCACACCATGCACTCCAGCCTGGGCGACAGAGCGAGACTGTCTCAGAAAAAAAAAAAATTCACCAAAGAATTATTCGAACTAATAAATGAATTCAATAAAATTGCAATATACAAAATCAGTATGCAAATTTTTATTTTTAATCCATTAGCAACAATCAAAAAGATTATGAAAATAATAATCTAATTATAGTAGCATTACAAAAAATATTTAGGATTAAATTTAACCAAGGAAATGAAAGACTTGTACACTGAAAACTATAAAACATTGATGGAAAAAATTGAAGAAGACACAATAAATGGAAAAATATCCCATGTTCACTGATTGAATTACTATTGTTATAACGTCCTTATATGTCAGATATATGGTTTGCAAAAGGAATCTACAGATTCAATGCCATCCCTATCAAAATTCCAATGGCAAATAATCACAAAAACGTGAAAAAAAAATCCTAAAATTTATATAGAACCGAAAAAGATCCTGAGTATCGAAACAATCATGAGAAAGAAAATCAAAGTTAGATGCACCGATTTCCTTATATCAAAATGTATTATGAAGCAATAGTAATCTAAACAGGATAGTATTGGATAAAAACAGACATATGGACCAATAGCACATAGTACAGAACTTAGAAACAAGTCTACATGTTTATGCTCAACTGATTTTCAACAACGGTGTCAGAAACGCAAAAAGGGGAAAGGATAATCTTTCTAATAAGTAATGTTAGGGAAATTGGCTATTGACATGCAGATGAATAAAATCAAATTGTTACCTTACACCATACAGGAGCTATGTGTGAAACTGCTAGAACAAAATGTAGGGAGAAATCTTTTTGACATTGGTTTAGGTATTGCTTTTTTTTGGATATGATCCCAAAAGTATAGGCAACAAAACCAAAAAATAGACAGATGGGAATGCATCAAGCTAAAATGTTTCTGCACAGTAAGGGAAACAATCAACAGAGTTAAGAGACAACCTATGTAATGGAAGAAAATATTTGCAAACTATATATCTGATATACATCCAAATACATATAAAGATATCCAAAATATATAAAGAACTTACATAACCTAATAATTTAAGAAACACATTATTTCATTAAAAAATTAGCAAAGTGGACTCAGTCCAGGGTCGGCCGTTTTCACATAAAATGGAATGAAACAGACATGCACACAGACCCATTTCAATTCTGCCCATCTTACCACATTTGAAAAATGTGTTAAATAAATTATATTCACAAAAAAATAAAAACTAAGCAAAGACATGAGTAATCAGGAAAAATAGCGAAAGCATGCAGTGCTTAATACTTCGGTGATGGGTTGATAGGTACAGCAAATCACTATGTCACACATTTACCTATGTAACACACCTACACATCCTGCACATGTACTCTGAAACATAAAATAAAATAAATTTAAATTAAATTAAATAACTGGGCAAAGACATGAATAGATAATTCTCCAGAGAAGAAGATGTGCACATAGCCAACAAGTATGTAAAAAGGTGCTCACTACCACTAATCATTAGAGAAACGTGTATCAAAACCACAGTGAGAAATCGCATCCGACCCATTAGAGTGGGTATTACCAAAAAGACAAAAGGTAAGTGTTGGTTCAGATGTGGAGGAATGGAAATATTTGTACACTGTTGGTGGGAATGTAAATTGGCATAGCCATTATGGAAAATGGTGTGGAGGTTCCTTAAAAATTAAAAATGGAACTACCATCTCTAGCAATTCTACTTCTGAATATATATCCAAAGGAAATTAAATGAGAATCTCAAAATGAGATCTGTACTCATGTTCATTGGAGCTTTATTTACAATAGGCAAAATATGGAAACAACCTAAATGTCCATCAACAGATGAAAAGATAAAAAAGATGGTATAGATACACCAATGGAATATTATTCAACCTTAGAAAGGAAGAAAATTCTGCCACTGGCAATAGCATGGATAAAACTGAAAAACATAATGAGAAATGAAATAAACCAGATACAAAAAGTTAAATATTGCATTATCTCATTTATGCATGAAATCCAAAAAGCCAAATTCATAGAAGCAGAGAGTAAAATTGCAGTTGCCAGGGGTTAGGAGGTGCGATTAAGATGAAGAGCTAGTGATCAAGTAAAGAAAGTTTCAGTTATTAGTTTTGGAGATTTAATGTAGAGACTTCAAATCTATCCTATGACTGTATGTACTGTGTAGACTATCTCTACTATCACTATGACTATAGTTAATAATACTGTACTGCATATTTGAAATTTACTAAGAGAGTAGTTCTTAGTATTCTCTTCCAAAAAATAAGGTACCTATGTGAGGCAATAAATGTGTTAATTAATTTGATCCTGGTAATTATTTCACAATGTATACTTATATGAAAACATCACATTATATGCCTTACTATGATACAATTCTTATTTGTCAATTATAGTTCGATAAAGCTGGAAGAAAAGATGAGGGCTAATATAATAAAATTCTATGATTTGCTTCTATTTGAGTCGGAAATGCAGTTGGCAGCCCATGGAACATCGCTATCTTCTGTTTAATATCCTTGGAATGGTTTTATGTTGAAGAATAGTGATTTATTTAAAAATTATTAAATTACTCATTATTTTTAATCATATTTTAATGTAATCCTGAGTCAGAGGCCTAATGTTACCTTACATTTTCATATTGATCCCTGTAGGTAATATACTGCAATTAGTGTTTTCATCCAAGCTCTCATACAACTCTAATGCTATCAATCATAATTTCATCTATTGAACTTCTTTGAATGTAGTTTTGATCAAAAGAAAGCATAGTTAGTAGTATGATGTACACTATGTTGGTATAGATTCAGTTTCAAAGAAATGTGTTGAATCGATGCCATCTTCCAAACAGTTTCATTATATTATCTTATTTTATTTTATAACAGTTTGACCAGGTTTTCTTGGTAGCACTCAGTAACTCTGTCCTTTCTTTCCAGTGTGCAAGCTGGAAACATTTCATGACTTCATTTTTTAAAATCACCAGAATTTCAAAACATATACTTTTGTTTTATAAAAATAAACATTTGAAACAATATTAAAATAATACAGTGCACTTTTAATAATTATTTTGATTTTTCATTGTATAATCATTTTACCATATTTTCATCAGAGCCCTCTTTTAGATCAGTATACAACTTGATAAAATGCCATATTCCTCTGAATTATGTAAAATAATCACAATTTACAGAGAAAATATTTATTAATTTTGTACTTATTAATTTTATGTTTACTTTATATTTATTAATTTTTGTGTAAAAGGATGTAATTTTCACAACCTGAAAATTCAACATGCAAAAGAATAATTTTGTTTATTTTTCCATCACTGAATATAATTGTCACCTCAAATCTCCAATATATCAGATGTTAAAATTTTAATCTAGGTAAATGCAGAGTAAACTAAAACATATCAGGTTATTTTCCTCATTTGATTCAGGGTTTACTTAGTCAACTTAGGGATATCTCCAGTATATTTCTAGAGTTTTGATCCAGACTCTCAAATAAAATCTTGTATCTAATTATTAATAATATGTTTAATAATGTGTAATGTAAAATAGGGCTATAATCCAACTTGGCCATTTAAACAGGATTGCCTTTTAGGGACTAGAAACTCTTTGCTGTAATAAAGTAGTAGCTTATAAAATGGTTGCTCTGTGGTCATAAAGAACTGCTACCATTTACAAAACATGTAAGTCATGTTGTAGTCAGAAAGGGAAAAATGGTTAGGGGAGATCAGTAACAAAGGCAGGCTTTAGTAAAAGATTTTTTTTGAAGTATATAAGCACTTATTCCATCAAAAAGTTGCTTGCCATCTATTTAAATGTTGCTGAACATATAATTGTCCTATTAGAATTTTCTCTTTTTAATGTCAGTTTTTCTCAGTAGTTGAGGTTTTGGGACAATTTAATTCTTCCTCTAAAGCAGTGGCTCTCAACTGGGGATGATTTTTCTCCTAGGAGACATGAGCTTAGAGATATTTCCAAGTGTGTTCTGAAGAGGAGAAATGATCATCACTGAGAACCATGGCACTTAAGGTACATCCCTAAGAGCCTTGGTCAATGTTCTTATTTCCAGTACTTTTTACAGTATGGGAAAGAAGACTATTGTTAGTAGCATCAGTAGTTGGATACAAACAACTGCAATTTAACTTAGATATGCAAATGTTTACGTAATTTATCATTGCCCAGGCTAGGTTCCAAAGGGGGAATAAGGTAGATGGTTTTTCTGCTATTCTGTGATACTTTCAGTGTCTAAATTACACTACAGAAGAAAGCTGAAAGTTTTTATAGATATTAATTTTTTTTGCCATATTCTCATTTTATTTAGCATTATGATTTGCCTAGTGTAATGGTTAATATTGAGTGTCAATTTGACTGGATTGAAGGACGCAAAGTTCTGTTCATGGGTGTGTCTGTGAGAATGTTGCCAAAGGAGATTAACATTTGAGTCGGTGGACTGGGAGAGGCAGACCCACTCTAGATCTGGGTGGGCACCATCTAATCAGCTGCCAGTGTAGCTAGAATGAAGCAGGCAGAGAGAAGTAGAAAGACCAAACTTACTGAGTCTTCTGGTCTTCATCTTTCGTCCGTGCTGGATGCTTCCTGCTCTCAAACATCAGACTCCAGGCTCTTTGGCTTTTGTACTCTTGGGCTTACACTAGTGGTTTGCCAGAGGCTGTCTGGCCTTTGGCTACAGACTGGAGGCTGTACTGTCAGCTTCCCTGCTTTTCTTTAACTCTTTTAGTATCTGCACAGAGCATCCATAAGAGTGCTTGGCCGCCTTGTCTTGGCATTAATAAAAATGACAAGTAAAAGGAGAAAATGGAATTGGAATGCCCAGTTCTCTAGCATGAGGAATATTTCTTTTCCAAAGACATAAAAGATAAAATTGATTTTCAACAACTATAAATGGTGTTTTTCTCCAGTTCATAAAGTACTGATTTTTCACAATTTACCACATGTCTAAAAGATCATGATTTTAGGAACCTTTGTCATATCCTTTAAGAAAGGGTAACTTGATTTGTGTGAAGTTGTTTTTTATTATTTCCTGAACATAAATATGACAAATCAAAATGCTTAGAAATTTCTTTCCCTTACAGTCTTTTGAGTTAAAAATGTCATGGATTATTAAATATAAATGGACAAATATGACTCTATCTTTAAAAATAAGCTGCAGCCTCACTTTACCCTTAAACATAAAGACTGCATATTTACAAGTCTTATTTTTACAAACATTTTTATATCAGGTGATTCGAGGAACAGCTTCTTACTTATAGACTCGTTTAATCTTTATAATCTCTCCCCAATAGACTTCAAAGACCTTACAAGTATGCAAATCTCATTTATTTTTCAATTTGCTGTGCTCTTGGTAAAATACCCTCCAGGCAAAAGTACAATCAAATGGCGGTAGTTCAAAATAGTTTGTTTAAAAAAAGGACCATCAGAGAAAAACAAAACCCAAAAAAACAAAAAAAAAAACAAAAAAAAAAAAAAAAAATGACAACTATAATTTTGCTGGCCTAGGAAGGCATGCTGTTAAAATGGCTACAACAAAATTTGCTTAGTTGGACAAATAGCACTTTAAGAGACAATGCAGCATCTGAATAGCAAGGAATAGAACTATTTAAGGAAAAATCCACACATAATCTGTAATACTTTCTTCTGAGGGTCATCTCTTTGTGGCCACCCTAAATAGCCTCCTTATAATACATTTAATTCCAGGAGTTCTGAATTTCCTAAGAAATTCACAGATGTCTATCTCTGAAAGAACATGTAAGTCTCAAGACACTAGGCACTGTATATATTTGGAACCCTGGTTTATTCCGAACCATCTCTTTCATTCTTTCTGCGTGATATGTTCAGGAACAACTGCTTGTGCGAGCCAGTATAACACCCTCTACCTGCACACTGCCACAAAATTTAATTGCTTATAATCAAGACTATAGATATAATTCAAAGACCAATTGGTAAGGTCCAGTCCTGTAATGAGTGCACCTTACCACTCATTACACTTAAGTGGACTTATTATGTATGACAGACAGTAGATAGGAACTTGCTTTCTCTGTTGCTGCATAATACAAAACCATTATGTCCATAAAAAGTTAGAGGTCTTAGTTTCATGTCTGCAGTTTTAAAACATAAACCATTAACATCTTCAATGTCCTTTTTCTTGCCAGGCTGTATCAAAAGTGGAGAGAAGTAGTGCCGGTTAGGGAAAGTGGGATACATACTAAGATGAAACAAAGAAGTGGACTGGAAGAAGGAATACAGCATCAAAGCATTGTTACTGGGGAGCTCTGCTGTGCTGAGAGGTGACCATGGCAACAACAAGGGAACTGAGATGATGAGAGAAAACAACATGCTCCAACAATGTGAGCTCCTTTGTCTCTTATCAGAATACTTGATAGCTTTCAGAGTTGAGACATCCAAGTTCCGTATTGTGTTTTCTTGCTCTAGGAAGCAAAGGGCTTTGGCAGGATCATAATCAAAGAATACTCAGAAAGTGGCTAAAATATGCAGTGCTCCCTATGATAGCCTGCTGGACTTCTTCTTTTGGATATTTTATTCAACCTATTTCAAATTACTGTCCATATGAACATACCTGAAAGCTAAGGGGTAGCCCAGTGCATTGGCAGCGACGCCACTGGGGAGAGCAGGTGGCTCCGTCTGCATTAGCCTGTTTGCTGACGTGGTTGGAATCAATCCCACACAGCTGTTTCAGGGAATGATGACTCCATTCCTTATTAATTACTTAGTCTTCCTATCTGCCTCACTGGTTAGTCCAGTTCTCTGAAGTACTCTAGAGAGGAAGATGAAAAGTCTAACATACTTTCTGCAGAGAGAAAATGCAGTTCAGGAAGCACTGACTTCACTAAGGCCATTTTATAAAGAGAGTGCTTAGTATAGAGATAAATTTTTGATATGTCTTGGTGTTGACAGTTTTTTGGAAAAGAATGAGGCATACGCATGCACACACACAATCACGGGAAGATTTTCTTTTTTTTTTTTTTTTTTTTGAGGCGGAGTCTTGCTCTGTCGCCCGGACTGGAGTGCAGTGGCGGGATCTCAGCTCACTGCAAGCTCCGCCTCCCGGGTTTACGCCATTCTCCTGCCTCAGCCTCCCGAGTACCTGAGACTACAGGCGCCCGCCACCTCGCCCAGCTAGTTGTTGTATTTTTAGTAGAGACGGAGTTTCACCATGTTAGCCAGGATGGTCTCGATCTCCTGACCTCGTGATCCGCCCGTCTCGGCCTCCCAAAGTGCTGGGATTACAGGCTTAAGCCACCGCGCCCGGCCAGATTTTCTTAAGAATACTCCAGAGACTATGTAGTCAAATAACATAATTACATATTTAAATTGTGCTGAGACTTTTGACATCACTTGTTTTCAAACATGTGATGAGACAGCAGATTTTTAGGTCTAACACCAATAGGATACAATTTATTTTTAATTAGAGGGGATGATAATGTTCCCCGATGGTGATGATCAACCCAATGATGTTTCTAATGTTGGGTTATTTCAAAAATGTAATTTTTAGGTTGTCAAATATTATCATAAGTACACTGATGTTACGAGGAGCACTGGCAAAGTGGAAAAGTATTGGGATGTCAATTAAGTTATCAAACATTCATTTTTTGTTAATTTATTTGATAAACTTATTTATTGTCTTTGGTTTTCTGTTTCAATTTACTGTTTATTCTCCCTGCACTGTGTGTGGAAACAAACTTCATCCTGACTATCAGGTTTCAGGAATGGTGCAAAACATTAATTAGATTCCTATTTGCTTATCTTCTCCTTTGCTCACATCATAATTTTTATTGTCTTCTTATACTATCTACTTTTACATAACTCTTGATTTCAGTGAAAATATAGTTTATGACAAACTAAATGAAATGTGGAGAAAAAATGAGTTCTAGGAAAGTTTGCATTCATCAGGAGTTTCTGCCTCGGAGAGTACACACCTATATCTATCACAAAACCATTGATAACCTTTTAGAGAAGAGTTTTTATTCCTTCTAAAATATAACACCTATGACCTATGGGAGCTAGATAAGATTTCCATCCTGATTTTTGCCCTTTTCTTATTTTAAACATGATTTTACAGTAGTGGGTGTTTATGTAACATATTTCTTCTAAGTAATTCAACAGATTTTCCTATATTTCACCTCTGTTATTGCCTATGAAATAATAACAGGTATATACTATTTCCATGTCTCAGATGGAGAAATAGAGAAAAAATGATGAAAAGACTTATCAGTCATTATGTGACAATTAAAGTTTGAATCTTGTTTTGAATATCAAACTTTTATTTATTTATTTTTATTATTATTATACTTTAAGTTCTAGGGTACATGTGCATAACGTGCAGGTTTGGTACATATGTATACTTGTGCCATGTTGGTGTGCTGCACCCATCAACTCGTCAGCACCCATCAACTCGTCATTTACATCCGGTATAACTCCCAATGCAACCCCTCCCCCCTCCCCCTCCCC
>NW_012117354.1:2397775-2485237 GCF_000951035.1 Colobus angolensis palliatus
TTGCCATTCTAACTGGTGTGAGATGGTATCTCATTGTGGTTTTGATTTGCATTTCTCTGATGGCCAGTGATGATGAGCATTTTTTCATGTGTCTGAATATCAAACTTTGTTTTATTAAGAAACTCTTCTGTTTAGAGAGCAAATAAAGGAGTATCAGCATAGAAAGAGAGCAGGACCATGAGAGTGGATGTGATGAGACAGATTTGGTGATATTCTGATAGACCTTTGTGGGTACTTCAGTGGAGGCTCCTTGAGCGGAATAATAACATATCTCTACTTATTTTGAAGTGAATGCACTATTATCATTGTGAACCCATATTCTAGAACTTCAAAAATCATGCCTTTGAGTCTATCTTTAAATATTTTATTTGGAAACTCATAAAACTGATCTCCTCCTAGGAAGAAAACTCAGTGAGAGAGAGAGAATTTCCACTGCATCTTTCTGCATCTTTCAAATATTGAATTCTGTGACTATTATGTGTTTAAAGATGTCATTAGAAATTATTTTTTTAATTGTGTTTTAGCAAGGGATGTTTTCAACTTTTTCTGTTTTTTTTTTTTTGAGACTGAGTCTCGCTCTGTCGCCCAGGCTGGAGTGTAGTGGCGCGATCTCGGCTCACTGCAAGCTCCGCCTCCCGGGTTCACGCCATGCTCCTGCCTCAGCCTCCCAAGTAGCTGGGACTCCAGGTGCCCGCCACCATGCCCAGCTAATTTTTTGCATTTTTAGTAGAGACGGGGTTTCACCGTGTTAGCCAGGATGGTCTCGATCTCCTGACCTCGTGATCAAAGTGCTGGGATTACAGGCATGAGCCACCGCGCCCGGCCTGTTTTCAACTTCTTATAAAATGAAGATCTGTTCTAAATCACCGAAGAAGATCTCAAACTTTGGAATCTTGGCTCCCTGTTTTTCTGTTAGGTCCTATTCCTATTTTCTTAAACATTTTTTTTTTTTAACTGAGGAATACATGTAGAGAAAAGTCCTATGGGAGTGGCAGCTCAGTTTAGGGTGCATATTGAAGTTGTCTCTACAACTGTATCTTCACCAGTGGAATGCTGCATGCTCTATAATCTCTCCCTTTCTCCAAGCCCTTTCAGCCCTCATCCCCAAACCCACCATTAACCAGGGGAAGAAGCTTTTAAAAGCAATGCGATGAGGGTGGTCACTACTGGTAAAGGAGACTTATGAGGGCTCCACTTGGAAGCATGTGAAGCTCTAGGAACAAAAGGACTTTCTAACATGGAAAAAGGAGAGAGGTCACATAGGAGCAGGATGAAAATATGAAAGAGAAAAGGAAGGATACCAAGGGAAGGGACAGCTCTGAATGCCCATGCAAGAAAACTTTAGCAGTGCCTCAAAAACCGTCCACAGGCAACAGTAAAAACATTTTATCCCGTTCTCTATACTCAGAGTACTTTCTCCTTGCTAAAACTTTACACTGGTTCATGTCTGATTCTACTACTGGTGGGGGTTGGGGTGAAATGGCAAGATTATGCTTGTGTATTAGTAACACTCTTGATTTTTTAAAATTCATGAGTATAGTGGGGAATGGGAATTTATACTGTCTCATAGGTGAAATATCTGTCATAAGCCACTGAAAAGATTTTTATTTATGTATATTAATGTTTAAAATTTAGATTGGATTTTAAATAGTCACTGAATTTCAAGTTCTGTTCTAACCAGAACCTATCTTAATATTTATTGACAAAAGCCATGACTCTATTAGAAGAAAGCATACAATTCTGCTCTTGATATATTTTTCTTTTGCTGTGTTTTGTTTGGCTAATTCATTTATAAATGTGATTTGACCATGTTTACTGCCCGGGAACCATCTGCCAAGGTGAAAACAGATTCACATTGGACATTGACAGAGCTTGATTTGTCAGTAGGAAATTAATAGCTGTTTTGTTTTTATTGCTAATACAATTGATTTTATGAAACTATTTATTTTGTTGTTGTTGTTGATCTCAGAGTCGTACCACATTATTAACACCTGAGATTTCTTTCCTTTTAATGAGAAAAATGGATGAAATCTATAATAACTATTTGTGTGGAATGCTACTTAATATAGCAAGGATTGTATTCAGGTATTGTTATTTGTATCTCCCCCATGTCCCTACCATGAAAATATCATCTAGTAGGTTTTTATTTTCTGGTCACAGAATTCTACACAAAAAGTGCACAAGCTGACACATGAGAAGTATTAGAATCATTAAGTGATGATATCAATGAAATATTAGCACATAAGTATGGTCCAAATTGCTCTTCATAACTTATTGGACACTATCCTTTGAAAGAAGAAAGCAATTCCGTGCAGAGTATAAATTAAGCAGTGAACAAAGCGGGGGAAAATAATAGTTGAATAATTTTTCAGGTTTTATTTTTTAAACTGACATTCTTAGCCTGCAGACAATTTTAGTTCTCTTTTTCCACCACCTCTCCTTTAATGTATCTTAAGGTTATTTCTTAGCTCTGCCATCCTAGGAAAAGTTGACAAGGACAGGGCAACATGGTAATTGAAATAATCTCCTCTCAGTCCTTAAAGAAAATTGTCAGTGTGGTCATTTTTTTTTCTGGTGGTTCATATTATTTGGTAGAGACATCTAAAAGATTTTCTTCTCTGACTGCCCATATGACTTTAAAAATTATTCAGTTCTTCAACCTCCTAAAATAATGACATATTTTTTCTAGGACTCTCAAGTAACATCTGATTAAAGATGGTCACGTAATAATATTTTTAGTCTTTTATTTCCATGAAGCCTACTGGATGATCTTAAAGGCTAAAAAAAGAACATATCTCACAAAAGGATTCAGACAATGCAGTAGTAGGTAAGGGATTAAAAATGTGGTTGAATTTTTCTAAGAATTAACAGTTGATATAATTTGTCTTTTAAAAATTGTCAGATAGGTGATAAACGGTTTCAATAAGAGGTAATGAAGAAAAGCCTATGTCTCCACAGGAGTAAAAATTTCCATATTTTTGCTTATAATAAAGGCCAAATAAACCCTGAGCGAAAAAGGGCCATGTGGTAAAAGCAGAGTATCCAGGAAGTAGACTGTGTATCCAAACATTCAAAAGCTTTTCATGATTTTGTTTGTAATTAAAGCAATCATATAGGAAAAAATAATTTCAGTTGGTTGGTGAGATGCATAGAGGATATCTGTTTTTACAAAATGGCAAAATTATCGAAGCACTAAATTTAAGAGCTAAGTTATCTAAAGATACACAAAATATGTAAATTTTCCGCAGTCAAAACACAAACATTCTAAAATTTATAGTATCTCTTCCATGTGTATTAACCAAAAACAGTCTGTTCAGATTAATGTCATGATTTAACTCACAGTGCAAACTTCTCATAAAATAATCCCAGTTATTTTACATATCCTGTACATTTGTATAAATGCGTTTACTACATGTTTTCTCATTATATCTTCAAATGAAATGGAAGAAAAATTACCGTACATGTATTTCTCTTACCAGAGAAACATCAGTTAACTATAAACCTGAGTTTGTCAAAATGGAATTCACATTGTACGAGATTAAAGTTTAGCAAGATTCTGCCTGCTGAATAACAAAGTATACCAAAATTCTTCTCAAGATAGAGCTTACTTTAATCTTGCTACTAAAGTATCTTATTTAAATTATTGAAAATAAAGATACAACAAATGTGACTTCTTTTATTTAATTAATAAAAGATAGCCATTTGCTTTTAGTATTCAAAGTTGCATTCAAGTTTATTTAGGGACTTAACATTATTTAATTTTAAGGAAAAGATGTGCATAAAATGAGGAGGATGCATTTCTCTTAACAACAACTCCAACATATTACATATTTGTTAAAATTTTTCTAAACTAGTAGCTTAAATTCAAAGGTAAATAAAAATGCAGAAAACTTCACCAGAAACAGGAGGAGGAGTTTCAAGAACTACTAAGGTTCTGAGATTTTTACCATATCTAAAAGCTCAAAAGTCAACCTGCCATAGTTTCATGGTGGATAACATGAGACTTCTGGTTCAAAGACAAAGGAATTTATTATTCACAGCAATAGCAGAAGACAGAGTATTAGCTTCTCTTGCAGTGATCTCTCAAATCTCAATTTCCATAGGGTGACATAATGAAGGCCAGATGACACCTGCATATTCAATGGACTGTATTACAGGAAAGAAACTCTCACCTTAAAGAACATCAATCTTTTATAATGGGCAATAAGCATGTTTTGTGTTTTCTCCAGTAGGAGACACTATCTCTGTCTTCTAGGACTGTAAGCTAACCTGCCCTTTACTTTGGAAGTGAATACTGTCTCTATCTTCCCAGGTTGTTTGTTATGCAAACATCTATGAAAGAATAGTCTCAAACAAAAGGTATCAGGTGTCTTTCTCATAAAGCATGCAGAAAAGCAAGACGCTCATAGAGAAATTGTCCCAGCAATTACCTACCACTTGCTTCTACACTTTCTTTGTTTCTGGTGAAATTTCCCATGAGTACACTGTAGGCTACTCTGATTATTCTAACAAAGGTTGGCCAAATTTGTTGAATTTGCCACTTAGAATTTGTTACAACTGAGACTTATAGCAGTCAAGGTGGTCAGTTTGACGGCCCCTCCAATATGGCTCACTGGTAAGCTGTAGGATTTCTAGTCCATTTCAAGTAATTGTATTTAGGCCTTTCTTTTGGAGGAACCACCTGCGGGTATTCATGTCACCAGCCAAGTTGAGTTCATCTGAGCTGTGGAACGACTGAACAACTGTAAGTGGAATGAGGGATGGAGAAAATATCCAGGTGGTTTGTATGGCAGGTGCAAAACCTGGGGCTACCGTCTGCTATTTGTTTATGGTAGATATTTTCAGTACAGTTAAGAGGAATGGCAACCAAATTTTGGTCAGAGCTGTTTGGCAGGGAATGGCAGACGCAATAATCAATTAAGTGGACTATGTTTGCAATAGTTTAGGAAGGCCACACTAGGAATTTTCTTTGTGAGAATAACTCCGTGGAGCAACTCTGAAGGATATTATTAGTGTTCTTCACTTCCTTCACAGAGACAGGGCCATTGTTACCCCTCGACTGCCATAAACATGGGTATGTCCTAGTTCAGTAACTGTAACCTAAATTATTTTTTTTTCAATTATCTCCTGCTTACATGTTTTGAATGGAAGGGCCATGTGCAAGAGGGACAAAGAAATTTTATAAAACATATAGATATCCATTATTTTCTTATTTCAGCCTGTGTGGGCCACTGCAGGGAACAGTGTAGAAAATGCAAAGAACAGTGAATTCAGGCTGGGCGCGGTGGCTCATGCCTGTAATCCCAGCACTTTGGGAGGCCGAGGTGAGTGGATCATGAAGTCAAGAGTTTGAGACTAGCCTGGCCAGCATGGTGAAACCCAGCCTCTACTAAAAATACAAAAAAAAAAAAAAAAAAAAAACCATTAGCTGGGCATGATGTCACACGTCTGTAGTATCAGCTACCCAGGAGGCTAAGGCAGGAGAATTTCTCAAACCTGGGAGGCAGAGGTTGTAGTGAGTGAAGATTATGCCACTGCACTCCAGCCTGGGTGACAGAGCGAGACTCCATCTCAGAAACAAACAAACAAAACAAAAACAACAACAACAAAAAAAAACAGCAGTGAATTCAGCTAAGTGGTCGTTATCCATATAATTTTCGTTATAATCAAGGACCATGCCCATCCAGTAAGAGAATCCAGGTGGCTAAACCAGAATGAGGCTGGAACCCACCAGACCTCTTTGTGAAGAGTGTACTAAAAAGCTAGCCTCCGGTTACTATCAAAAGAAAAAAAAAAAAAGTGTGTCAGAAATCATCAGGGCAGAATCTCTAATTTTTAAAATAGGTCCCTATAGTTCCCCTACCTCTATCATCCTGATTGAAGCACAGGGAGTGGCTAGCAGAGGATGATCTCTTTCTGGAAACAGCCACACTTAGTGACCAAACTCCCTTACTAAGGTGTACAGACTAGAAGGAGGTTAGGAAGTAATCTTTTTGAGCTATTTTTTTTAATGCATGTTGTTTTAACACTAAATACCAATGTCTGCATATTGCAGAAAGTGTGCATGGTTCATGGCTTAGTTAATACCTCAATTAACAATATGTGGCTCGATAGCATTTGTGATAGAAGGAGCATCCATTGTCAGAATGCAAATTATCTGGAAAGCTGAAAACATGACACTGAGTAGTTTCAAGGTGATATATAAATGGGCCAGTGGTGGCTCCTGTACATTGATCCCTATGTTTTTTTTTTCTCCTTCAGAGCAGGCTAGGATGAATTTTCTCAAACTTATCCAGTGCCAAACTCAAGTTCTTAAACATCCAATTGCTTTAAATGTAGCCCAACTAAGCATATTTAGGGACATTTATTTAGCCTACCTGCTTTGCATAGCCTATTATATTGTACCCAACATCTGTTAGTCATAGATAAGACATACTCTGTAGCTATAAAAGACCTGTGACTGTTAATTTTATGCAACTTGACTGGGCCCCTAGGTGCCCAGATACTTGGTCAAATATTATTCTAGGTCTTTCTGGGAGGGTGTTTTTGAATGAGGTTAACACTTTAATCAGTAGAATAAAGTGATACTTTCCCCAAACACCACATGAGTGGGCCTCTTCCAATCCATTGAAAGGCTTGAATAGAATGAAAAACGAAAGACCTGAATAGAACAGAAAGAATGAGTTCTATTCAACTCCCCTGAGTGCAAGAACATTCTTCAGCAGATTGTCTTTAGCCTGGAAGTGCACCATCTGCTCTTCTAGGTTTTAAGCCTGTCAGCCTACACCGTGGAACTCAAAATTGAATACAGATTTCCTGGCTCAGCATAAGTTTAACCAAGAACTTGTTACCCAATGATTTTTATAAATATTTCTATATCAAAAGCTTTAAGTAAGTCTCATCTGATTTAGCTATTCAATCCTGGAAGTAAGACAAACAAACTAAATGCACTTTTAGGCTAAATCTAAAGGAAAATTTACACTAAAATATTTGAATAAGTGAAAATGACATTTGGCCTAAAATTTTCATAAATTCAACAATTTAGTTGGACCACACAAACAAAAACTTGCTTAACTGATGTATTGTTCTCTCCAACAAATAATTGTCAGTCATAACTTTTCAATCATGGTCTTTGTTCTCTAATTCCCAGTTTCAGACTATATTTGACTTTTGCTTTGTGTTTGCTTTGTGTTCTGTGTTTATAGGATATGCTTTGTGAGCAGAAACCTTACCCTGATGGAGCTTTCTAAAAGCTTACAATGTACAATAATGGCAAAAATTCATTTCCAGGATAAATTATTTGAATAAACAGAACTCAAGGTAATTTCACCATTTATAATAACTGTCTATTATTCTACCATATGTGGCATACTGAACATTTTTATTTGGAAAAGTAAATGAAAATCAAACCCATTATATATTATCTCCCTTGTACATATATTTAACTATTCTTAATTTTCTATTAAGTACTCTCCTTTGTTATAATTTTATCATGAAAAATAATATTAAGATTCGATGATTAGATTTAGAAATATAAAACACTAATGTAAAAACCTGTTGTTTTTATTTGAAATTATTTATATTTGTACTCTATTGCTATCTTTGGGGCTGCAGGAAAGGAGGCTCTTGCTTATTTGAATCACAGATATTTTAAATATTTCATAAACTGAGGCTGGTTTTCACTATGTAGAGAGTGATAAGAACGATTCTGTCAGGATGACCTTGGAGTAGGCTTTAGGTCAAATGGGCCTGGGTTTTATCTAACTCCAGTGTTTCCAGTGTTAATTATTTGTGCTACTACAATGGTCTGCTAGGGTGGCCATAACAAAATACTGTTGACAGGTTGACTTAAACAACAGAAATTTATTTTCTCATAGTTCTGGACACTAGAAGTACAAGATCAAGGTTCTTGCAGAGTTGCCAGAAAAATTGGTTTATAATGAGGCCGCTCTTCTTGGCTTGCTGATGGCCACCTACTCACTATGTCCTCACATGGCCCTTCCCCTGTGCTTGCACACCTCTGGTGTCTCTTTCTCCTATTAGGATACCAGGCCTATCAAATTAGGAGCCTACCCTTATGAACTCACTTAACGTTAATTACCTCCTTAAAGGTCCTGTGTCCAAATACAGTCACATTAGGGGTTAAAGCTTTAGCGTATAAATTTTGAGAAGATATAATTCAGTCTAAAACAGTGACCCTAGGCAAATAATTAACCTGAACCTCTGTTTCTCTTTGTTTAAAATGGAGATGTTAAAGTTACCTTTAAGAACTCTTCTGATTATTAAATGAGATACAATGTATCAAGTTCCCAACATAATAGTAATGCTTAATAAACTAAACACACACACAGGCGTACCCACAGAGAACTGTTACTCTCTTTGTGAATTATCCCCCCTCAGCCCTAACTCTCCATCTCCCATTGGTTGTTGGTTATTGCATAGGTATTCAAGAAGCAAGGGTAGGGGCTGCACTAATCAAAATTTAATCACAGAATACCTTTAAAACTAATAGTATTCCTTTATGAATTAACTAAAATCTGTTTGGTTGTAGGTTAGGTCCCTTTTTTGTGATTGTCTATATTTTGCATAAGTCTCTGTGCTCTTGAAAGATGGGAATTTATCCTTCGCAAATAAATGTGATGTGAATAGACCAAAAAAGTGTAATTGTTTGATATAGTAATTCAAGCCTCAACCTATAAGAAAGCCAAACAGGGTACATTTAGGTTAAGTGAGTTGCATAGGATGGCACAACGAAGTTTTGACAGCGATGAGCTTGTTACCTAGGTTTCTTAACTCCTATCCAATGCATTTTATAGTTCATCTTAATTGCTTGCCTTACTTATTAGTTAAGTGACTTTGGCTCTTTAAACCTGCCACTTGTTTTTTCATTTGTAAAATAACAATTATAGAGTTTTATCCATAGGATTTTTATGAGAGTTAAATGTGTACTTTTTTTGTTTTTTTGTTTGTTTGTTTGTTTGTTTTGTAAAGCGGAGCAGAGTGCCCAACACATTGTAATGATCAATAAAATTAAATTTTTATGATAATTTCTAACAGCATAATTAGGTTATCATTATCTCCTGGTCAGTTTCTTTCTCTGCAGGTGCAGTTTTTCACATTTAATTCCTTGATGTAAATAACTGCTTTATGACTGTTTTCCTCAGCCTTACTTTCAGAACTCTCCAAAATGTAGCCTCTATCACCCACTTGGTATGAGTTCATAGTGTACACCAACTTGAACCTCTGGTTCCAGTCCTCCAGTCACCAGTGTTATCATTTGTCTGTGTAATTCTCACTCTCAGAAGCACCCTTCTCTGGCAATATTCTATCAACTTCTAATCATCTTGAAAGGTGAAGATCAAGTTTACTTTCCCATTAGCCTCTTTCTCAGTCATTGTTGTATATATTATTTCTCTTTCATTCGACTGAACAAATTCTAGTCTGATTCTTAGTCCACTTCAATTGGACTTTTAGACAAATTATTCATGCCATATTCTCAAATAGAAATAAAGTCTCAACAAGATTTTAACCACATCCTTTTGAAGCCTATTGGCGGGGAGTGAGAGGGGAGAATAGAATCATGTTCTTCTAGGTAATGGAAGTAACATTTACAATCAGAG
Source organism: Colobus angolensis palliatus (assembly GCF_000951035.1). NCBI lineage: Eukaryota > Metazoa > Chordata > Mammalia > Primates > Cercopithecidae > Colobus > Colobus angolensis. The sequence goes on from NW_012117354.1 coordinate 2,407,396, forward strand.
ATAGTTTTCATTTGTGCAGTCACTACACAAAACATTTTGGTCATAGGAGACACAAATTAGGAGTATGGGTTACATCACTGCTAGGAAGCTTCAGCGTTTAGTATCCCTCAGCTTAAATACTTTCTTAGTCACTTAGAACTAAAACATACCTTTGTCTTAAAAATATGTAACCAATGATGCCTGATTTAAGGCACAGTGGGATTTATGGCCCAAGGGAGAAACGTAAGAGTATATAGATGGAATTTATATTGATCAAATAATTGATAGCTGAGGATGCTATAGCATTTGACCTAAAAATTAAAGCATGGATAGTATACAGAGATATGAGAAAGAAGACACATATTGGGAGAGTGAAAGTGTATTCCAGAAATAACTTTATCAAAGGAGCAAGTTTAAATAAAAAGGAGAGCATATCGAGAATAGGACAGGTACTGTGGGCCTGAAACATATATAATTTATGGCTTTTTTGAAAGAATACACATTTGAGAATAAAAATTTGATACAAAGAAAATATTTTGAATGGGAAATGAAATCCCACAAAACTCCTGGAAGCTTGGAGATTCAGGACTTTTCCTTCTGAGATATCTTTAGGCAATTTTTCAGAAATGCTGTCACAGAAGTGCTTCCTGATTACAACCTGACTTGCAGGTCTTCTCTCATAATTCTCTATTGAGAACTACCAGCAACTTCTAGCATTCAATGATCTATGCAAGTAAGCAGTCCTGGCATATCAAGTTCATCAGGCTCATGGTAAATCTGTGATTAAGAATGATAACGTTATAGGTAAAGTAACAGGAGAGAGGTATAGAAGGTGTGGGGATGGTGGGGTTATTAAAGATCAACTTTAAATAGAGAAAAATGGGTCAATCATGGCATGCCTTAAAAGCCATTTAAGCTATTTTGGATTTATTCACTGAAGAAGTCTAAAAGGAGTTTGGAGCAGTAACTTTTGTAATTCAGGACTTATTTGCTTATAATAGAAGCCACACAGAAAATGATTTGCAGAGATACATCATTTTTCCTGGAGCTAAAATGGAATATGCACTTAATATAGGAATTGATTTGATCACCATTCCAATCTAATGTGTGCTATATATAGGAGGTGACTTACGATAGGGCTTCAATGGCTAACTTCGTACTCATTAAAGTGTATTTTTCATTTTCATGCCCTTAAAAAAACAAAACTCCTCATCGAAAGAAATTTGATAAAATTTTTATTATTTCCTTATCTTTCTTTAAAAGTGATTTTATTTTAATGACATGTACTTAGGAAAATAATGGGATGGAGTTTCATGATATGCTATTTTCATGGAGACAACTACTTTTATTACTAAGCTCCCATACATAGGGCAGAGAAACAGAGTATCAAAAGAAAGATAAAATATTGATAAGAATTTTTTTTCAATTAGAAATATGATTACAGTTGCTCATTTGGGACAAATAAAAAATTAAAGTGAAAACTAAGCTAGCTCTATTTTGTCTTTTCCCTGTCCTGTGAGAGTTCCCATTTGTGTTATAGGGGCCAAGGGTTATAAGCCCTTATGAAATGCCACTCAAAATGCTTATATAGCTTGGAAATTATTCCTTCAAGTGACCCCTTAGAGGGGAACTGTATCAGAGTGGAGATGCCTTCTGACAAGTGAGGATTAGACATGGGTGTTCTGTTTTCACATACTCTGTAAATCTAGTATCCTTGTATACAAGGAGGGTTGGGTGTTTTGACAAATGTGCTGAGATGGTTTCCTTTTTCTGCAGTCAATATCTGTTTTAAACCACCTCGTTAGACAGCAAGTATGGATCCTCTTTACCCTCTCAACTTCAGCTTCTCAGGTGCTACAGCTTGTCTTGTGTTCAGTTAGGTCTCTACTCCTCCTATGTGAGGCTAGCCTAACACCTGATTTTATTTGCCCTTTTTCTTAAAGTGTTGTCCTAATCACCTTGTATCTGACTGACCAAAGGAATTTATTAAAATGCAGATTGTTTAAGGTCTGAGTCCAGAATGGTATCCAGGAATCCACACTTTTACCAAGCTCTTGAAATGTTTCTTATGAGCCTCAAATTTTAAAGACTCTCTTCATGACTAAAATACAAAACCTAAAAGAGATTCTTGTCCCACTTCACCAGTATTCAGCAATGCAATGCAACACTTTGAGTATATGTCTCATTTTTCTGATTTGTAAGATAAGATATGCTTATAAAATGATCATTATGGATCTAATATGAATACTCTGTATACTAAGTTAGGTTAGACTCTGACACCCTTTCTCCTTTACCACTTCCCCATTTCCCTTTCTATATTGCTCCTTAGTCCAGAAGTTCTCAAAGTGTAGCCTTGATACCAGCTACATCATCATTCATCATCTGTGAACTTATCAGAAATGCAAGCATACATGTCCTATGTCGTCTCCTCCACACTCCAAGTCCTACTGAACCAGGAACTCCAGGAGTGTGGCTCAGTCTTCCAGATGATTCCAGTGCACACTGAGCTTGGAAAATTTGACCTTAATTTCTTTCCTTCGTATCTCTGTTGCCTACTCAGGAAATAATGGAAATTGTTCAATCAAATCACACCAAGTCAATTAAGAACGTCTGTATCTCAAAAGAAAATCTTGGTAAGAGAGTAAGTGCTAATCCCACAGAAATAAAGTAAAAACGGAAAAAAAAAAAAAAAAGGTTCTTTTAGATCCTTGAGGGAAAATATTTTGATGAGATTAGTGAGGGTGTCATCAAACAGTTATGCAATTTATGCTTGATCTACCCCTGAAAGTATCTTAGTGGATTTGATTTGCTATGAAGAATTACTGAGGCTGAATAATTTATAAAGAAAAGAGGTTTATTCTGCTCACAGTTCTTCAGGCCATATAAAAAGTATGCCAGCATCTGCATGTGGTGAGGGCCTGATGGCAAAAAGTGAAGGGGACCCAGCTAGTCATATGGTGAGGGAGGAAGCAAGACAGAGGTCAAGGTGGTGACAGGCTCTGTGTAATAAACAGCTCTCATGGGGGCTTATAGAGTGAGGACTGATTACCACGAGGATGGCACCAAGCCATTTCTGCCCCTGTGACCCAAACACCTCCCGTTAGACTCCACCAACATTGTGGATCAAATTTCAATGTAGCCTTAAGGAAGCCAAACAAGCCATATCGAAAACATAGCAATATCCCATTTGCAATATCTCACCCATGCAGATCCATTGGAGTGTACCTAACCTATATCATCCCCTCCAAGGTCTCTTTTCTACAGGACAACAAATAATAGATAAATTAATACGTGCTTATATACAATTATGTTACTCAACATATGTAGCTTATAATTTTATTGAGATCTTCTGAAAATGATTCCCCAGTCCTACATGTTGGAAAAATCCAGGTAACGTGGTAGATTGAGAGGTAGATTGAGAGGTAGAAAGAGAGCTTCCATGAAGCTTGTTCTATCTCCTCATGACTCTCTTTTTCTTCAATGGGAGTTTACACTTGTACCTGAAATATTTACCTGAGAAAACATTAAAGGGAAATCTGATTGCTGTCTTATCTCATTTGAAAGGCAAGTAAATAAGTACTAACTTTACTATGACATTTACAGGAATGTATATTTTAGCTCAATATAAAGAAAACTTTTCTAAGAACTAAAACTCTCTATCCCAAAAATTCAAGCAGCATACTGTAGATATTAAGAGCACATTCTGTGGAAGCAAAAGGATCTGAGTTCATATTTTGTGACACCTCTTATTTTTTGTTTGACCTTGAACAAAGTAGTAAATGCTCAAAACTTTAGTTGTCTTTAAAAAATGACAATAAATGGTCTTCTTTATAGGGTCATTGTGATAATTAAGTGTGATTTTGTTAGTTATTTAACACAGTCCCCAGGACAAATGAGCACTTGGTAAATGGTAGCTATTATTTTCATAGTTTCTAGCAGAGGATGAATTACCACCTTACAGTGATGCCAAAGAGAGGGATGAAAAAACTGCTAACGCCTATTTTAAATCTATGAACCTGAGACCCTAGAAAGCCATATATTCTATAACTTTTACATTTAGATGAAGGCTACTTCTAGAAAATAATTAAATGTGAAGAAAACATTTCCTCAAAGAAATTTTAAGATGCATTTTGGCTGGCTTACTTTTTCAGGGAGCCATACAACAAATCCTAAATAATCCTTTCAGTGGTCATTTTTTTCCACTCTGAAACTTTTCCACATTTGTGAGACAGTTTCTTTGAGGATATTTTCATCTCTCACATCAAAATTCAAATATGGACATGCATCCATGTTAACATGAAGATTATCTCCATCACTTATGTTGAATTCTATGAAGCTCATGGAACACTGGGTTGGCCTCAAATGCTATATTGTCTCCAGAAGAGTGGCCTTTTTCTTTTTCCAGTCTGCTTCAACATAGTTACCTGGACATAGCTTTCTATTTCCCCTGAGTTAAGAGATGGATAAAAGTTTTTATCAATCTGACAAGTTATTTCTTGCCATTATTCAAGACATTTGAGATTTGGAGGGTTTTAACGTGTACACTCTTTGATGGCATTTGAAAAACATCCATTAAGAATCAGCAATATTCTGATAAATCTCAGAGAGGAGCTCCTCTCTGCTATCCTCAGAAAATGTGATTTTAAATGAACAATGAATGTATAAAAGTCCTTTTTTAAGGGGGAAAAACATTCTCCTTTTATCTCATAAACAAAAAGATACATTTTCCAAATGAAACCAAATATGAGACTCTAATGCAATTTTAAACTATCACGGTGCCTTTGATTATAAATTTCATGTATTGCTTATGAGTCCTGTGGATGTTTTGGCAAATTTGTTTTAGAGTAAAAGCAGAAATGCGACTCCAAAAAGTGAACCCTTTATATTTGCCACTTTGAATTCCTGGCCAAGTAGATGTACCATTAATAATTTATTTATGTTAGTATTGACTTCATTTGCTTTCACACTGGGTGCGGGCCCTTTGGGAACCTAGAATGCCAATAGAGTGGATTTTTGTCAGAGATTTATGGAGTCAATGATCTTGGGTCCATGGCAACAATCTAACAAATGACTTTGGCAGAGGTTAGTGGTCATTCAGTCAGTGTCAGAGACTTTGGAGGCAATTCATTTATGAGAATCAATAATCATAACTCAGGCTGGGGCTTAGTTTGTAATCTACACAGCTTTGTTTATTATCAACCCACTTTGGTAAAAAAAAAAAAAAGAAAATAGAGCCACTGCATGTTCTTTTCTATATAATTTTGCATCAGTATTATAAAGCTTTTACTATACTTGTATTTACATAAAATTCTAAGGGCAGTATGGAGTCAGAGAAAAAGTGGTATGGTTTGGCTGTGTGTCCCCACCCAAATCTCATGTTGATTTTTAATCCTCAATGTTGGAGGAGAGGTCTGGTGGTTTGGTGGCAGGTACTTGGATAATGGAGACAGACTTTCCCCTTGCTGTTCTCATAATAATGAGTCAGTTATCATGAGATCTGGTCATTTAAAAGTGTGTAGCACTTCCCCCCTTGACTCTCTTTCTCCTGCCCTGGCCATGTGAAGACATGTCTGCTTCCCTTTTGCCTTCCACCATAATGGTAAATTTCCTGAGGTCTTCCCAGCCGTACTTCCTGCACAGCGTGCACAACTGTGAGTCAATTAAACTTCTTTTCTTCATAAATTGCCTAGTCTCAAGTATGTCTTTATAGTAGTGTGAGAATGGACGAATACAGGAGGAAACAACTTGAATTTGAAACCATAAACACTGGGAAGAAACCTTCTTCTTAATAGCTTTAAAATTTTAGATACAAATTAAAAGGAGTATAGGTTACATCACTGCTTGGAAGCATCAGGGTTTAGAATTCCTCAGATTAAATATTTTGTTAGTCACTTAGAACTAGAATTTTCTTAGACTTTAGACTCTGTAGCAGTGATTATTTTTAAGAATTTTGTATATAACATTTTTATGATACTTTCACTGTTGCAATTTTACAAAAAATGGGAAGCAAAACACAGAATTTAAGTAACTTGTCCAGAGTCTCTAGCTTTTATTGGAGATTCAAATCAAGACAATTGTACTTCAGGGTCCATGTTCTTAACAATTACACATACTGTCCTTAACTATTAAGTATAACTTATTATATAGAATTATGTAAAAGATAGGGAATAAGCTGTTGTTTATTAATATTATAGCTACCAGATGTTTCAAATATAACTGTCCCAGAATCCACACAAGTTAAAATTTGTATGTAACACCAAACCCATTTTACAGATTAGGGAAATAAATTTCAGAGTGATAAAGCAATTTGCCATATATTCTATGGTTAAGAAGTAGCAGGTCTGAGATTTAACTTTAAATCTTCCTGAACTCAAAAATTAAATTACTTGTATTCTATCACACTGACCTTAATAATCATAAATAATATTTCTACCTGTTAGAAGTTTAACCCCTAAAGTTACCCTTTAGAAGTTTATTTGTTAAATGTACAGATGGTTCTGAAAAATATAGTAAACCTCTAAAGTATATTGCTATGATGAGAAGAAATTGAAATATTCTTTTTGTCTCTCTGTAGTGACTGAAATTTCTTCAGGAATAGTAATTTCCTATTTTATAACATTATAAAATATATACCTTAATTCACCTGAAAGCTCAAATGGATTTTTCAGCATTCAGTAAAGAGAATATGATATATACATAAAATGTTCTCTCCATAAAGTAGGCAACTGATTTCTGTAATTATAGATAATCATTAGATAACAAAACCTTTATCAGCTACTTTAAGTCATCTTGAAAGAATCTTTGCATTGTTGATGCATAATGCACAAGAGAGTGCTCTCTTGGTAACTGCAAGTATATGTGAAGATACAAACTAGTATAGGTAAGGAGGAAAGATTCAGTTTTCCTACAGAATTCATATTCAATTTGGAGTCTTAAAATAACTGAAATCTGGCTCTTCATGGGGCCATAGTTTCAAACCACATTGAAACGGTCAGGAGTAATGGATATTTGATATGCAGATATACTACAGCAATTACATTTCTATAAGGTTAATTGGAGTTATATGGGTAGTTTAACACAGTATGGTTTTTAATAATTTTGAATAACCCACTTAACTTGAAAGTCCTCAAATCAAGTCTTAAATTAGAGGACCATTTTAAAAGCATAGATATCTAGGCCCAAATGGTCATGAGAATCTACTCTATTTTATTTTACTAGATTAATGGAAACAATCTGACACTTTGATTGAAGTAGCAATAATAGGATAAGACTAGCCAAAGTAGACAAAACCAGTAGTTCAGATATATAATTTGTGAAGACATAGAAGTAGCTAGCAAATAAGTCTAGGAACATCAAGGTGGGGTGTATTAATGTGGGCTTAAAATAAAATTAGAACCTAGATATAAAAAATAGCTCAGGACTTGTCATTTCTTCTCACAGGGCTCCTGAAAGAAAAATATGCCCAGAAAAACAAAATTACCATTTTACTGTGAGTGGACTTGGCCTTAAATCATCTGTGACTCTTTAATGGACTAGCCAGAGGTCACATAAGATAGAAACAAAGCAAGCCCAAATAGGCCAAAATCAAAGTAGGTGAAAGATCTTTTCAGTTTATATCCTCCACAAATCCCAATCTTACTTCAAACTCTAATTTGAAATAAGTTTAAATTATGTGTACCTTCTTAAAGAACATGAAGAAAAGGTAAGTTGTCCCAATGCCAAAGGTGAAGCCCCCACTTGATTTCCTGCCTTGGAGCTTTTTGTAAGTGTTTCCTGTAGGGTCTTCCTTAGCTATGTGGATAGCCCATTACAGTGTCTTCAACTTGAAAAGCTAGGATTAAAACCTTTCTTATGGGGGATGAAGTTGAGGTTAGTTTATGGAAGCAGGGAGCAGGAAAAAAAAAGTTGATTTCCTTCTAAATAGGATAATACCCCTGACTTTACCATGTACCTTTTATTAACTCCTTAAGTTTAATAGCAAGCCCCATAGTCAATGAAGAATATGAGAATTTTCTTTTGGGGAGATAATCACAGATAATCAAAAAGGCCTGCCAACAACTTCTCTAAGTCTTGCACTATAAATTTTTTCTTAGATCAATAAATTGGAAAAGAAAATAATAAATTGGAAAGTTTACCCTCTCGAGATTTTTTCTGATTTTACTTCTAGAGTGTTTGAAAAAGTTAAAAAGAAAAGTACACTGAGCTTATTCAAAATTAATTTTAAGAATAAAATAAAATAGATATTCTAAATCTTACTCTGAAAGTTTCTGTCACCCATCTAAAATTTCCTGGTGCACACCAGGTGGCAACACAGCTTGAAAACACCATCATGTCAGTCATGTAAATATAACAGCAGTGTGTTAATGCCTTCTAACAGATAACAAAAGACAACCTTCTGCAGGCAATTTCTATTCCCAAAGAAAGTTTGAAGTTCTTGCTATGGTTTGAATGTGTTCCCCAAAGTTCATGTATTGAAAACTTTATACCCAATGTGGCAGTGTTGAGAGGTGAAGTTTAATGGAAGATATTTGGTTCATGGGGTACCACCCTTGAGAATAAATTAATGCTGTTATCATGGGAATGGGTTTCTTATAAATGGACGAATTTGGTTCCCTCTTGCTCTCTTGCCATCTTTTTGCCCTTCCAAAATGTTATGATGATGTAAGAAAGCTCTTGTTAGATGCAGGGCTCTCAAGATTAGACTTCCCAGCCTCCAGAATCATGAGCCAATATATTTCGGTTCATTATAAATTACCAGTCTGTGGTATTCTGTTATAGCAGCACCTAATGGATTAGAAAGTTCCAATTTGAAACTTCTCCCTTTATTTTCATTGTTTTTATTTGAATTTTGCTTAATTGTTTGTCACTGATCTAAATGTTTTAACTTTTTTTTATTTCCAACATTTATTTTAGGTTCAGGGGTACATGTGCAGGATGTGCAGGTTTGTTGCATAGGTAAACGTGATGTGCCATGCTGGTTTACTGCACAGAACATATCATCACCTAGGTATTCAGTCAAACATCCATTAAATATTCTTCTTGATGCTCTCCCTCCTCCCAACCCCCACACTCTGACAGGCCCTGGTATGTGTTGTTCCCCTCCATGTGTCCATGTGATCTCATTATTCAGCTTCCACTCACAAGAGAGAAGAGGCAGTATTTGGTTTTCTGTTCCTGCACTTAATTTGCTGAGGAAAATAGCTTTCAGCTTCATCCACATCCCTGCTAAGGCCATGATCTTCATTTTTATGGCTGCATTGTATTCCACTATATATATGTGTATGTGTGTGCATATATATATATATATATATACACTTCTTTTTTTTTTTTTCAGAGACGGAGTCTCGCTGTGTCTCCCAGGCTGGAGTGCAGTGGCTCAATCTCGGCTCACAGCAACCTCCGCCTCCCGGATTCAAGCAATTCTCCTGCCTCAGCCTCCCCAGTAGCTGGGACTACATGCACCCGCCACCACACCTGGCTAATTTTTTTTTGTATTTTAGTAGAGATGGAGTTTCACCGTGTTGCCCAGGCTGGTTTCAAACTCCTGAGCTCAGGCAATCTACCCACTTCAGCTTCCCAAAGTGCTAGGATTACAGGCGTGAGCCACCGCGCCCGGCCTCACATTTTCTTTATTTAGTCTATCATCGATGGGCATTTAGGTTGATTACATGTCGTTGCTATTGTGAATAATGCTGCAATGAACATACATGTGCATGTATCTTTATTATAGAATGCTTTATATTCCGTTGAGTATATACCCAGTAATGGGATTGCTGGGTCAAATAGTATTTCTGCCTCTAGGTCTTTTAGGAATCGCCATGCTGTCTTCCATAATAGTTGAACTGATTTGCACTCCCACAGAACAGTGTAAAAGCATTCCTTTTTCTCCACAACCTCACCAGCATCTGTTGCTTTTTGACTTTTTAAAAAGGTATTTTCCATAATTTATTGGGGTACAGGTGGTATTTGGTTACATGAGTAAGTTCTTTAGTAGTGAGTTATGAGATTTTGGTGCCCCCATCACCCAAGCAGTATACACTGCGCTGTATTTGTAGTCTTCTATCCCTTGCCCCCTTTCCACTCTTCCCCACAAGTCCCCAAAGTCAGTTGCATCATTCTTATGCCTTTGTGTTCTCATAGCTTAGCTCCCACATATCAGTGAGAACATACGATGTTTGGTTTTCCATTCCTGCATTATTTTACTTAGAAAAATAGTCTCCAATCTCATCCAGGTCACTGCACATGCTGTTTTTTCATTCATTTTTATGGCTGAGTAGTGTTCCAACATATATATACACACACACACACACACACAAATATATCATCATAAATAATTATATGTGTATATATGTGTGTGTGTGTGTGTATATATATATATATCTCACAGTGTATTTATCATCTCATTGATTGATGGGCATTTGGGTTGTTTCCACGATTTTGCAACTGTGAATCGTGCTGCTATAAACATGTGTGTGAAAGTATCTTTGGTGCTATTTTGAATAATGACTTATTTTCCTCTAGGTAGATACCAAGTAGTGGGATTGCTGGATCAAATGGTGGTTCTGCTTTTAGTTCTTTAAGGAATCTGCACATTGTTTACTGTAGTAGCTGTACTAGTTTACATTCCCACCAGTAGTGTAGAAGTGTCCCTTGTTCAACGCATTCACGCCAGCATACACTGTTTTTTGATTTTTTGATTATGGCCATTCTTGCAGGAGTAAGGTGGTATCACATTGTGGTTTTGATTTGCATTTCCCTGATCCTTAGTGATACTGAGCATTTTTTTTCATATTTTTGTTGTCTACTTGTATATCTTGTTTTGGGAATTGTCTAGTAATGTCCTTAGCCCACTTTTTGATGGGATTTTTTTTTTTTCTTACTGATTTGTTTGAGTTTGTTGCAGATTCTGAACATTAGCCCTTTGTCAGATGTATAGATTGTGAAGATTTTCTCCCAGTCTGAGTGGTCTGTTTACTCTGCTGACTGTTGCTTTGCCTTGCAAAAGCTCTTTAATTTAATTAGGTCCCAGCTATTTATCTTTGTTTTTATTGCATTTGCTTTTGGGTCCTTGGTCATGAAATCCTTGCCTAAGTCAATGTCTAGAAAGGTTTCTCCAATGTTATCTTCTAGAATTTTTTTAGTTTCAAGTCTTAGGTTTATGTCCTTAATCCATCTTGAGTTGATTTTTGTGTAAGGTCTCCTACATGTGGCTAGCCAATTATCCGAGCACCATTTGTTTAGAAAAAGTGTCGTTTCCCCACTTTATGTTTTTGTTTGCTTTGTTGGAGATCAGTTGGCTGTAAGTATTTGAGTTTATTTCCAGGTTCTCTATTCTGTTACATTTGTCTGTGTGCCTATTTTTGTACCAGTACCATGCTGTTTTTGTGAGTATGGCCTTATGGTATAGTTTGAAATCAGATAGTGTGGTGCCTCCAGATTTGTTCTTTTTGTGTAGTCTTGCTTTGACTGTGTAGACTCTTTTTTGGTTACATTTGAATTTTAGAATTTTTTTTTCTAATTCTGTGAAGAGTGATGGTGGTATTTTAATGGAGATTGCATTGAATTTGTAGGTTGCTTTGGCAATATGGTCATTTTCACAATATTGAATCTATCCATCCATGAGCATGGGATGTTTTTCCATTTGTTTGTGTCATCTATGATTTCTTTCAGCAGTGTTTAGTGTTTTGTAGTTTTCCTTGTAGAGGTCTTTCAACTCCTTCGTTAGGCATATTCGTAAGTATTTTATTTTTTTTGAAGCTGTTATAAAAGGGGTTGAGTTCTTGATTTGATTCTCTGCTTGGTTGCTGTTGGCGTATAGAAGAGCTACTGATTTGTGTACATTGATTTTGTGTCCAGAAAGTTTGGTGAATTCTTTTTTCAATTCTAGGAGCTTCCTGGAGGAGTCCTTAGGGTTTTCAAGGTAAACAATCATATTGTCAGAATATCTTCCTGATTTAAGCTAGGAGGGTTTTATTTTTCCAGGAATTTATCCATCTTTTCTAGGTTTTCTAGCTTTTGTGCATAAAGGTGTTCATAGTAGCCTTGAATGATCTTTTGTTTTTCAGTGGTGTCAATTGTAATATCTCCTATTTCATTTTTTAGAGTGGTTATTTGGATTTTCTGTCTTCTTTACTTGGTTAATCTTGCCAGTGATCTATCAATTTTATTTATCTTTTCAAAGAATCAGCTTTTTGTTTCATTTATCTTTTGTACTTTTGTGTGTGTGTGTTTCAATTTTATTTAGTTCTGTTCTGACCTTGGTTATTTCCTTTCTTTTGCTGGGTTTGAGTTTGGTTTGTTCTTGTTTCTCTAGTTCCTTGGGGTGTGACCTTAGAGTGTCAGTTTGTGCTCTTTCAGTCTATTTAATGTAGGCACTTAGGGCAGTGAACTTGTCTCTTAGCACCACGTTTGCTCTATGCCAGAGGTTTTGATAGGTTGTGTCATTATTGTCATTCACTTCAAATAATTTTTTAATTTTCATCTTGATTTCATTTTTGACCCAATGCACATTAAGGAACAGGTTATTTAATTTCCCTGTATTTGCATGGTTTTGAAGGCTCCTTTTGGAGTTGATTTCCAGTTTTATTCCACTGTAGTCTGCGAGAGTGCTTGATATAATTTCAATTTTCTTCAATTTATTGAGGCTCATTTTATGGCCTATTACATGGTTTATCTTGGAGAAAGTTCCATGGGCTATTGAATGGAATGTGTATTCTGCAGTTGTTGGATGAAATGTTCTGCATATATCTGTTAAGTCCATTTGTTCCAAGGTGTAGTTTAAATCCATTGTTTTTTTGTTGACTTTCTATCTTGATGACCTGTCTCATCCTGTCAGTGGAGTATTGAAGTCCCCCACTATTATTGTGTTGCTGTCTGTCTCACTTCTTAGGTCCATTAGTAATTGTATTATAAATCTGTGAGCACCAGTGTTAGGTAAATATATGTTTAGAATTGTGTTATTTTCCTGTTGAACAAGACCTTTTACCATTACATAATGTCCCTCTTTGTCTCTTTTAACTGCGATTGCTTTAAAGTTTGTTTTGTCTGATATAAGAATAACTATCCCTGCTCACTTTTGGTGTCCATTTGCATGAAATGCCTTTGTCCACTCCATTACTTTATGTTTATGTGAGTCCTTATGTGGTAGGTGAGTCTCCTGAGAGCAGCAGATAGTTGATTGGTGAGTTCTTATCCATTCTGTGGTTCTGTATATTTTAAGTGGAGCATTTAGGTCATTTACATCCAGTATTAGTATTAAAATATGAGGTACTGTTGCATTCATCGTGCTCTTTGTTGCCCTTGTAGTTTGGTTTTTCAGTTTTTGGTTTTTCATTTGTATTTTAGTTTTATAGGTACTGTGTGATTTATGCTTTAAAGAGGTTCTGTTTTGATGTGTTTCCAGATTTTTTTAAGATTTAGAGCTCCTTTTAGCAGTTTTTGTTCTGGTTGCTTGATAATAGCAAATTCTTTCAGCATTTGTTTGTCGGAAAAAGACTGTCTCTTTCCTTCATATATGTGATGCTTAGTTTCGCTGGATACAAAATTCTTGGCTGATAATTGCTTTGTTTGAGGAAGCTGAAGATAGGGCACCAATCCCTTCTAGCTTGTAGGGTTTCTGCTTAGAAATCTGCTGTTAATATGATAGGCTTTCCTTTATAGGTTACCTGGTACTTGTGTCTCACAGCTCTTAAGATTGTTTCCTTCGTCTTAACTTTGGATAGGCTAATGACAATGTGCCCAGGTGAAGATCTTTTTGTGTTGAATTTCCCAGGTGTTCTGTGTGCTTCTTGTGTTTGGGTGTCTCTGTCTCTAGCAAGGCTGGGGAAGTTTTCCTTGATTATTCCCCCAAATATGTTTTCCAAGCTTTTAGAATTCTCTTCTTCCTTAGGAATGCCTATCATTCTTAGGTTTGTTTATTTAACATAATCCCAGACTTCTTGGAGGCTTTGTTCATATTTTCTTATTCTTTTTTCTTTGCCTTTTTTGGATTTGGTTAATATGAAGACCTTGTCTTTGAGCTCTGAATTTCTTTCTTCTTACTCAATTCTATTGCTGAGACTTTCCAGGACATTTTGCATTTCTAAGAGTGTGTCCAAAGTTTCCTGAATTTTTGATTGTTCTTTTTTTCTTTAAGCTATATATTACCTTGAATATTTCTCCCTTCACTTTTTTATAATAGTTTAGATTTCCTCGTATTGGACTTTGCCTTTCTCTGGTCCCTTCCTATTTACCTTAATAACTAACCTTCAGAATTCTTTTTCAGGTAAATCAGGGATTTCTTCTTGGTTTGGATCCATTGCTGGAGAACTAGTGTAATTGTGTAATTTTGCGTGGGGTGGGGGGTGATGATGAATCTTGTTTTGTCATATTTCCAGGGTTGGTTTTCTGGTTCCTTCTCATTTGGGTAGGCTCTGTCAGAGGGTAGGTCTAGTGCTGAAGGCTATCGTTCATATTCTTTTGTCCCACGGGGTAGTCCCTTGATGTAGTACTCTCCTCCTCTTCCTTTGGATGTGGCTTCCTGTGAGCCACACTGCAATGATTGTTGTCACTCTTCTGGGTCTAGCGGTCCTGCAATCCTACTGGGCTCCAGGCTGTTCCTGGGGGTTGTCACCACAGAGTCCTGTGATGTGAACTGTCCATAAATCTCATTGCCTGTTCCAGTGAAGGTGGTGAGGGGTGCAATGGACTCCGTGAGGATTCTTAGCTTTGGTGGTTTAATGTTCTGTTTGTGCTAGTTTGGTGGTCTAATGTTCTTTTTTGATGGTTGGCCTCCTGCCAGGAGGTGGCGCTTACCAGAGAGCATCAGCTGTGGTATTACAGGGGAGAACTGGTGGCTGGCAGGGCCTAGAACTCTCAAGATTATATGCCCTTTGTCTTCTGCTACCAGGGTGAGTAGGGAAAGACTATCAATAGGACAGGGCTATGTGTGTCTGAGCTCAGACTGTCCTTGGGCGGGTCTTGCTGCGGCTGCTGTGGGAGATGGGGGTGAGATTCCCATGTCACTGGAGTTGTGTACCTAGGAGGATTATGGCTGCCTTTGCTGAGTCATGCAGGTTGTCAGGAAAATGGAGGGGAGCGGCAGTCACAGGCCTCACCTAGCTCCCATGCAAGCCAAAGGGCCAGTCTCATTCCCACCGTGCCTGCCCCAACAGCCCTCAGACCATTTCCAGGGGGAGAGCAATATGTGTTTGAAAACCTGTCCCAGGCTGTCCACCTCCTATCTGTAAAAGAAAAGCTCTTAGTACTTTCTCTGCCTGTGAAGTCTGCACACCAGATTAGCACCCTCCCCCAGGTTCTTACCAGGACACTTATCACCCCATTCAAATTGTTAGCAAGTTCAGCTACAGATTTGTTTCTCCCTGTTTAGTTTTACCCCCTGTTCCTCTCCGGATGGATCTTTGTGGTGCCATGCAGGAATGACCTGCTACGGAACCCAGCAAGCTCCCAGGGCCTTTCTGTGCTTCCTCTACCCCTGTATTTCACTCAGCTTTCCAAATTGACTCAGTTCCAGGTAAAGTTGGAAACTTCTCCCCCAACAGACCTTCAGCTTCTCCATTTGCACTGAGTGTTTGGGAGAGGAGGGTCTCCCTTTCCCATTTCCACAGTTGAGGCACTCAGAGTTTTGCGGGAGGTGGAGGGAGGGTCTCCTGTGTACTGCAGGAGCAGTCTGCTTCCTTCAGAGGGTCTGTGGGTCCTCTCAGGATTGCTGGTCTATTTTTTGACTTTTTAATAATAACAATTCTGACTGGCATGAGATGATATCTCATTGTGGTTTTGATTTGCATTTCTCTAATGATTGGTGAGGTTGAGCTTTTTTTCATATGTTTGTTGGCTGCATGTATGGCTTCTTTTCAGAACAGTTTGGTCATGTCCTTTGCCCACTTTTTAATGTGGTTGTTTGTTGTTCCCTTTTAAATTTGTTTAAGTTCCTTGTAGATGCTAGATATTATACCTTTGTCAGAGGGATAGATTGCAAAAGTTTTCTCCTTTTCTGTGGGTTGTATTTTTACTCTCCTGATAGTTTCTTTTGCTGTGCAGAAGCTCCTTAGTTTAATTAGATCCCATTTGGCAATTTGTGCTTTTGTTGTGATTGCTTTTGAGTTCTTTGTCATGAAATCTTTGCCCATGCTTATGCCCTGAATGGTATTGCCTAGGTTGTCTTCCAGGGTTTTTATATCTGTGTTTTACATTTAACTCTTAAATCCATCTTAAGTTTATTTCTTATATATGGTATAAGGAAGGGGTCTAGTTTCAACTTTCTACATATGACCAGCCAGTTATCCCAGTACCATTAATTAAATAGGGAATTCTTTCCCCATTGCTTGTTTTTGTGTGGTATGTTGAAGATCAGATGGTTTTAAGTGTATGGTCTTATTTCTGGGTTCTCTAGTCTGTTCCATTGATCTGTGTTTGTTCTTGTAGCAATACCATGCTGTTTTGGTTACTGTAGCCTCATATTTTGTAGTCAGGTAGCATGATGCCTCCAGCTTTGTTCTGTTTGCTTAGGATTGTCTTAGCTATTCAGGCTCTTTTTTGGTTCCATATGAATATTAAAATAGTTTTTTGTAATTCTGTGAAGAATGTCAATGGTAGCTTAATGGGAATAGCATTGAATCTATAAACCGCTTTGGGCAGTATGGCCATATTCATGATACTGTTTTTTCTACCCATTAGTATGGACTGTTTTTCCATCTGTTTGTGTCCTCTCTGATTTCCTTGAGCAGCGGTTGTAGTTCTCCTTAAAGAGATCCTTCACTTCCCTCATTAGCTGTATTGCTAGGTATTTTATTCTCTTTTTAGGAGTTCATTCATGATTTGGGTCTCTGCTTGTCTGTTGTTGGTGTATAGTAATGCTTGTGATTTATGCATATTGTTTGCATACTGAGACTTTGCTGAAGTTGCTTATCAGCTTGAGAAACTTTTGGGATGAGACAATGGGGTTTTCTAAATATAGGAGCATGTCATCTGCAAACAAAGATAGCTTGACTTCCTCTCTTTCTATCTGAATACACTTCATTTCTTTTGCTTGCCTCATTGCCCTGGCCAGAGATTCCAATACTATGTTGAATAGGAGTGGTGAGAGAGGGCATCCTTGTCTTGTGTTCATTTTCAAGCAGAACGCTTACAGCTTTTTCCCATTCAGTATGATATTGGCTGTGTGTTTGTCATATGTGGCTCTTATTGTTTTGAGGTACATTCCTTCAATACTTAATTTATTGAGAATTTTTAAGGGATGTTGAATTTTATTGAAGGCCTTTTCTGCATCTATTGAGATAATCATGTGGTGTCTGTCTTTAGTTCTGTCTATGTGATGAATCACTTCTATTGATGTGCCTATGTTGAACCAACCTTGCATCCCTGGGATGCAGCCTACTTCGTCGTAGTGAATAAGCTTTTTGATGTGCTGCTGAATTCAGTTTGCCAGTATTTTGCTGATTTTTGCATTGATGTTCATCAAGGATATTGGCCTGTAGTTTTCTTTATTTGTTGTATCTCTGCCAGGTTTTTGTATCAGAATGATGCTGACCTCATAGAATGAGCTAGAGAGGATCCCCATCTTTTCAATATTTTGGAATAGTTTCAGTTGAGTGGGACCAGCTCTTCTTTGTACCTTGAGTCGAATCAGCTGTGAATCTGTCTGGTCCTAGGCTTTTTATTTAGTTGGTAGGCTATTTATTACCGCTTCAATTTCAGAACTCATTATTGGTCTGTTGATGGATGTAATTTCTTCCTGGTTTAGTCTTAGGAGGGTGTATGTGTCCAGGAATTTATTCATTTAGATTGTCTAGTTTATGTGTATAGAGGCTTTTATAATACTCTCTGATAATTTTCTAGTTTATGTGCATAGAGGTGTTTATAGTATTATCTGATAGGTGTTTGTACTTCTGGGGGGCCAGTGGTGATATCTTCCTTATCATTTCTAATTGTGTTTATATGAATCTTCTCTCTTTTCTTCCTTAGTAGTCTACCTGGCAGTCCAGAAAAATTGAAGTTGAAAAAGTGTCCCTCCCTTACTGGCCAGATGGTTTTAATCTGTAGTTGCAGCCTGGATTATCTGTCACTAAAACAGGTGGAGCTTCTCCTGCATTTCCAAAGCTGTGCACCACCACTAAATTATTAATTGATTTAGTATTTCTAAAGATCCGTGTGGTCAATAAATTCATTAAGGAATCCAAATACCAATTGTACATCAATAAAATTTAGAAAAAAACAAGTTGTCATAACAGTTTAAAACCAAGGTACCAATTTTCTCTACCTTACTCCTCAATCAAAAGTAGTGTTCCCAGAACTGTAACATATAGATATATACTGATTTGCTAACCATAACCCATAGCAAAGAATTAACATTATGGATAACAGGAGTAAATGGAAAAGGAAAACAAAGTTATAGGAAGGAAAGATATGTTTCTTGATTTTGTTCTCTAGTTTGTATTACTTGATACTGGTGATCCACAACCAACAACTGGTTATCTTGAGTTTCAATCAATTATGACAACATTCTTCACATTTTCTGGAGGAAACAACTTTCATTTATAAATGAGTTTCTCTGCCAGAAATTGGAACCCAAACACCTCTGGCTTTTTGCATATTGAGACATTTGCACTACAGGCTTCTAGATGTTCCCTTTTAGTTTCAATTTTTTCCCCTACTCCAACCTTAGCAATTTCAGTGGGGCTTTTTCTGTGAAGAAGCTGAGCATAGGCCCAAGTTTCACAACATCTTAGATATTCACTGTGTGTGACCTGAAACAAATTAAGAAAACTTTCTTAACTCCAGTTCCCTCATCTATGAAAAGATCATAATAATAACACACTATCTCACATGGCAATGTTAAGGATTTAATGAGATAATGTAAGTAACATGCCTTGTGCAATGCCTGACACAAAATAGGTACAGGGCATTTTTTTTTTTTTTTTTTTTGAGATGGAGTCTTGCTGTGTCGCCCAGGCTGGAGTGCAGTGGCCGAATCTCAGCTCACTGCAAGCTCCGCCTCCCGGGTTTATGCCATTCTCCTGCTTCAGCCTCCCGCAGGGCATGTTTTTAATAGGTCACTGTCCAAACAAATATCCTGATCTTGAGGGTCTTCTGCTCTTCTCCTTTATGCTTCTTCATTTAGCAGAAGGTAATGAGGCCCTAGGGAGAGAGGATCACACACATGATAAAATATGGAAAAGAGACTAGGTGAATTTAGGAATTATAAAGACATCAAATGTGCAGCACCGTAAAAGGTCATCAAGAACTGTGTCATAGCTATATACATTATGCAATGATTTTCTTTTATGAAATGGTCACAAATTCACATGGTTCTCCAAGGCCTACCATTTGATTACACATTGTCCCAGTAAATTTTGTACTCCTCTATGCTTTGTTTACCCTAGTAAGATTGGAAGCTATTTCAAAATAGGATCTTAGCATCTTGACTTCTTCAATATTTTGTACCTTCAATATGTAATATAGTACAGGACACTTAATCTTCATTTGTTTGTTGGTTAACTAATGGAGAAATTAGATATGATTGTGTTGTTCCTCTATCAACTATGAACTTGTAGACAAAATCTTGTGGAGAGACAAGACACAGAAAAATATAAGAAATGGTGAATTCAATCAAACATGTATAATTATGGATTTAGAGTAACCCTGACATTATAATCCTCTTTATTCACACTTTTAACCCAATTTGGAGTTGTTCTTCAGATATTGTTATAGTATCATAATTTTATCTAAAATAAAACATCAAAAAAGGATT
Source organism: Colobus angolensis palliatus (assembly GCF_000951035.1). NCBI lineage: Eukaryota > Metazoa > Chordata > Mammalia > Primates > Cercopithecidae > Colobus > Colobus angolensis. The sequence goes on from NW_012117354.1 coordinate 2,427,122, forward strand.
GGGCATCCAATTTTTATGAATATTCTAAGTCAAAATGATAAGTCTATTTTCAATGTCTTGACCACAGGCAAGATGAACAATGAAATCCATAGTTGATTAAGGCAATGTTTATGAAATCGTATCTATCAGATCAAGTGTGCTCACTTCTTGGTGATGAAAGTACATTACAATGTTTAACAATTCTATCTTCTTTTGCTTGTGATTCTATGAGTGCAACTATTTGCATATGACATTTACTTTTTATTACATGAAGCTCTTGTATTTTAGTTTTCTCTGTTATTATTCACAAAGAAGGGAAAAATTGGTGTTTGTATAGTATAGCTGGAGTCCAATACTTCAGTTTTGTTTCAGCTAAATAAACAGTTCCGTTTATAAAGATTCTTTGGTTCACCTTCAGTGATTCTTCCCTTGGCAGAGTGCTGCTGTCACACTATTTCCACATGTTCTCAGGCAAAGAGAACACAGTTCAACTTCCATGCCACTGGGTCACTGGTTTGGGGGAAAAGTCAACACATGTTAGGTGAACTCTGCACATTCAGCCCTGGAGAACAGAATGAACCACACTTGGTCTCTTTTCAGAAAGCAGTGGAGGAGATAGAGAGGGAATCAGACTTATAAATATCCAACTGTCCTCATAGAGGACAAAGGAGATAATTATAAAAAGATTTATAAATAAGAAGCACTCAATTAAAATCTTGTGACTGCAGGGGAAATTAAACATGGGGTCTTAGGGCTAAATGCAGTTTTCCTGCCACTGCTATTTAACCTCTGTTTTATTAAAATATTGTTTTATTTCATAGTTAATAAATTATAGTTATATCTTTAACTAATATGGAACATTTTTATTGAGCATTATTATAAAATAATAATTTAGAACAATTATAATGATATGTGATCTTTACTAAGTACTTTCTATCTACCAATGATTGTGCTAAGGACTTTATAGTACTTGTTTAATTCATTTACATATAAAATATGTAATACAACTGAATATGATGATAAGAATAGTTGGAAAATATTGTGAACAGAGTAGATGGAGTGGAATTTAGAAAATTATACATGGAGAAAAGATGGATCAAAACAGAAAGTGATTTTTTTGGCCATCCCAGAAGAAGAAAACAAATATCAACTCCCAATAAAGTAAATGTGTGCTCCTCCCTGTCAAGGACCTGGAGAAGTCTGGCAGTGTGTGTGGTTCCACTAAATAGTAACTCCTACCTCCCAGGAAGGTGAGGGTGGGAGTGGGCTGTTGTGATCACAGCTCAAATAATGCACAGAAGGATGAAGATCCATTCTAAGGGATAAATCATTTTCAAACCACAGGTAGAGCTGAGATGATTTTTCCAGCTCTTTCTGAGACTGTGCATACCCATAGACTCTGGGTAGAGCTAGGAAACTGAAAAAAAACAGCAACACATGTGCCCACCAAGTTCCTTCTTCTGGCCCAGAAAAAAGAATAAATGTCAATGGTTGCAGATGAGGTGGGTGCACTTTGAAGACTAAGGTCACTCAGGAATCCTAAATATTTATATGCACTCTACACATTTAATGTTTAATATATGCAAGTAATCTATATTTTGTTAATTATATTTTTTAATATTGCATCATCATAACAGTGCTTGAAACAACTTTCGGTATTCTCAGAAGTGCTGAGAAAAGAAAATAGATCTCCAGTAAGATTCTACAAAGCTAATTATCAGGAGAATTCACAAAAATGACCTCGGTTAAGATGCTATATATATAATATAAACACTTTTTTAGAAGACACTTGCATATAGTCTACTTCTAGATAACCCAACTGACTGTCCTTATTTTTAAAAAAACACTTAAGTACTTGAAGATTAAGACAAGCAAATCTAGTCTATGATGTATAGCTTTTAGTTCATATTCTTGAACTATCAATTTGTCTTCTAGAGACACATTTATTCTTTATAATAAGGCAGTCTTAGAATCAGAGAACTCTAATCTCAATTGGAGTCCCCCTGATAAATATATAGACTACGAAATAGTCTAAGCACCTAATAATGATTTCTAACATCTGAAAGAAAATAGTTTCAATACACAATAGAATATGATGGTTTTATGAAACAACTATGAAATCAGATATTTTGCAATAAAATAAGAAGAATATTAAAAAATAATTTTTTGGACTATTATCCTATGTCACAATGTAAAACCTTGTTTAGAAAGCTAATGTAGAGATTTCTAAATATGAAAAGTTGGAATAGTACCTTCTTTCCTGTCTTTCCCACTAAGTACATCCAAAATCCCTGGACTTTATATATATTACAGACTTAAGAAGATTGTGAAATATGGAGCAAAGGAAGATAGTCTAGGGATCTTGGAATTAGGAATGAAGTAGTGCATTTCCTGTGTTTTGCTTTTGCATTATCTATGCCAGATTTGATTCTGCAGAATCCAGCAACCCAGAAACACCAACAAGCACAAACAAAATAAACCCCAAGAAAAACCCATTCTCTCTATCCTAAGGACCAGGAAAGGGGTAGCTTAATAATACAGAAAATTTTTACGCAGTAGTCACTCTATGAAAGCAATACATCACAGGAAAAACCATGACCCCACTCTCACCCCCCACTGACAAAGGCTGAATCTGCAACCTACATGTCCACTCTTTCCATGGTGAAATGAGGTACCTCTTTACCCCACTTCCACCCGGCCAGTGTGGTATCAGAGAAAGCTAAATGGAGAGCCCAGAGTTTTACCCCAATAGGGCAGTAAAGAATCCTTTCCCTGGCCTCCTGGAGTATCAGTGGAGATCACATGGGAGAGCCTGGACTTCCACTCCCATTGAGGATAAAGAAATACATACCTCCTCCTGCTAGGGTAATATCAAAGGAGATGTAATGGAGAGTCAGAATTTTTATCACCACTAATAATTAACTAGAACAGCCTCTCACCCTTTCAAACATATACCCTAACATGTCAATAGAGGCCACATGGCTAAGAGTAGCAGAAACAAGACACCCTTGCTTTCCCAGTCATGATCGTGTCAGCAGATGTCTACTGGAGAGCTTCAACTATCATCTCTGCCAAGCAGTAGGAAGAAACTCCTTGGGTGTAAACAGATAGGGAGTGAGTAACCTGGATTTCCACTGACACTAGCAGTACTGTTACTCCCCTGGGAATAGTGGCAGAAGAGGTCTGTTAAAATAGATTTAAATAAAATGCATAGCTTCATAATATAATAGCAAAAACATATAAATTTCTATTAAAAATCACTTGCCGTACCAAGAACCCGAAAAATCTTAACTTCAAGGAGAAAAGATAATCCACAAATGCCAATAGCTAGATGATGCAGATGTTAAAAATATCTGGCAAGGACTTTAAAAGCAGTGATCATAAAAATGCTTCAATGAGCAACTATGAACTCGTTTGAAACAAAATATGGAAAGTAAGGGGAGAGGATATAAAAAGCAAAATGGAAATTTAAAAGTTAAAAGTGTAGAAACCAAATTGAAAACCCTCTAGATGGGCTCAAAAGCAGAATGAAAAGAAAAAAGAAAGGAATATGTGAATTTGAACATAGAATAATAGAAATTACCCAATATAGACAGTAATGAGAAATTGAACATAGTTAAAGTTCAGGGATGTGAGGGATTGTAGCAAAAGATTCAACATTTGTGTCATTGGAGTCCTAAAAGGAAGGGATATTGAATTTATGATTTTAAGACCTTTTAAAAAAGAAGGTCTCCAGGACCACATGGTTTCACTGAAGAATTCTACCAAAGTTTTAAAGAATAGTTGATATAAATCTGTTTCAGAAAATAAGAAACAACTTTTCCCAACTCATTTTATGAAGCTGATACTACTTTGATATCAAACCAGAGAAAGGCAATATGAAAAAGGAAACTAAAGACTAATATCCTTCATGAATATAGACATAGAAATTCTTCATAAAATGTTAAAAAATAGAATTCTGCAATATGTTAGAAAATTATGAACCACGGTCAAATGAGCTTTATTTCAGAGATGCAAGACTGATTTTAAAATCAATATAATCCACTATATAATAGGTTAAGAAGAAAAATCAGAATAAAAATGATAATATACATTGGTGCAAAAAAGTTATTTGACAAAATTCAACATCTTTTATGGTATAATCTCCCAGAATAATGTGGAATTTATTCAGCTTGTTGAATAGCATCTGCAAAAAACCTTCAGCTAACCTCATACCTATTAATGAAAGACCAAATGCCTTTTCTCCTAAGATTAGGAACTGGTTACTACTCTTACCCAACATGGTACTAGAAATTCTAGACGACAAATTAACACATAAAAAAGGAAATAAATGGGATATAAATCAGAAAGAAAGAAATAAAACCATCTCTATCTACAGATGACATAAATTTACATAGTAAATCCCAAGGAAACTATGAAAAACTCATAAAGTAAGTGAGTACAATAAAGTCACAGGATACAAGTTTAACAAAAAACACAACTGTATTTCTATATAAGCTCAATGAACAAACACATATACATCTAAATTAGAAATGCAATATCATTTATAATCACTCAAAAAAGGAAATACTTTGATGTAAATCTAACAAAACGTACATGACTTGTAAGTTAAACTGCACAACACTGAAGAAGACATTAAAGAAATTGAGGTGGGCAGATCATGAGGTCAGGAGATCGAGACCATCCTGGCTAAAACAGTGAAACCCCATCTCTACTAAAAATACAAAAAAGTAGCCGGACATGGTGGCAGGCGCCTGTAGTCCCAGCTACTCTGGAGGCTGAGGCAGGAGAATGGTGTGAACCTGGGAGGCAGAGTTTGCAGTGAGCCAAGATTGCGCCACTGCACTCCAGACTGGGCGACAGAGCAAGACTCTGTCTCAAATAATAATAATAATAATGAATAAATAAATCAAGAAAAATGCCATGCCCATGGATTGGAAGACTCCACATAGGAAAGATGTAATTTTCCTGTGCTTTAATGTAATTCTTATGAAAATTCCAGCAATATTTTGTATAGATATAGAAATGTCATTAAAAAGTTTACATGAAAAGACAAAGGGTCTAAAATAGCTAAAATAATTTTTAAATGGAAGAATAAAATGGGAGAAATCAGTCTACAAAGTTCCAAGTCTCAGAATCATATCATCTGCAAACAGAGATAGTTTGACGTTTTTGCTTTCTATTTGGATGTCTTTTCTTTCTTTCTTCTGCCTGATTGCTCTGGCCAGGACTTCCAGTACTATTCTGAATGAGAGTGGCAATGGAAGGCACCCTTCTCTAGCTCTAGTTTTCAAAGGGAATGTGTCCAGATTTTGGCCATTCATTATGATGTTCACTGTGAGTTTGTCATAGATGGCTCTTACTGTTTTGAAGTATGTTTCTTCAGTGCCTAGTTTATTGAGTATTTTTAACTTTAAGGATGTTGAATTTGATCAAAATCCTTTTCTGCGTCTATTGAGATAATCATATGGTTTTTGTTTGGTAGTTCTGTTTATGTAATGCATCATATTTATTGATTGGTATATGTTGAACCAACCTTGCATCCCAGGGTTAAAACCTTCATGATCATGGTGGATTAGCTTCATGGTGTTCTGCTCGATTCAGTTTTGCTAATATTTCATAAAGGATTTGTGCATCCATGTTCATTATGGATATTGGCCTGGATTTTCTTTTTGTTGTTGTTGTGTCTTTGCCGGATTTTGGTATTAGGATGATGCTGACCTCACAGAATGAATTGGGTAGGAGTTCCTAATCTCTACTCACCCAAAAGCTCTTTGGTCTGATTAACAACCTCAGAAAAATTTCAGAATACAGAATCAATGTACAAAACTTAGTAGCATTCATATACACCAACAACATCCAAGCTGAGAGCCAAATCAGAAATACAACAATTGTCACAAAAAATGCCAGGTATATCGCTAACCAGGGAGGTGAAAAATCTCTACAGTGAGAATTACAAAACACTGCTTATAGAAATCAGAAATGACAAACAAATGTGAAAACGTTCCATGATAATGGATAGAAAGAACTAATATTGTCAAAATGGACATATTGCCCAAAGAAAGTTATAGATTCAAAGCTATTTCTTTCAAACTACTAATGATATTCTTCCTAGAATTAGAGAAAACTGTTTTAAAATTCATATGGAACCAATAAAGAACCCAAATAGCCAAGTCAATGCTAAGTAAATGAAAGAATGCTGGAGACATCACACTACCCAACTTCAAACTATGCTACAAGGCTACAGCAAGCAAAACAGCATGTTACTGGTACAAAAAAACACACAGACCAATGAAACAGTATAGAGAGCCCAGAAATGATGCTTCACACCTACAATAATTTGATCTTCAACAAAACTGATAAAAACAAGCAATGGCTAAAGGACTCTATTCAATAAATGGTGCTGGAATAACTGGCTAACCATACACAGATAATTGAAACTGGACCCCATCCTTATACCATATACAAAACCAACTCAAAATGGATTGAAGAGTTAAATGTAAAACATAAAACCATAAAAACTCTGGAAGATAACCTAGGAAATGCCATTCTGTACATAAGACCTGCAAATATTTCATGATGAAGATATCAAAAACAATTGCAACAAAAACAAAAATTGACAAATGAGACCTAATAAATCTAAAGGCTTCTGAACAGTAAAAGAAATTAACAACAGAGTAAACAGATAATGTACAGAATGGGAGAAAATATTCACAAACTATGCATCTGATAAAGGTCTAATATACAGAATCTATATGGAACTTAAACACATTTACAAGCAAAAAACACACAACCCTATCAAAAAGTGGGCAAAGGACGTGAACAGACACATTTCAAAAGAAGATATACATGTGGCCAACAAGCATGGGAAAGAAGTACTCAACATAAACTAATCATTAGAGAAATGTATATCCAAACAACAATGAGATACTATCTCACACCAGTCAGGATGGCTATTATTAAAAAGTCAAAAAATAACATACAGACCAGGTTGCAGAGAAAAGGGAATGCTGATACAATGCTAATGGGAATGTAAATTAGCTCAGCCACTGTAGAAATTGGTGTGGCAATTTCTCAAAGAAAACAGAATGACCATTCAACCCCTCAAGGCCATTATTTGGTATATACCCAAAGGAATATAAATCATTCTACCATAAAGATACATGTATACATATGTTCGCTGCAGCACTACTCACAATGGCAAAGATGTGGAATCATACTAAATGTCCATCAGTGGTAGGCTGGATGAAGAAAGTGTGGCACACAGGAATACTGCACAGCCACAAAAAAGAACAAGATCACGTCCTCTGCAGCAACATGGATGGAGTTGGGGGTTATTATTCTAAGCAAATTAACACAGAAACAGAAAACCAAGTGCAACATATTCTCACTTATAAGTGAGAACTAAATGATGAAAACACATGGATACAAAGAGGGGGAAAAAAAGACGGGACTACTAGAGAGTAGAGAGAGGGAGATGTGAAAATCTGCAGAGCTCAAGATCATTGTGAAGGTTTTTGAGGTAGATCTAGAGCAAACTGTTAGAAATGGAAATCATTCTGTAACTATTAGCATAAGAATTGCTTTCATTAAATTGCTTATAAGGCCAAAGTTAATGGTCCATGGCAGTTTCTTTTATATGAATACAGAGTTAACCTTTGTTAAATTAAAACAATAATTATAGCAGTCATTGAAAGTTTTAATTTAAATTGTCACATGTGACAGGATTTTTTTATTTTTGTGGCTGAATACTATTTCCCTGTATGTATATAACACATTTTCTTTACACATTTGATATGGTTTGAATATATGTGCCTGCCCAAATCTCATGTCGAATTGTAATCCCCAGTGTTAGAGCAGGGGTCTGGTAGGAGGTGATTGGATTATGGGTGAATTTCCCCCTTGCTGTTCTCATAATAGTGAATGAGTTTTCATGAGATCTGGTTGCTTAAAAGTGAGTAGCACCTCCCCCTTTGCTCTCTTCTTCCTGCTCCGGTCATGTAAGATCTCACTCTTTCCACTTCGCCTTCACCATAACTGTAAGTTTCCTGAGACCTCCCCATCCATGCTTCATGTGCATCCTGCAAAACTGTGAGTCTCTCTTTTTTTTTTTTTTAATAAATTACCCAATCTCAGGTAGTTCTTTATAGCAATGTGAGAATGGACTAATACACCATTCTTCCATCGATGGACATTTAGATTGTCATACAGTATAGATGAACCTTGAGGACATCATGCTTATTGAAATAAGCCAATCACAGAAGCACAAATACTGCATGATTCCACTTACACAAGATATCTCACCTAGTCAAACATAGAAACACAAAGTAGAACGGTGGTTTCCAGGAGCTAGTGAGGGGGAAAATGGGGAGTTGCTCTTCAATAGATATAGAGTTCCAGTTATGAAAGATGAAAAAGTTCTAGAGACATGCTATATAACACTGTGCTTGTAGATAACAACCCTGCACTGTACACTTAAAAATTTGTGAAAAGAGTTGATCTCACAGTGTTTTTTCAATACAATAAAAAGTTAAATTACCACTGGAAATATTTTTCTATATCAGTGCTCTTTCAACAACGATCCACAAATTGTGCTAACAATAAACTCTTTGTTATGGGGTTTGTGTCAATATAAAGAGCTTAATCACAATTCACAATGGCACTAAGCATTCTGTTTCACATATCTGACAGGTTCTTGGTAGCAAGACTTTGATGCTACCAAGATCAAAGTTGGTTGCTATTGATGAAGATAGCAATGCATTAAATTACATTTTTGATCAAGCTTCTTATCTCTTAGTGTAAGTGTAATGAACAGTTTGGGAAACAGCTACTTTGAGTATGTGGTTACTTTTATTCTTTGTGAGTCATTTCAAAAATAATCAAAACAGAAATTACAAATAGAAAGGCAGAATGACTTCCTCATGTGTGCATACACACACACACACACACACACACACACACACACACACACACGATCCCAGGAAGCTCTACCTTCTGGCAGGCACTTTGATTGCTGAGATATGGACTATAATGGTATGTTCAAAAGAGTTCAAAGAAAAATTTCAAAATCAAGAGATTAGTGCCTTTCTTTTGTTTTGTTTGATATCCAGAAAAACAGATTGTGAAATTTGTTTTCTGACATCAAAGAAAAGAGTCCACTTTCAGTCATTTCTTTTGTATTCTGTTCAGTGGAAAGTACGGCCTAGCCAGGACTTGCTATTCAATGACCAAGTTAATGCAATAACTAATAACCCGACACGGCTCAAAAATTGAGTACATTTTTTGGAAAAATGTTTTGGTTGACAGGCAGTAATACAGCTGCACACCTTAAGTTTCTGGAAATGGTGTCACTAGCAGTAATTAACTCTTTCCAAATCTGTGAAGTAACTTCTTCTGACATCTTCAAATATTCCACATTGAAAGCAAAATGGTATAGGTCATACTGTTTTTACAACTCAAATCTTCTCTTTATATGGCCTGAGGCAAACATCAGAGTGCCTCATAGCATATGTTCAATGCATACCGGTTGAATTGAGACACTTTAGTGTTATGGAAATAGCTTAGGCCTGGGATCATGAATATTAGGTTCTAGGCCTAGATCTAATGGACTTAGTGGTGTGACCTGAGTAAGTCATTAGTTGAGTTTACACTTTGATTTCCACTTACTGAAAATTCAGGTTAGAGGAACAACATAGTACATTACTTTTAAAGGCATTTACTTATCTTGCTTAATAAACACCATTAACCAATTTCCAAACTCTTACAATAATTTCTTTACTAGTCTTTAGTCAGGAAATTGTAGATATACATATAAATTTCACATCTACTGATCGCTCCAGGTAAATCTTCTTAAAGGATTTATTTGATCATTTCACTTTTTATTATTAAAATTGAACAAGAAAACACAAGTTCACTACCATTCTCTAAATAAAGCTCAAAATGTTGACTTTCAGTTTGGCTTTACAAAATCCCCATTAACCGTTAACAGCCATTATTCTCAGTCTTTTATTTCATTCTGCTGTGAAATTAGTATTTATTCTAGCCCAACAGTGTCCTGCTCTTTACCATACCTGGCTAAGCTCTGCTGCTGTGTTATTGGCTTATAATATTCCTTTAACCTAGAAGTCTCCTCCTTTTCTCTTTTGTAACCCTTGCTTTGCCTACAATAGTTCACGTTGATTGAGTGCTCACTAGTACCAGCAAATACACTAAAACTTTTACAGAATTTTCTTGTTTTTAATTTGCACAACGCTCTCAAATAGGCAATATTATTAGGTCAATTTTCCTGATAAGAAAACTGAGATACAGAGAGGTTAAATAAATGTTCCAATGTCAGGCAGACAGTACAGTAGCAAAATGGGAAATGAGATAAAAGTCCATTTTATAGGAGTTAAAAATACATCTTATAGGTATTAAAAATACATTTTATAGGAAGCATAGAGTTCTCAACAGGAGACCAAAGGAAAGTCATTAAGGTGCCTTCAAAGGTTATAATAATTATCTCTACTTTAAAAATAATTAAAATTTTAAAAATAACTTTTATGTTCTTCATTCTGCTTAATTTATTTCTTCTTAATTTAGTATCAGCAGAACCTTAAGTTTGGCAAAAAATAGTAATAATGAAATTAAGAGAACATCATTTTAAAATGCAATAGTTATTTTCGAATTTGAGTACAAAGCTAAAAGAATATGATTATTTCATATTACTTTTTGGTTGTAATAAAAATAATACCTATTTTTACAAGGCTGAAAAGAATTTCACTAGAACACTGATTTTCTTAAAGTATAAAAATCTTAATAATTTAAACATAAAATTATGTTTACTTGAATGTAAATAATCTGATCCCAACACAAGGTCTGCTTAATTAAAGGATGACTTTTGTATTATTAAAGCTTATCTATATGTATGTATATCGCTTTTGCATTCAACTAGTTGACTAGGGAAGGCTGTCAAAAGATTTAAGAGGTATTCATTTGTTGAACAAATGCTTTATATTCACCACTGGGAAATAGTTTAAGCCTGCTGTGTCAATTAGCTTAATTGATAAGAACTTCAATTGGTCCTGGAGTGTGTTAATTTCCTGAGGTGAGCCTATTGAGAGAATTACTTAGAGAAACTTTCATAGTTGGGAAACCTTTCAAACGCACTTCATTTAATCTGGGATTGGGTTACCACACTTTCACACATATTTGATGCCCCAAATAGTCCCTACTTTAGCACCTTTGATGTCAAGATAATCCTCTTCTCCCTCTTTCTCAGTTTTCTTCATCTGCCACTCACTTAGACAAGAAGGACAAAAATTCATACTGATTATTCCAAAAGGTAAAATTTTCAGTGCTTGAAAATTACTCTTGGCCGGGCGCGGTGGCTCAAGCCTGTAATCCCAGCACTTTGGGAGGCCAAGACGGGCAGATCACGAGGTCAGGAGATCGAGACCATCCTGGCTAACACGGTGAAACCCCGTCTCTACTAAAAAATACAAAAACTAGCCGGGCATGGTGGCGGGCGCCTGTAGTCCCAGCTACTCGGGAGGCTGAGGCAGGAGAATGGCGTGAACCCGGGAGGCGGAGTTTGCAGTGAGCTGAGATCCGGCCACTATACTCCAGCCTGGGTGACAGCGAGACTCCGTCTCAACAAAAAAAAAAAAAAAAAAAAAATTACTCTTTAGTGTAAGGAAGAATTTCCTTAAACTTGTCTCAATATTATAAGACGTATAGTTTGCAAGTGGGTTATGAATATGCCTATATGTGCTTAGAAGTGGATGTTTCTGTTTACCCATATAGATCCTTTACATATGCAATACTATGTTATTATAGCAGATCTATAAATTACTTGTTTCCATTTTATAAATACAACAAACCAGGCTCAGAGAAATTAAATAACTATTTAAGGCTGCATAGCAGAGCCATACATTAAATCAAATCTGGAAAACTGTGTTCTTTTCTCCACATTATACTATCTTATTAAAGATGAGCTGGGCAGTAGCTTTGAGGCATATGCTAAACGAAATTCAAGCAATTGTTGGAAATTTAGGGAAGAGTTGGACTAAGGTCTTGCACTTATCTTTGAGTCACTTGATGGCCTAGTTCTTTCTGAAGAGTCTGAAAATTAATGAGATCTCTCTCTTGCTCTCTTCCCTTCTCTGTCTCTCTCTCCCTGTCTCTAATTTTTACATGATGGCTGATGCATACAGAGAATGATGAAAGCAACTATAAGCCAGATTTAGGCCTCTGGAGCCTAAATTCTTCTGAGCTTTGCAGCTTGATTGATAGGTTTCCTCCCAGTTACCCTTACCTTCTGTGCAAGGTGCAGGTAGCTGCTCAAAGGTATTAACTTCTTTGTTTATAAATTTTCACACCTATGGGACTTTTCCCTTAATTTCACGCTCACAATCCACGTCCTAGTTATGCTCTGAACTTTTCATCTCTCCAAATGTCTGAAAATCTATGGCTCTCAAATCTCTGTCTTCAGTGTGGTCCACTTTTGTAAAATGTATTGTCTTAATGAACCCCATTGCCTGAATTTTTACAGTTCTCCTAAACTAAAGTACCCCAATGTCAACAAATTGGCTAATCTAGAAGAAATGGATACATTGCTAAAAACTTACCAAGACTAAATCAAGAAGAAATAGAAAATCTGAACAGACCAACAACTTGTACATATTGAATCAATAATTTTTTTAAAAATCTCACATCATAGAAAAGCCCAGAACAAGAAAGATTTATAGCAGAATTCTACCAAATATTTAAAGAAGAATATCAATCCTTCTCAAACTCTTCCAAAAATTTAAGGAAAAGAAGTACTTTTAAACTACTTTTACAAGTCCAGCATTACTCTTATGTCAAAGCCAGATAAGGACACTACAAGAAAATAAAACGGCAGGTCAATATCCCTGATGTACATAGATACAAAAATCTTCAACACAATATTAGCAAACTGAATTCAACAGCACATTTAGAGGATCATTCCCCACAGTCAAGTGGGATCATTGTCCATAAAGTTGGATGTCCCACTATCCTTGCATCTGTGAAACAATGGATAATGTGATATGGTTTATCACATTTATTATGCAAATAAATAAATGTGTTAAACAATATTAACAAGATAAAGAACAAATGCCAAAGAATCATTTCAGTGGATGTTGAGAAAGCATTTGACGAAGTTGAGCATTTGTTATGATAAAAGGTCTCAAAAAATTAAGCATAGAAGAAACATGTTTCAGTACTATAAAGGCCATATATATAAAGTTCACAACCAGCCTCATACTCAAAAGTAAAATGTTGAAAAGTTTTCTCTAAGATCAGGAACAAGACAAAGATGCTCACTCTTGCCACATCTATTTAACATAGTCTGAGAAGTCCTAGCCAGAACATAAGAAGAAATAAAAGGCATCTAAATAGGAAAGGAATAAGTGAAATTGTCTCTGCAGATGACATTATCTTATCCACAGAAAATATCAAAGACTCCACCAAAAAAATTTGTTTACTGGTAAACAAATTCAGTAAAGTTGCAAAGTACAAAATCAACACACAAAAATCAGCAGCATTTTCTTATACTAACAATAAACAAGCTGAAAAAGATTAACATATCAATACCATTTAAAAGAACATACACACGAAAAATACGTAGGAGTAAATTTAACCAAGAAAGTGAAAGATCCATATACAGAAAAGTATAAAACACCGATTAAATAAATCACAGTTGACACAAATAAATGGGGAAGTCTCATGTTCATGGATTGGAAGAATTAATATTATTAAAATGTCTATACTATCCAAATAATTTACAGATTCAGTGCAACCCCTACCAAAATTTCAATGTCATTTTTCATGGAAATAAAAAAGATATATAAAATGTATATGAAATCACAAAGTACCCTGAATAGCTAAAGCAATCTTAAGCAACAGGAACAAAGTCAGAAGCATCACACTGCCTGACTTCAAAATCTATTACAAAGTTATAATAACCAAAACAATATCACACTGGCATAAAGATATATATTACATTGACCAGTGGAACAAGGTGGAGAGCTGAAAAATAAAGGCATACATGTAGTTAATTGATTTAAACAAAAGTGCCAAGAACATACAATGGAGAAAAGGCAGTCTCTTCAGTGCTGTGGGGAAAAACTGGATATCCACATGCAGAAAAATAAAATATTATCTGTATCTCACACCATCTACAAAATCAACTCAAAATGAATTACAGATGTAAAGGTAAGACCTGAAACTAAGGCACTTAAAGAAAATACAGGGGAAATCCTCCATAACATTGGTCTAGGCAAAGATTTCTTGGACACAACTCCAAAAGCCTATACAATCAAAGCAAAAATAAATAAATGGAATTGCATTAAACTAGAAAGCTGCTGCACAGCCAAGACAACACTTAGCAGAATGGAGAGACAATTCACAAATTTGGACAAAATATTTGCAAACCATATAGCTAATAAGTGCCTAATATCCAACATATATAAAATACTCAAACAACTTTATATCAAGAAAACAACCCAGTCAAAAAATGGGCAAAGGATGTAATAGATACTTCTCAAAAGAAGACACACGACAACAAATGTATGAAAAATGCTTATCATCACTAATCAGCAGGAAAATGCAAATTAAAACCATAGTCATGTATCACCGCCACACACCTGTTAGAATAACACCTGTTATGAAAAAGATAAAAGATAAATGTAGGTAGGGGTGTGGAGAAAAGGGAATACTTGTGCACTGTTGTTGCAAATGTACATGAGTAGTCCTTATAGAAAACATTATTGGGGTTCCTCAGAAAACTAAACACAGAATTATCATATGATCCAGCAACCCATCTTCTGGGTATATACCCAAAGGAATTGAAATCAGTATGTGATAGAAATATGTACACTCCAATATTCATCCCAGCATTATTCACAATAGCCAAGATATGAAAGCAACCTATGTGTTCATCATCAGATGAACGGATAAAGAAAATGTGGCATATACATATACTGAATTTTGAATACTATTCAGCCTTAAAAAGGGAGGGGGAAATCCTACCATTTGCAACAACTTGGATACACCTGCAACACATTGTGATAAGTGATTGTGCTAAGCCAGGCACAAAAAGAAAAAATACTGCATCTAGCCTATATATGGAATGCAAAATGTTGAACTTGTAGAAGTAGAGAGTAGATGATTGCCAGATGCTGGAGAATGGAGAGAAAATGGAGAAATAGGAGATACTGATCAAAGAGAAATTTCGGTTAGAGAGGAGGAATAAGCCTTACTGGTCTATGGCACAGAATAGTGACTATAAATAAACAATTCATTGTATATTTCAAAATTGCTAAAAGAATAGATTTTAAATATTTTCACCAAAAAAACTGATAAATACGTGAGGTGATGTATTTCCTAATTAGTCTGATTTAATCATTCTACATTGATAACACACATCAGACCATCGCAATGTGCCCCATAAATATATATAATTGTTATTTGTCAATTAAAAATAAATTTAAAAAATAAAAAAATAAAATGCCCCAAATAATCTAATAATCTTTATATTTACTTGTATCTCTTCTTTCATTCTTCAAAACCACAAAGTAGAGTCTTTGAATTTACCTTGGCCTTCTATAATAAATTAAAGATCCAATTGGCTACACTTAAGGTTTAGTTAATGGAACTTCACCTCCTAAACACCCTTTGCCTCATTGGTCTTCCTTTGTTTTCTCTTAGAATAAGTTCTCTTCTTCTTTGGTCTAGTCTAGAACAGTCACCTTCTTTAAGAGTTACTATTATAAAATCAATATGAGAATGTCTCTGCAAAGCTAAATAAATATAAAATAAATAATAGGTATATTGTATATAATTTCATTTGATTCTATGAACAAGTGTTGCTTTTTATTAAGATGCGAAAATTAAAGCTGAAAATATACAAGTGTCTTGCCAAAGGTCATGTAGCGAAAGAACTGAGTATCAGTTCTTTCTTATCACAGTCTCTTTCTATTATTGTAGGCTAGGCCTACCAAAAATTCCTCTTTATACATGGACTGAAATCGAAATTCCTTTAAAATGTGGCTCTACCTTCAAAATTTTAACTTCTTTTACTCCCACACATTTAATTAATGCTTGCTTAACAAAACTACTTGTCATTTCTCTCAGCAAGCAGGTCTTTATAAATCCACACATATTCCAACTGTCATTAGAGAGGTAACCAGTAATAAGACTTTTTCTCTACAGAACTTGAACCTCCATGAGCAGGAGAACGTTGCTAACCCCTACTCCTCTCTGTCTGTAACGCTGACAACTTTGCGAACACTATTTTTCTTAGGAATGATTGTATTATTCTTTTCTTTGTGTGGTTACTTACTATAAGAAGCCCTATTCTCCCACATGATTTCTTTTCCCTTAGAAATTTGATTCCTTTAGATTCTGTACATTACCTTTTCTGACCTCAACTCCCACTGCTCGTCATCTTCGAAAATCTTTTCCCTGGACTCTCTGAAATTCCATGTCAATTATGAAGATAAACCTTTATATCTCCAGAATTTTCAGTGAACAGTCTTCACCTTTTTTTCTCTAACCTAAAACCAGATTTCTACTGTGACTATTTTCTATGTGATCTTATCAAATAATCATAGGTTTTTCCCTACCTGCCTCCCATCATCCGCTTTCCTCACTGTTGTTGCCTCCAGATACTTTTCTCTCCATCCTCTCTAATCCGAATCTCATGTTTCTATGTCATTCATCTATCATCATGTCTCTTTATTGCAGACATCTGCCACTCCCTTCGGGTCACTATTCCTTCTTCTTTGACATGAGCACTGGATTCACTATTATTCTCTCCAATATCACTCTTATTATAACTCTTGGAGATTTCCCTGTCCATAAAGATGCTTCCATGATTCAAATCTCTCAGAAACCTGATCTCCTTTACTCTACCACAGCCATACATCCTCATGATCATACCCTACCATTTTTCTTGATCAATGACTAATGCAACCTTCCTCCTTAATTTCAACATCACACCTCCTACTTCTTCTTTTTCTGACTCACTCCCTCTAGTAACCCAGCTCCAACAATCCTTCAAAATGCAAGACATATCTTATTCTATAACTTGACAATATCCCTTAGCCCTTTACTCACTTCCATCCTTACTCAGATTAAATTCCAGAGCCAATTATTATAATCATTTCGCTCTGTTGCATATACACTCAGCCTCCTTGCCCTCTGCCTGCAGCCGCACAAATGAATATGTCTGGAAAAAAGCCCACAATTATGCTGACTGGCCACTCTTTATAATCATGATCATTAGCCTCAAATGGTTCCTTAATGATGCCCAGTCATCATATATTATTTTGCTTTTCTTATTCATGCTTCCCTTCAACTAGAGAATTGCTTCACAGTTGTTCTTTTCTTAAACTTCCAAAATCTCCTCTTTCATCCTCATTCTCAGATGATTATTTGCTTGCTATTTCAGAACTGACTACATAATTTGTAAGTCTTGGTGCAAAATAAAAATACAGGATCTCTTGTTTTAAAAGCAGAAAAAGTGCTACTAAAGGCACTAAAATATAGCACTGTTTGCTTCCACAGACTCTCCTTCTCAAAATATCATATCATTTTTAAATTTAGTATTTAATGATTCTCTAAGCAAAGAAAAATTAAAAATTTAAGGTGCTAGTATGGATTCTACGATTCATCTTTATATTGTGGAATTCCAGTTTTACATGCATTTATAAGAACATTTAACCCACAAGCATATTAACCAAACTCACACAATTCATATTATGTAGCTTATACATGCAAATGTATTTTTCTCTTGACAGAATAGTAGATATGCTGCACAAAAGTAACTCAACTATTTACTTTTACTTCTTGATGTGTGCATATTCTACCTAAACTCTCTACCTTCAACATATTGATGAATAAGGGTGGAAAGGAAATAGAACTGTAGGTTACTTTGTCTTCCCCCTTCTTTTTATGTCATCATTTTCAGTATAAATAGCTAAAACTGAAAGGTAAGATGAATGAGAAGAGATATAACAGAACTTCCTTTTTTTTGTGCCCAACAATTTTTTTAATTTTTAATTTTTGTCCATACATAATAGGTATATATATTTATGAGGTACATGAGCTGTTTTGATACAGGCATGCAATGTGAAATAAGCATACCATGAATAATGGAGGATCTATTCCCTCAAGCATTTATCCAATGAATTGCAAACAATCCCATGACACTAGTAGGGCTTCTTGATCATTTGTGTTTCTTGAAACATTACTATTTTTTGAATTGGAAGCAAGTTCTTGTACTAACTGAAACTGTGACTTTTTGGGACCTCAATGCCCCAGGCTTACTCAGTCAGAGATTGGTTTACCTTGTACTTGCTTTGAGTCTTGATGAACTCCCACATATTGTGGGTTCATTGGAATTGTGTGCTCAAGGCCATTGGTAGTGTTATATGTGAATGAAGTGGCAAGAAAGAGCAGATACATATGTTGTGTACATCTCTATTTAGACTCACATTCCCTTGTCTCAATGGATTTCACAAAACACACATTCAAAGATAAAATGCTAATAATTTCATGACATCAGATAATTAAAATAAATAATGGATCTTTCTGAGCAAGGAGACTTTTGCAATTGCATGGGTTGCACACCCATGAGAATAGGACAAGGACTGCCCTATTTTATGAAAAATAGAAATCATCAGAAGAGAACTTTGATAATCTCCTGCCACCACACCACCATTCTGACCTGCCTCTACACCCGTATCCTCAAATTCCCACCTACTTTGAGGAGCAGTCCATACTCCTGTGTATGTTTTAGCCTTTCACATCTATAGAAATCGCTCCTCTTTCAACTATTCAAGGTATTACATTTCTGCCTTTTCTTTCCCACATCCTCTCTACGAGATCATTCTTATCAGCATTTAAACATATTGTTGTTTCTCCTATATATATTTAAAAAACCTTCTCTTAACCTTATCACTCAGTCAAGCTACCATACCATTTATCTCCCTATCTTTAAAGCAAAACTCCTTGAAAGAATGGTTTATTCCTGCTGTGTTCAATGTCTCTCCTTCCACTCACCTTTGAATTTACTTCAATTAGGCACGACCATCGATGCCAACTGAGATACCTCGTGGTATTGTTTTGCTAATTCTAATGACCAGGTTATGGTCAAATTCTCATCTTATTGTACCTGTTGCAGCACTTGATTAAAACTTGATCTCTTGTCTTTGAAACTTACTTTTTACTTGGTTTTTGTGATGGTTAATTTTATGTGTCATATTGGTTAGGCCACAGTATCCAGATATTTGGTCAAACACCAGCCTGGATGTCACTGTAAAAAATGTTTTCAGATAAACTTAACATTTAAACAAGTAGACTTTTAGTAAAGCAAATCACTTTGCATAATTCTGGTGAGCCACATCCAATCAGTTGAAGACCTTAAGAAAAAAAAGACTAAAGCCCCCCAAAGAAGAAAAAATACTCCAATCAGACTGCCATCGAACTTGAACTGCAACATCAACGCTTCCTTGGGTCTACAGCCTGCAGCCTATCCTGCAGATTTTGGACTTGCCAGCCTCTACAATCACGTGAGTCAATTTCACATGCACATATACACACACCACTCTATTGGTTCTGGTTCTCTAGAGAATCCTGACTAATATAGCTTCCAAGACTAAGAAGTCAACCACCTAGTTTTGCCTTTACTCCTCAAGCTAGTCCAACTGAGTCTCATTTGCAATTTCTTCTCCATTTCCCCAGTTTTGAAACTCTGGAGTACTACAGGATTTGTCCTTGGCATTAATCTTTTTGCTGTTTATATTTACTCTCTAGGTAATTTCATCCACAATATGTTTTAAATACCGTCTAAGTGCTGGTAGCTCTCGATTTCTTCTCTAGCACAAAAATCTGTTCTGAACTTCAGGTTCATATAGTCTGCTTATTTTGCATCCCCACTTAGATGGCATATAGGTACTTCTAATTTAACATGGCTAAGAATGAGCTCCTGGCATGTGACTTCCCTCAAAAATCACTCTATTTTTCTCTTCAACTTTCTCAACTCAGTAAATGAGAGCTCCATTACTCTAGTTGCTTGACCCAAAACTTTGGTGGTGTCCTTGGCTCCTTTCCACATTAAATCAGAAAATCTCATTGGCTGTGTTTTCAAAATACATCCAGATCCCAACCATTTCTTAAAATTTTCATGTCAACATCTCTGGACCACACCACCGTCCTCTTGCTTCTGTATTACTATAGGAACTGGCTAATTGGTGTTTCTTTTCCTGTCATTAGCTTCTACCCACCACCCCTTGTGCCACATCCTATATAATTAACATCAAGAGCTATCTTATTTGTCTCAAATCAAATTATACATTTTTTTGGCTCTAAACTCTTTTCTCTTACCCAGAGAAACCATCAAAGCATTTGTAATGTCCTACATTATATGAGACCCTGTTACCTCTATAACTTTATGCCCCTTGGTGATCCTGTTTCTTTCTTTTTCTTCAAACCCGTAAGTCGTACTGTGTCTTCAAGGCTTTTGTATTTGCTGTTGTTTTGCGAAGTGTATAAGATCTAGGTCTAGATTCAATATTTTTTTGCATGTGGATGTCCATTTGTTCCAGTATTATTTGTTGAAAGAGTATCTTTTCTCCACTGTATTGCCTTTGCTCCTTTGTCAGGGATCAGTTGACTATATTTATGTGAGTCTATTTCTGGGCTCTCTATTCTGTTCCATTAATCTATTTGTCTAATCTTTCACCAATACCACACTGTCTTGATTAATGTAACTTTATAGTAAGTCTTGGTGAACATACTTTCATAAGTGTTTTACCACCTCCTCTTTGTCTTCTCATCTGCTGAACCCTACGCATAGTCAGGACATGACTGACATGTCACTGAGCAGCCCAGCTGCTTCACCGTACAAGGTGAGTTAGACTGTCTGCCTCTGTATTTCCACAGGGAAATATGCATTTCTTTTTACTATATTTTAGAACAGGTCCCATTGTATTTAATTAGTTTATTTACATTTATGTTTCCTTTTGAAAATAAATCAAAGAATAAGTCCTACTCATCTGTGTATTCCAAACACCTGAAATACTATCTGATGCAAAGCAGAGGCCATGACACATGTATCTGGTCAGGAGGCCTTCAACTTTTCCCTGTTTTGTATAATGTTGGCTATGAGTTTGTCATAGATGGTTTTTTATTACCTTAATGTATGTCCCTTCTATGCCAGTTTTTCTGAATATTTCAATCATAAAAGGATTCTGGATTTTGTCAAGTGCTTTTTCTGTGTCCATTGAGATGATTATGTGATTTTTGTTTTTAATTCTGCTTATGTGGTGTATAAGAATTTGTCCCACTGAGATGAGGAGGGTTGTGTTGGTGCCCAGAATAAATTTCTACTCATTTTAGCATTTGGAGGACTATGCTCCTTGCTGACCAGCTACCCGATTATTTACTTGAAAACAAAGGCTATCTCTCAACATACCCCAATTTCTATTCACAAAGCTTACAACATGACCTCCCAGGAATTTCATGATATAGAACAAGACCCACATTAGCTATCTAAATGAGCAAACCAATGAATTTGTTTTCTTATTAATATTTTTAAATTTTTATTATACATATTTAAAGTATACAATATGATTACTCAATATACTATAATAATCATTTAACTATGTATATGTATATCATACTATACACATACATAGTTTATATATTATGTAATGCATATTATGATATACATATACATAGTTAAATGATTATTATGGTAAATTAACATATCTATATATGTATATATAAAGAGGGTTTATAGATATATAAATATATATGTAGATAAAGAGGTAACTAGCTGAAATAATGGATATGTTAATTTACTGCAATAATCATTTAACTATATATAGTTGAATGATTATATTATATATGTATGTGTGTGTGTTGGTAAGAGCACCTAAAATAAACTCTCCTGGAAAATTATCAATATGCAGTATAGTATTATTAACTATAATCCTTATATGCTATAAATCTCTAGATTTATTCATCCTACATAACTGCAACTTTAATGTACTTTTGACCTATGCAGCTAATTTGTTTTTAAATATGAATGATCAGTCAAAATCAGCAGGCATTTCAGAAACACAAATAGCATAAAATGCAAAGTCCAAGTAAACCAACAAAGACCTTTACCCAAGGTCAAACTGTGATTCTGCAACAGAAGAAAATATTTTAATTTGTAGAGTGGGATAACACATTTTAAACTATACACTGATGTGCGGAGAAATTGTGACTTCTTTGCTTTCTTTTTCTTTCATTTTTGGTTGTGGTTGTTGCTTCAAGGCAGGGTCTCAATCTATCACCTAGGTTGGAGTGCAGTAGTGCCAAGATAGCTCCCTGCAGCCTCAATCTCCTGGGCTCAAATAATCCTCCTGTATCAGCCTCCCAAGTAGGTAGGACTAGAGGCACACACCACCACACCTGAATTTTTAAAACGTTTTGCACCGACGGGGCCTTGCTATGTTGTCCAGGCTGGTCTTGAAGTCCTGGCCTCAAGGAATCCTCCCACCTTGACCTCCCAAAGTGCTGGGATTATGGGCATGAGCTACTGTGCCCTGCCAACTTTTTTGTTTGCTATACCTGAGATAATATTCTTCAAATGCTTTCCACTCATTGGGAATATATTGCTGGGTGATAAGTATTTAGATGTTAGCATGTTAATAACCTCTTTTTAGTTTAAAATTATGACCTTCAAGCTCATGCTAAATCTATTCCAATTTCACGTTTTCTCATTTATGGTCTCCCAAATGGTATCTGAGGAATTTCTAGGCATAAGAAGGAGACAAGGATTTATTAACTTGTGGGATCTTGTGCTCATTCTAATTTTTCCTGGACTATGAAGCAGGTGGCTCTATCCACTTGTCATGTTGCACTCACCCACTCCCTGCTGAAGTAGTGGTTGGTGAACTCATGGTCTCTACTCACTTGGCTCATTCAAGTCCTTAGATCCCCTCTATTGATTTGCTTCTTGCAGTCTTCCAAGATTTTTCTGACATCAGTCATTGAATTGCTTCCTTATTGACTTTTGGTTTTCAAATAATTCCAGACGTGTAGAAAAGTTGCAAGAATTATACCAAAATTTCTATATATTTACCCTTAGATTTTCCAAAAGTTAATATTTTAACATATTTGCTTTATTGTTTCCTCTGTGTTTGTACAGGAAAGAATATCATTACTTTTCTGAATTATTTCACAGTAAGGTGCACACATTATTTCCCTTTACCCAAAATACTTCACAGTATATTTCTTAAAATCAAGGATACTCTCTTACATACCCAAAATAAGATTATCAAAATCAGTTAATTAAGATTGGTATAATATTCTCGTTTAATGTAATGGCATTATTACAATTTTGTGAAATTCCTATAAGTGTTCTTTATAACAAAAGGAAAATCTATTCAGGACATCACCTTTACTGTTAAGTCTTTTTAAGTATCCTTTAATACGGAGCAGTTCCTCAGTCCTTCTTTGTCTTTCGTGACATTGATACTTAAAAAGTATAGAGGATTTATTTCATAAAATGTCTTTCAGGCTGGGTTTGTCTGATGTTTCCACATGATTATGTTCAAGTTAAGTATTTTTGGTAGGAACACCATGAATGCCTACTTTTTGATTTATAGCCTAAACTGTTTGCCCTACATGAAGTAGCTCCAAAGTCACTTTGCACATAGCAAGAAAACTTTCAGACTTTCTAGTCAACATCACTGGCAAACTTTTCTGCTTCTTCATCAGGTACAAAGGGATTCAGAAAACCTCCCATGGTATCTATAAATACTGTGATTCTTTGCGGATTGAAACTCACACTCTTCTACTGCCTGAACATGGAAAACCCTAAATTTATCCTAAAATAGGGTTACTCATATTTCGAAAATAAGGATAAAGATCCTCTTCTCTCAACTTGCCCTTCAACCTAACACCCTGCCTCGGAGAGAAACAAAAGGAATATGCATCCAGAAAACAAAAATAAACTTTGATGACTGAAAAAAGGAGAACATGAAGGAATTCTTAGAAACTGAAGACATTACTGCTGAATTTTTAAAAAATAATAATAAAAGAAGAGTTCAAAGATAAAGTCCAGGAAATATCCCAAAGGACAGAACATGATGGAAACACATGAAGGTAAATGCAATGTAAAGAACAAATCCAATTAATCAGGGAAGATCTAAAAGAGAGAACAGAAATTTATATTACCATCCAGAGTATTAATCAAGTGCAAGAGCAACATGAAGACTTTCTCACCCATGAAAGAAATAGTTGTTTTCACACTCTGTCTAAAGAAGTTACTTGAATATCTATGTGTTTTGTCCTAGTGACAACCCTTGTATATTGCCAGGCTTACCTTTAGAAACACCAGAACAATAAAAAGGTGTCATGAGAACAAAAGAGTGGATGCAAGTTTCTTGTGCCTAACCAGGTTTGGATGAGTGGCATCAGTGTCAGCTGCATGATTTCATAGGAAAATTCCACAGCTCTAAATATCCAATGCCTCTGTCTTGGTATAGATATTAAAGGAAACTTTTTTTTTTTTTGAGATGGAGTCTGGCTCTGTCACGAGGCTGGAGTGCAGTGGCCCCATCTCTACTCACTGCAAGCTCTGCCTCCCGAGTTTACGACATTCTCCTGCCTCAGCCTCCCGAATAGTTGGGACTACAGGCGCCCACCACCACGCCCGGCTAATTTTTTGTATTTTTAGTAGAGAAGGAGTTTCACCCTGTTAGCCAGGATGGTCTCGATTTCCTGACCTTGTGATCCGCCCGCCTCGGCCTCCCAAGGTGCTGAGATTATAGGCCTGATCCATCGAGCCCGGCCAAAGGAATAATATTATATCCCTTAACATTATTTGTTGAACTCTTTCTAACCATCACTTCACTACCCTGTGTTGAAGCCCATAAAAAGGCATATTCATCTTTTCTCAACAGAAAACACAAAGGCAAACAAACCTTTTGGCAAAATACATTTTTTAAAACTGTCTAAAAAGTCATTTTTCAAATACAAACAAAAAATCACATGACTTTGAGAAACTGGTAGAACAAAAGATATGATTCTGATTACCCTTGATATTGTGAGCCATCATAGTACAGAGCAGTAATTCTAATAAAAGTTTGTAAAGAAGCATATACAACTCCAGAAAAAATATTTTGTCCTACCTTGGTAAATATTTCCATGGCCATAGTTTTTGGGAGACAATTCTCCATGTCTCTCTTATTTCTGCACATTTTCAAAGGCGTTCATTGGTAATTTAATCCGGAACGCCTTTTCAAGTATATTTGTATATCAGGCCGTCTTAGAAAATAAAAATGTCTCTCCCTGGTGCAGATTTGTTTACATTACAGGGTGAGAAAAACAACGTCTTTCTCTGGAGGGGAGGATGGAAGGTGAGAATTTTGGCTCAGGGAAACAGTATAATGATGTGTTGGTCACCACTACTGACGCAATAATATTTGGTCTCTAACCCAAGAGCCCCATGTCTCTGCTAGTTTTTATGAAAATGTAGCAGGCTAACTTATCAGCGTGTAAGCAGAATAAAATCTCAAACATTTTGCAGTTCTAATTAATAACAATGCAAATGCTTTTTTTTTTTTTCAACTTTTAGAAAAAATATAAGCAGGCTGTTTTTGTAGGCATCCATAAACTGATTTTTAAAATTATATAGAATTACAAAGGACCTAAAATAACCAGAACAATTATGAAAAAAAAAATGCTTGG
The DNA here is from genome assembly GCF_000951035.1 of Colobus angolensis palliatus. Lineage (NCBI taxonomy): Eukaryota > Metazoa > Chordata > Mammalia > Primates > Cercopithecidae > Colobus > Colobus angolensis. The sequence continues at coordinate 2,452,853 of NW_012117354.1, forward strand.
AGAACGAATACCTCCTGATTTCCAAAATTGTTTTAAATCTACAATAATTAAGACAGTATGGTAATGGATATGAAGATAAACACATATATCAATGGAACTGAATCAAAGTTCAGAAATAGAACCACATTATATGGTGAATTGATTGTCAACAACAATGTCAAGGTAATTTATTGAGGAAAGAATTTTCTTTTCAAAAAGGGTGCAGGAACAATTAGCAATCAAATATAGGAAAGAAAAAAATGAACATTGCTCTTTACCTGACACTATATGCAAACTTCAACTTAAAATAGACCTAAATATAAAAAGTTTAAACTAAAACAATTCTAGAAGAAAACATAGGAGAAAATCTTTATGAATTTGAGCTAGACAAATAATTCTTGCACAAACGAGCACATACCATAAAAGTAAACTTTGATAATTTGAAATTCATTAAAATAAAAAAACAAAAATAAAACTTTTATTCCCTAAATTTACCATTAAGGAAATGAAAAGTCAAGTCAGACTAGGGGAACTATTCTCTCTCTCTCTCTCTTTCTCTCTCTTTCTAATATATGTGTGTGTGTGTGTGTGTGTGTGTATGTGTGTGTATAAAATTATATAAATATATAATATATAAATATATTTTAAAACCTTAAGGTATTTAAGATGGAGATAATATGTATGGAAACAATAGCAACTGCTTATTTTGCTTTAATTCTTAATGTCTGCATTGTTCATTTTTAGACAACATAATAAAATGTCTAACTATAGTCATTTTTTAATGGCCCTACTCAGAATTTCTGGCATTGTCAAAAAGCTGTTCATAGAGAAAGTTGTTAGGTATTTTGGTACTAAGCAAAGAAACTGGAAAATAGTTTGGAAATAAACTCAAGTATAATTTTTTTTTTAAATACAGTGTTTGATCGGGATATTAAGATTGTTGATAGGGAGGGGTTACTTTTCACTTAGAATTTGTTAACAATTTTCAATGTTTGTTACTTTCGTGCAGTTTGTCACCTATGTAAATTTACACTTGAAATAGTAAATTTAGGTATCGCCTCCTCTTTTCAAAATTTCAGCCAGTTGACTATTACTGTTATCATTAGAAGAGCTCATTGTGGTTGATTACCTCAGAGCAACTCTCTGACCAACAGCAACTGACAGGCTTAAAACCATCAATAACTTAAGTGGGCCTATACACAAGAACTCTCTATTAGTGTCTACATTAGTATTTCTCAAACTTGGATACACATGTAATCGCTTCAAAAAATACTTACACCTGGATCCCCTACCATTTTCATTTTTTAATTGTCTGGGAAATGGAATTTTAAAAATAGTCCCTGTTGATTACCATGTGCAGCAATGTTGATAATGCCCTGATTAATCTAGCCTTACTGTATAACTAATCATGTGTGGTAAGTTAGTAGCAGCTCAGTGTTTCATGTACTTCATCTACAAGTAAGTTGGTTTCTGTGGATGAAAAGCATCTTAATGACTCTTTTGTTATTCAAATTACCACTTTCATAAAGCTTTATTTCAAGCTTTTAATCTACTGCTGTAGATTTGAGGAAATGTTAGCTTTAGAGACAGAAAATTATTAGTCAATTACAAAAAGGAGAAAGAGAGAATGTCATATCATGAATTTCTAAACCACATTTTTGTTCCATACATAGTCCTCTGGTTCAACTTATGATAGAGGATCCAGAAATATCATTGCATAGTCATTTTATGGTGACTTTTTTCCTAATTTAAGTAATTAGATTTATTAATTAATCTTAGGTAATTAAGATTTATTAATTTGGCTAACAGAAAGACTTTGTAGTTTTAAAGTTTTAGTCATATATTATCCATTGCTAACTGATTGCTTTCTAAATCAGTGGTTATTATAGGCCAAATTGTTTCTCTTCCAAATACCTATGTTGAAGTCCTAACTTCACTACCTCAAAATGTGACTGTATTTGGAGACGGGTCTTTAAAGAAGTAAAATGGGGTCTTTAGGGAGGATCCTAATGCAATACAACTTGTCTCCTTATAATAAGAGAAGATTGGAAGATTAGGACACAGACACACAGAAGGAAGGTCATGTGAGGACACAGGCAGAAGGTCATCATCTGTAAGCCAGGGAGAGGCTTTGGAAGAAACCAACCCTGCCAACACCTGGATCTCAGACTCTAGTCTCAAGAATTTTGAAAAAAAAAAAAATTCTGTTGTTTAAGACACCCAGCCTATAGTACTTTGATATAGCAGCCTTAACTAATGAATACACTGGTTGTCAACCTTGGCTGCTCAATAGAACCACCTGTAGCTACAAACAATAAAATTAGAATAAAATGAAATAACATCCATGCTAATTAAATCCTAATGGAGCAAGGGATAGTGAAGGGAGTACAGGGCGAGTGGGCACTAATTTTTAAAAGCAATGTTTCTGTGTTATTGAGGACAGGCTTATGTTTAACTGACTTCTTTCTGTAACAACGGTCTTCTGCAAAGTTGCCTATAGAAAATAATCTGAAAATTGGTAAACATGTCATCAACTCTTTACAATCTATTCAGGTTCTATTTGTTATTTTGACAAGTGTGTTCCTTAAATTATTCAGTATCTAGTATTTCGTATCTATTTAGTATTTAGTATTGTGTGACAGAAAACAGAAGTGAGGTAATTTAAATTTTTGTTATCCATTATTGAAACAAATTTCTTCTAATGGCTTATGCAGAAGAAGCATTATTTATTCTATTGCAATATTTCCCTTAAGAGCTAGATCTTGATATGTTCCTGTGTTTTCAATTTGATAGCATAGCCCCAAAGAAAACATAAATGTCAGAATTTTAAGCAACTTCATAGTAATATTGAGGATTAATACCAATTATTAATTTAAAGTTTTTAAAATTGTTTGGTTTGATTTCCTTAAAAAGAAAATACTACATCAAGTGTAAAAACAGAAAAAAAAAGTCCTGAAACAGAAAAGGATACAAATAAGACAGCAGCAGCTGCAGCAACTAACCACAGCCTACTGCTGCTTGCTTGGCTGAAGACAGGTAAGACACATGACACATATTGATCAGAATATGCATGGTAAGGGGTCTCCAGGAACTGACCCATATAACAGGATAAAAGTCACCTGGAGACCTCTGGTTGTTCCTGCAAATCAACCCTGAGACCAAAGATGGTACAGGGTTTCAAACCAAAAAATCAGGTACTGGAATAGGTGGGCTGAATTCAAATCTAGTTTTAATCCTTTTGGTTTTGTGACTTTAGGAAAATTATTATTTATTATGATTATTATTATTTTAATTTTCATGTGACTTTCTTGCCTCAAAAGTTTGTTATGGTAATTTATTTAAGGTAGTATTAAGCACTCAATGTTAATTTACATCAGATGTTGTCTACTACAACTGTCTAGAAATCCTTACATCTTTTTCTACATTTCCACATGACTTTTGTATTTGATCTATATTTTATTTTTCCATTTCATTTTTTTTCACTGTCTTTTATACGGACAATACGAGAAGTTCAGATTGCTTTTTTAAATTCTGTATCAACCGCATGCCAGTATGGTTCCATTTTGGTTTTCACTGGAAATTATCCGACTGGTAATATACTGAAAGAGAAGCTCCTGCTCTTATCAGTCATAATTATCTCATTTGTTATCCATTACTTCACCTTAGAAAAGGAATGTAGCTCTGAGATGGTTTGCGGTTAAAGAAAAATAATTGAAGAAGATAGTGTCAAAACCTTACAGAGAAAATGATTCTGCTTTTATTAAAGAAACTGCTCAATTTTACCAGCTTTACCCACTTAGCCAGCTTATACTGATAACTCTTCAGTTATTTTCACTGAATCATCCCTTAACTCATCGTCATCCACAATCTAGCAGCACCAAAACCTCAATCTGAGATACGACTCAAGGTCAGGCACTTAATTACTATGAACACTAATTCCTCTCAACATTTTACTCCTTTGAATCTCATTATTTCTAATAGTTCCTGAAATTTAATATTTTTGATAATTCCAATAATCCTTTTATCTGTAACATATTATTTAACACTGAGTATGGAACATATTGAACATGATACATAATCGTCTATCTGTTTTAAATATAACCTTTAAAATGATACGTCTTTTCTTCTTTAACCGGTCGTAGTACCCATGAGGAAAAAGACTATGAACTAAATTTCTTCTTGTCCTCTGTAAAGGCTAGTCCCAAGAGTGACAGGAACATAGGAGGCATATACTTAGCTTGATTTTATAAGCAATTATTCCTTCAAAATAAAACGTAACAGAAAAACATCATTGGTGCTATTCCTTGGCGACTGTGATCTGGCTCTGTGTCCCCACCCAAATCTCATCTTGAATTAAAGTCCCCATATGTTGAGGGAGGGACCTGGTGGGAGGTGATTGGATCATGGGGATGGTTTCCCCCATGCTTTTCTCATGGTAGTGTGAGAGTTCTCACAAGATCTGATGGTTTTAAAAGTGGCATTTTCCCCTGACCTTTCTCTCTCTCCTGCCACCTTGGGAAGAAGGTGCCTGCTTCCCCTTCCACCATGATTGTAAGTTTTCTGAGGCCTCCCCACTTAAGTGGAACTGTGAGTCAATTAAAGTTTGTTTCTTCATAAATTAAATGGATGTATCTCTTATTTGACTTCATTGTCCTTAAAAGATCTTGTTGTGTCTTGGTTTGGCCATAGTCATGAGTGGAGATGAAATTAATCCCATTGAAACAAAAGCTCTAGACATATTTCAAAATTGTGAGAAAATGTTATATTATTCTTGAGTCAGTGGTTTTATTTCATGTACATTAGTATATTGCTACAATGTACTGTGGATTTAATTTGGCTGCCTGCTAATTACATGTGCAAAGAAATGTTCCTTGTGCTAGATCTCACTAAATAATATAATGTAACAGGAACATGTTTCTTACATAGTTAATAATTTCATGTTCGCTTTTTAAATTTATTTTCATTCCATTGCCTTCTTGTCTTGGGGTGAATAATAAGCATATGACATGCATGAAAATCTGACTACACAGATAAAAGGCTTGCCTTTTCACTATAAACTCCACTGGTGATTCATTACTTCTTTCACATTGATGAAACTGGGAGGATTCTAAAAAGTAATAAAGTATCATGATGTGAAAAGAAAGTAAATTTTTTACTTGCGGGAGATGGTTGGATATTCCCTGATCACAAGCCACAGTTATCATACTGCCTATTGTGTTAATTGGTATTTTCTATTCTAATGTTCGCTGAAATTGTGAATGTCAATGTCTCCAAACACAATAGAGATTGATACATTGGGAGCCCATGAAAAATATCTCTTTTGGAATATATGAGTGTGTGTATTTGTGTTTGTGTGTGTACACACACAAAATTTGCTATTTTTCAGACTATAAGAGTACAATAAGTACAAAATAAATAGACTTTTAATAGTTGATTATATTAGAGAGAGCACTGATTACTAAATTCAACTAAGTCCTAAAGCTATAATTACAATTGTGTTGACTGATACATAATTTTCTCATAAGTGGTATTTTCTGAATCAATATTGGGACTTCCAAACAGGCCCCTGGAAGTAAAATGATAATTTCAACAAATTTTTCTAAATATATTGACCATTGGAAATTTTCTTATGATTTAGCTACTGCCTTTCAATCTAATGATGGTTCTTGGCTGGAAAGATTGAAAAACATTTACAATAGATTTTATTCTTATTAGTAATGTTTCTTGATGGCATTAAATAAAAATAAGCATAACAGTTATATTTGTTCAGGGTTATCACAGCACGTAGAATAAAAACAGGTTGACCAAAAAGAAAAGGAATTAAAATTACCCATAAACCCTGCCTACAGCATAATTAAGAGTGAGATAATACTACAAGATAAAATTTAAGTGTAAGTATGCATAACATACAAGACCACTGCAGTAGTCCCCCCAGAGTCTACGTCAGAACAAACAGTCAAACAAAAGTTGCATGGGAGGGAGAAGCAGGGTCCCTGTGGGCTAATCCACAGAAGAACAGAAACCCAAATGAAGTGGGAGTACTGGAAATGAGTCCGAGATCTGGTGCATTAGTGTACCGACTAGATGGAAGATGGAAGAAAGGGTCTTAGCAATTGCTTGGCATGAGAGGTGCTATCCTTGGTAAGAGAAGGAGGCACCCTTGAAGAGGAAGATAAATCTGAGATGGTTGTTGGTTAAGGTGAACAGGAAAATCTAAAAACTCTATGTCAAAATAACTCAGGAAACCAGAGCAAAAAATCTCCATTTATTAAAGAAGCTACTCCACTATACCAATGAAAAAAGACTTTTTCTTTACTAGAATACTGGGTATAATATTCAAACCCCTTCATCCATTCAGCCTCATTATGTCACCTATATATTGTGGGTCCAGGAAAATCCAATGTATATAAACGTGAACCAACAAAAAACGTCAAATATATATAAAGTTATGAGAAGAAACTAGGAAAGATGAAACAGATCTTTTGAGTAGATCATTTTTTCTTTTTCTTTTTTCTTTTATTTTCTTTCTTTTTTTTGAAATGGAGTCTCCTTCTGTTGCCAAGGCTGGAGTGCAGTGACACAATCTCAGCAAACTGCAATCTCCACCTCCTGGGTTCAAACAATTCTCCTTTCTCAGCCTCCCGAGTAGCTGGGACTACAGGCGCACGCCACTACATCCAGCTAATTTTTTTTATTTTTAGTAGAGATGGGGTTTCAACATATTGGTCAGGCTGGTCTCGAATTCCTGACCTCAGGTGATCCACCTGCCTCGGCCTCCCAAAGTTCTGGAATTACAGGCATAAGCCCCCATGCCCGGCCCTAAACAGGTCATTTTTTAAAAGCCTTTTTGTAAAGCCCTTTGAAAAGGTAATAAAATACAGGGAAATTAAAATGTCCATTAAAATAAAAATTAAATATAATTTCAGATTAAAAAGCACCAGAAACTAGAAATCCAAAATCTCAACATAAAAATGGATAAATGCCAGGCAAATGTGAAATTGAATTTGAACTGAGGAACTAAATTAAAGTAAAAGATAAAATCTTCTCAGATAAGAAAACTAAATTATAAGATACAGAGGGAAGAACAGGGAAGGCCAGAATACAATAAGAATGAGAGAAGGAGCCAAGAAAATTCAACTGAATAAAGAAGGCATAAAATAGGAAAGAAACAAAAGTGATAAGAAAGATTGACAACTACAACTAGAGCAGGACTAATCTTTAAAAGAATAATCCAAGGAAACTTCCTCAAAATAAAAGATGACCTGAATTTACACATTTGCCATATACTTAGGAAAAATGAGCAGAATGGTTAACTCAAAATTTACCTGAACAGAAACAAGTGTTAATAATAAAGAAGACAAAATCCTCTGGTTCTTCAAGCAAAAAAGTCCTAATTACTAATAAAGGGAAAAAAAAATCATTTCTGCACTTCATTTCTTGATAACCACATCCGCAATGAAAGCAGAAAATGATGGAACAGAAATAAGAATTTTGTGTCCAACCAAGCTTTTCTTCAAATATAAAGTCTATAAAATGAATGAAGAACTCAGGAAACATTGACTAATGAGGTATCAGCAAGAAACTGATTTAATATTGCATATTTAAAGCTGAAACAAAAGTGGGATAATAATGAAAAAATGTATGTAAATATTACGTGCTCTGATAAAGTTCAAAAAGAAACAGGACCAAAAAAATGGGAATAAAAGGAAGCAAGTAATAGGAAACCTCACTTAATGCCACATAGATAATAGGTAGAAGTCAAACAAAATTCTTTAAAGCTGACAAAGCAAGAGTAAAAGTCTAAACAAGGAAAAGGGTATCAAATACTCCTATAACAGCAACACTAGAAAACAAACACAAGACTTTCCAAATACTAGAAGTAATCCAATATTTTTAAAATAATGAAAACAGGTCACATAGTGGAAAACACAGTAAGTAGAACATAATGTGACAGAGCTGAAACTGAGCAAATCAAATATATTAGTAAATTCAAATAGGCTTAGCTTTAAGTTCCTTTGTAAAGGAAAATGTTTTCTGATTGGTTCAGAAAGCAAAATCGTACTATGTGCTATATGAAAAAGACACCCTTAGAACAACGTGATTCAGAAAGTCTAAAAATATAAGATAGGTATTGGAAGCAGGCAAATACAGACAAAATAAAGTAGACATTTGGATCTCAATGTCTGACAAGGTCAAATTAAGAACAAAAGGATTAAGAGTGAAATGAATGACACTTCAGAATGCTGAAGGGCCGCTTCACAAAGAAGGTACAATAGGTATCAACATGTGTGCTTCAAATAACATAATAGCAAGTTTAAAGAAGTAGAAAATACTAAGAAAAGCAAGATTATGTTAGGCAAATTTTACATATATATGTATATATATATATGAAAATTTTTTTTTTTTTCCTGAGACAAGGTCGGGCTCTACTGCCCAGGCTGGAGTGAAGTGGCCCTTGGCTAACTGCAACCTTCGCCTCCCAGGCTGAAGCCATCCTCTCACCTCAGTCTCCCTAGTAGCTAGAACTACAGGTGCATGCCACCACGCCTGGCTAATTTTTGTATTTTTTGTAGAGACAGGGTTTCACCATGCATGTTGCTCAGGTTGGTCTCAAACTCATGAGCTCCAGCGATCTGCCCACCTTGGCCTCCCAAAGTGCTAGGATTACAGGTGTAAGCCATCACTCTTGGCCTTAATGTAACTTTTTAGTCTAAAATAGTTCACCTGAACACATAAAAAAGTTAGAATACAAAGGAACTATTCCAGTGTATCTAAAACATTAACCAAAACTGATGGTATATTAATTCACAAAAAATAACTTAAAATTGCATGAAATAGAAATGATACATTAGTCACAATGCAATAAAACTATAAATAAATAGAAATCAAAATAACAACAGTAAAAATTATTCCACAGAGAAATTCTTAAAATCCTCTGTTAAACAACTCTTGAGTCTAAGAGGAAACACAAAACAAGATGTACGTTATCTAATAAATAACATAATGAAAATATAATTTAACAAATCTATACGGCTCAATACAATTAAGTGATTAGAGAAAACTCTTGCCCTTTAATATTTATTTAAATATCAGTAAGATATAAAAATAACTGAATTAATCTTAAGCTTTAAAAAGATGGAAAAAATTTCAAAGTAAACAAAGGAAAATGGAATGCTCTAATATAGAAAAAAAGCAGATATTGATAAGTTAGAAAAATCAGATTAATAATTTTTTAAAAACCTGGATTGTGACAAAAACAACAAAATAAGCAAATGCCTGGGTTCTTAATAAATAAAAATGATAGAACAAATGAACAAAATAACAAGGGTGAATTCATCACTGGAAAAAAATTAAAGAAATCTGATAAGAGATGACTTTGCATATCAAAATTACAAATCTTGATGACCACTACACACCTATTATAAAGTCCAAATTCAAGACACTGACAACACTCCAAATCTACTCCATTTACTCCAAATGCTGGAGTAGATGTGGGGTAACAGAAACTCTCATTCATGGCTGGTAGAAATGCAATGATACAGCCACTTTAAATAGTTTGGCAGTTTTTAATAAAACTAAACAAACTCTAACTATACAAATTTAATAATTGTCACCCCTGGGATTCACCTTAAATTAAAACCTTATGTTCACACAAAAACCTGTGCATATGTGTGTGTATATAGCAGCATATTCACAAATGCCACAACTTGAAAGCTACCAAGATGTCCTTCAGTAGGTGAATGGATAAATAAACTGGTACATCAGACAAAGCAGTATTTTTCAAAACTAAAAAGAAATGAGTCATCAAGTCAGGAAAAGACATGGAGAAAACTTAAATGCATGTTACTAAGTAAAACAAGCTTGTCTGAAAAGCCTACATACTATATGACATTCTGGAAAGTGCACAACTACGACAACAGTAAATAGCAGTTACTAGGGAGTAGGGTGAAGGGTAGGATCACACAGGTTTTTAGGGCCGTGAAGTTTTTATTTATGACGATATAATGCTGGAGACATGTTATTATAGATTTGCCAAAATGCATAGAACAAAAATATCTAGGAATACAGCTAACCAGGGAGGTGACAGATCTCTACAAGGAGAACCACAAACCATTGCTCAAAGAAACCATAGATGACACAAACAAATGGAAAAACATTCCATGCTCCTGAATTGGTAGAATCAATATCGTTAAAATGGCCATACTGCCCAAAGAAATTTATAGATTCAATGCTATGCCTATTACACTACCATTGACATTCTTCACAGAACTAGAAAAAACTATTTTGAAATTCATATGGAACCAAAGAAAAGAGCCCAAATAGCCAAGGCAATCGTAAGCAAAAACATCAAAGCTGGAAGCATCATGCTACCCATCTTCAAACTATACTACAGGGCTACAGTAACCAAAATAGCATGATTCTGATACCAAAACAGACACATAGACCAAGGAAACCAGATAGAGAGCCCAGAAATCAGACAGCACACCTGCAAACTATCTGATCTTTGACAAACCTGACAAGAACAAGCAATGGGAAAAGGATTCTCTATTCAACAAATGGTGCTGGGATAACTAGCTAGCCATATGTTTAAGACTGAAATTAAACCCCTTCCTTGCACTGTATACAAGATACAAACTTAAGACAGATTAAGACTTAAATGTAAAAACCAAAACTATAAAAACCTGGAAGACAACCTAGGCAATACCATTTAGAACACAGGCACAGGCAAAAATTTCATGACAAAGACAACAAAAGCAATTGCAACGAAAGCAAAAATTGCCAAATGGGATCTAATTAAATTAAGGAGTTTCTGCACAGCAAAAGAAACTATCAACAGCATGAACAGACAACATAGAGAATGAGAGGAAACTTTTGCAGCCTATCCATCTGACAAAGGTCTAATATCCATGATCCACAAGGAACTTAAACAAATTTACAAGAAAAGAAAAACCATTAAAACATGAGTGAATGACAAGAACAGACACTTCTCAAAAAAAGACACACATGTGGCCAACAAACTTATGAAAAAAAGCACAGCCTCACTGATCATTAGAGAAATGCAAATCAAAACCGTAATGAAATACAATCTCATGCCAGTTAGAATGGCTATTATTCAAAAGTCAAATTATAACAGATGCTGGTGAGGCTGTGGAGAAAAGGGATGCTTATACAATGTTGATAGGAGTGTAAAGTAGTTCAGCCATTATGGAAGACAGTGTGATGGTTCTTCAGAGACTTAAAGACAGAAATACCATTTGACTCAACAATCCCATTACTGGGTATATACCCATAGGAATATAAATCATTCTATTATAAAGACATGCACACGTATGTTCATTGCAGCACTATTCACAATAGCAAAGACATGGAATCAAGCTGAGTGCCCATCAGTGATAGACTGGATAAAGAAAATGTGGTGCATATACATCATGGAATACTATGAAGCCATAAAAAAGAATGACATCGTGTCCTTTGCAGACACAGAACTGGATCCCATTATTCTCAGAAAACTAACACAGAAACAGAAAACCAAATACTGCATGTTCTCACTTATAAGTGGGAGCTGAATGATAACACATGGACAGATAGAGGGGGATGACACACACTGGGGCCTTTCAGAGGGTAAAGGTTGGAAAGAGGGAGAAGAACAGGAGAAACAACTAATGGGTACCAGGCTTAATACCTGGGTTATGAAATAATCTGTACAAGAAACCCCATGACACAAGTTTATATGTAACAAACTCGCACTTGTACCCTTGAATTTAAAACAAAAGTTAACAAAAAGAAAGAATGAAAAGATTCACTATTTGACAGTACAATAGGGTTACTGTCATCAATAATAATTTAGTCATACATTTTTAAATAATTAAAAGAGTAACTGGATTGTAATTGGGCACCTACAACTATCTGACAGTCAACAAACCTGACAAAAACAATCAATGGGGAAAGGATTCCCTATTCAATAAATGGTACTGGGACAACTGGCTAACTATATGCAGAAGATTGAAACTGGGCCCCTTCTTACGCCATATACAAAAATTAACTCAAGATAGAGACTTAAATGTAAAACCCAAAAGTATGAAAACCCTGAAAGACAACCTAGGGTTGTAACTGGATTGTTTGTAAAACAAAGAATAAATGCTTGAGGAAATGAATACCCCATTCTCCATGATGTGAGTATTTCACATTGCATGCCTGTATCAAAACATCTCACGTACCTCATAAATATGCACGCCTACAAGGTACCCACAAAAATTAAAAATTAAAAAAAGTGCATGGTAGGGGATCAAAGTCTACATAATAAAGGATGGCTATTTGCCTCTAAAAATTCACAATCTTGTTCTTACAAATATTAAGGACCTTAAAATGTGTTCATAATCTTTCAAGTTATAAAGGAATGTAATCTGGCTTGCTTGCTCTTTTTGTTGTTAATTTAGCTAAGAAGATATAATAAAATACAGAAATATAAAAAATCCTAATTATATAACTTATATAATTATAATTATATATTTTAAATGATATATTTTCTTGTTTACTGAAGAAAAATCATATCCATACACACTGAACAAGCAGAATTCACTATTCATTTCTGATAAAATTCATTATTAAATGTGAATATCAGGAAATAATGAGAGTCAGAATTGTAAAAGATGAGATTAAATGATTTACATTTGAAGACGAGATGACAGTACAATTGGATGTTAACCTCTGTGAAAGGCTTTTGGGAGATACGTTTTACGGGAAATTGAAGCTAGGTGCAATGTGATTTACATAGTGCTATCTTTTGCAGTAAAAGGTAGGGAAATCAAAATATATGTCCATATTTGCTTATTCCTACAAAAAGAGATGCAAGAAGCATTAACTGGAAAATAATCAAAATAAATTAATATGGGGAAAGGCATGAAAGAAGTGGAGAGAATATCTCTGAAAGTGAGTATTCTTTAAGGAAAGCATTTTAATTGAACATTATATTAGTATAATAGTTGTGAAGAAAAATATTTCAGATAACTAAAATACATTTTTATAACTATACCTACTTAATGTAATATATTATAAACATAAAAAGGACTACAAAATTCTTAAACTTAATCAGGATTTTTCTTGTCAGAATTCATACATGATATTGTAATTTTGAAAATATTTCACATATAGGATACAGCTAAGAACAAATGTGTGAGAACATATATGTGAAAATATCTTTAGAAAATAAGATTTTGATGTAAGAGAAAAATTAGAATAAAAAGCCAAAGAAGGTACAAAGGTTAACGCGGAATTACAATTCTAAGGCCAGGTGTGGTGGCTCACGCCTGTAATCCTAGTACTTTGGGAGGCCGAGGCAGGCAGATCATCTGAGGTCAGGAGTTCAAGACCAGCCTGGCCAACATGGTGAAGCCCCATCTCTACTAGAAGTACAAAAATTAGCTGGGCGTGGTGGCAGGTGCCTGTAATCCCAGCTACTCGGGAGGCTGAGACAGGAGAATCAAATGAACCCAAGAGCCAGAGGTTGCAGTGAGCTGAGACTGCGCCACTTCACTCCAGCCTGGGCAATAGGGTGGGACTCCATCTCAAAAAAAAAAAAAAAAGAAAGAAAGAAATTATAAATATTAATGTGAACTTATTTGTGCTTCTGCTTTAATAATTTAGAATAACAACCCAATGAGCATAACTAGTAGCCAGATATTAATTTCTAAGTATCATTTCCTAATCAAAGGAACCAGTATTTCTTAGAATAATAGTTGATTCCAGAAGTAGGGCAGATTTTTAAAAATGCAAGGCAAACTTAGCATATTTTTCTGTGCCAGAAAGCGAGGAAGAAATGTGATAATTAAATGATAAATGAAACAAAACCTAGTTCTTTCGAAAGATAAATAAAATTGACAGGCCATTAGCCGGATTAACCAAGAAAAGAAGAGAGAAAATCCAAGTAACCTCATTAAGAAACAAAACAGGAGATATTACAACTGCCACCACTGAAATACCAAAGATCATTCAAGGCTACTATGAATACCTTTACGCACATGAACTATAAAACCTAAATCAGGAAGAATTAGATACCCTTAACAGATCAAAAACAAGCAGCGAGACTGAAATGGTAATTTAAAATTTAACAACAAAAAAAAAGTCCAGGACCAGACAGATTCACAGCAGAATTTTACCAGACATTCAAAGAAGAATTGGTACCAATCCTTTTGACACTATTCCACAAGATACAAAAAGAAGGAACCCTCCCTAATTTATTCTATGAAGCCAGCATCACTCTAATACCAAAAGCAGGAAAGGACATAATCAAAAAGGAAAACTACAGAACGATATCCTTGATGAACATAGATGCTAAAATCCTTAACAAATTACTTGCTTACTGAATCCAACATCATATCTAAAAGATAATCCACCATGATCAAGTGGGTTTCATACCAGGGATGCAGGGATGGTTTAACAAATGCAAGTCAATAAATGTGATACATTACATAAACAGAATTAAAAACAAAAATCACATGATCATTTCAATCGATGCAAAAAGCATTCAACAAAATCCAGCATCTATGATTAAAACTCTCAGCAAAATCGGCATAGAAGGGACATATCTTAATGTAATAAAAGCCATCTATGATTAATTAAACTAAAGAACTTTTGCATGGCAAAAGGAACAGTCAGCAGAGTAAACAGACAACCCACAGAGTGGGAGAAAATCTTCACAATCTATACATCTGACAAAGGACTAATATCCAGAATCTAAAACTAAAACAAATCAGTAAGAAAATACCAAACAATTCCATCAAAAATGGGGCTAAGTTTTGGGAAGCTGAGGTGGGAGGATCACCTGAGGTCAGGAGTTTGAGACCAGACTGGCCAACATGGTGAAACCCCGTCTCTACTAAAAATACAAAAAATACCTGGGTGTGGTGGCATGCGCCTGTGATCCCAGCTACTCAAGAGACTGAGGCATGAGAATTGCTTGAACCTGTGAGGCAAAAGTTACAGTGAGCTGAGGCACTCCAGCCTGGATAACACAGCAAGACTCTACATCCAAAAAAAAAAAAAAAAAAGTGGGCTAAGGACATGAATAGACAATTCTCCAAAGAAGATATACAAATAGCCAATAAACATATGAAGAAATGTTCAATATCACTAATGATCAGGGAAATGAAAATCAAAACCACAATGCAATATCACCTCACTCATGCAAGAATGGCCATAATCAAAAAATCAAAAACAGTAGTAGATACTGGCATGGATGCGGTAAACAGGGAACACTTCTACACTGCTGGTGGGAATGTAAACTAGGACAGCCACTATGGAAAACAATGCATATATTCCTTAAAGAACTAAAAGTAGAACTACCATTTGATCCAGCAATCCCACTACTGGGTATCTACCCAGAGGAAAAGAAGTCATTATTCAAAAAAGATACTTTCACAAGCATGTTTATAGCGGAACAATTCACAATTGCAAAATCACGGAACAAACCCAAATGCCCATCAATCAATGAATGGATAAAGACACTGTAGTACAAATATGCAGTGGAATACTCTGCAGCCATAAAAAGGAATGAATTAACAGCATTTGCAGTGACCTGGATGAGATTGGAGACTTACTCTAAGTGAAGTAACGCAGGAATGGAAAACCAAACATCATATGTTCTCATTGATATGTGGGAGCTAAGCTATGAGAACACAAAGGCATAAGAATGATACAATGGTGGCCGGGCACAGTGGCTCACGCCTGTAATCCCAGCACTTTGGGAGGCCGAGGTGGGCGGATCACGAGGTCAGGAGATCGAGACCATCCTGGCTAACACGGTGAAACCCCGTCTACTAAAAATAAAAAAATTCCCCGGACGTGTTGGTGCTCGCCTGTAGTCCCAGCTACTCGGGAGGCTGAGGCGGGAGAATGGCGTGACCCGGAAGGCAGAGCTTGCAGCGAGCCAAGATTGTGCCACTGCACTCCAGCCTGGGTGACAGAGCGAGAGACTCCCTCTCCAAAAAAATAAACAAAAGAATGATACAATGGACTTTGGGGACTTAGGGGGAAGAGTGGGAGGGGGACAAGGAATAAAATACTACAAATATGGTGCAGTGTATACTCCTTGTGTGATGGGGCACGAAAATCTCACAAGTCACCACTAAAGAACTTACTCACGTAACCAAATACCACCTCTACCCCGATAACTTGTGGAAAAATAAAATAAAACAAACAAAAACAATAAGGAACTGAGATCCCAGCAGTTTGAGAGGCCAAGGTGGGTGGATCACTTGAATCCAGAAGTTCAAGACCAGCATGGGCAACATGGTGAGACCCCTTATCTACAAAAAAAAAAAAAAAAACTTAGCCGGACGTGGTGATGCGAGTCTGTAGTCCCAGCTACTAGAGAAGCTGAGGTGGGAGGATCACTTAACCCCGGAAAGTCAAGGCTGCAGTGAGCAGTGTTCACACCACTACACTCCCGTCTGGGTGACAGAGCAAACCCTTTCTAAAAAAAAAAGAAAGAAAGAAAGTAAAGGATTAAGCATTTAAACTAGGTTTTTTAGTAGAACTCTTGTTTAACCCCAGAAGAAGGAGAAAGCTCTTAAAAAAAAAAAAAAAAATACACAGAGCACTGGTGAAAAGGGAATGAGAGAATTATAAATGAAATACTTGTTATGCAAGAATCATTAATGAAGACTAAAATCACTAGCTGCCAGATATCAGGGACCAGTACTTTCACATGGGTTTTCTGATGACTTTTAAAAAGAAAAAGCATACTTTCACCATGAACATATTTAAGAGTTTTCACCTTAAGTGATCAAAGTTAGCATTAATATTGGTGCAACCTGATACTGGGATGTGACACTTTGTGCCACCTGACTTGATCCAATACGAAGTGTACAGGATCACCTATGTAGTCTTACCAGAAGAAAAAATGTTTAGTTTGAAGTTCATCACAAAGGAAGGTACAATTTCCAATTTACTAGAAATATGTGAGATAAAGGAACTCATAAATGATGCCACAAAGTACCAATCACCCAAATCCAGAATGCAATCCATTCCATATAACAACTGACTTGATCTCTTAAAAAATGCAATATCACAAAGAAAAAGCAAGTAGAATGCCTGTCTATGGTTAAAATAAAGATACATAATTTAAAGCAATGCATAAATTTTTATTGCTTTCTGGTTTTGAAAGGTAGCAATATGACATTTGGAAAAAATGGGAAGGATTTGAATATGACTTGAATGATAGATGACATTAAGAAATTATTATCAATTTTATTAGAAGTGAGAGGGACATTGCTGCTATATGTGTAAATGTCCTTAGTCTAGGACCTGTGTTCTAAAGTTTTTAGGAGTGAAGTAGCATGCTATCTCTAACTTACTTTAAATAGTTCAAATATATATATATTTTTTAATTTGTGTCTGTACATGTGTAGAGAAAAGAGAGATGGTATATTTGGGGAAATGTTAATAGATGTTGATAAGATTCATGAATATATCTTCACCGTATTATATTTTTTATTTTTCTGTTTGTAATTTTTCATAACAAGGAGGGAAATTTCTACCTTTGTAAAAAATGAATTGCAACTGTAAAGATTGTGTAGTTTTTTTATTTCAATGACTGTTCTCTAAATATCTATAAGAGTAAGGTGTTGTACATTATGAAAAATGAATCAGACAGATTTCAGCATTCAAAGTGTGGTAAAACAGTAAACATTAAAACAATTTAATAAGCAATAATTCCTCTCGGAGGAAAAAGCAATGATGACATAGGGAAATAAAAATATGCATAGGTAAAATAATATGGATTTTAAGGAATAAATGATTTTTTATCTATAAGAAGAAAATTTAAGAAAGCTTTCATATAGGAAGTAAGATTTTTCTTTGTTGTTTGTTTGTTTCCTTTTGTTTTTAAGACAAGGTCTCACTTTGTTATCCAGGCTGTAGTGCAGTGGCATGATCACAGCTCACTGCAGCCTCAACTTCTCAGGCTCAAAAAGGCTGAAATTCTCCCACCTCAGCATCCTAAGTAGCTGGGACTACAGGCATGAGCCACCACACCTGGTGAATGTTTTAATTTTTTGTAGAGACAAGGTCTCCCTATTTTTCCCAGGCCCAGGCTGGTCTTGGAATCCCTGGGCTCAAGCTGTCTCCCAGCCTTGGCCTCCCAAAGTGCTGGGATTACAGTTGTGAGCTACCATGCCCACCAGAAAGTAAGATTTTTAACTAAACTAAATACAAGAAAAATTAAAGATATACCTTTCAAGGTCACTAAAAGATCTTGTTTCAGTAATAAAGAATATTTGATCACTATATTAAGCAGCTCCCAGAAGTGATTCCTGTGTAGATGTTGTTACGTCCAGCTAGTATACTTCGTGGTTTTTATACTGTGTACAATTTTGTGATCTGGTTAAGTGAAAAGTGGTGACACAAGATCATGAACTTAGAGTCAAAAGAATTCAGGCCATTTAACTTGTAACAATGGCATTTCTTTTTATTCATATAGTACCTTAATATTTCCAAGTGTTTAGTCTGTATTATTTCCATTTATTTCAACCATCTCATAGGTTAAATGATGTACAAACTATAATTCCCTTATACAAAGTCAAAGAAATAAGATTTTATTAGTTCGTAGCTTTCAGAAATCAGCTACTTTCTTTTCTGTAACAAGAATAGTACAAATAGTGTCTATCACATAGAAGATCCAATACAATTCTAAGTGAATGAACTCATAGGTGAATGAATGAATGTGTGAATAAGTTGGTATGAAAAACACAGTGATACAGGTTCCTCAAAGTCTCTCCACTTCACCCCATCCCCTAAAGAGTGGTTCACTTTTGAATGGGTGCGGTGACTCACGTCTGTAATACCGGCACTTTGGGAGGCTGCGGAGGGTGGATCACCTGAGGTCGGGAGTTGAAGACCAGCCTGACCAATGTGATGAAACCCTATCTCTACTAAAAATACAAAAATTAGCCAGGCATGGTGGCATATGCCTATAATCCCAGTTACTCAGGAGGATGAGACAGGAGAATCACTTGAACCCAGGAGGCAGAGGTTGCAGTGAGCCCAGATCACGTCATTGAACTCCAGTCTGGACAACAAAAGCAAAACTCCATCTCAAAACAAACAAACAAACAAACAAACAAATAAAGTGATTTGCTTTCTATGTAGCCCCAGAAGATTCTATGAAGGGATGAAATAGTTTTGCTGCTGAAAGACAAATAACCATTTAAGGTGCTCTTATCTTACTATACACAGAAAGACCACTTCAGGTTTAGTCTTAAATTTCTGGCAAGGTACTTGGCCCAAAGCACAGTACAATAGTCCTCCTACATCCTCAGTTTGCTTGCCACGTTTAGGTTACCGTGGGTCAACTTTGGTCTGCAAATATTAAATGGAAAATTTTAGAAACAAACACTTCATAAGTTTTAAATTGCAGACCTTCTTGAGTAGCATGGTAAGATATTGCACCATCTCACTCCATCTTGTTCAAGATGTGAATCATCCCTTTTCCCTGAGTATACTCATTGTATACACTATCAATGTTAATGATGTTAGTCATCAACATCATCTGCTCCTGACGTCTGAACATGGCCGTCATAGCTCTATGATCCAGGGCCACCCAAAGCAGATGATCCTCCTTCTGATGTATCTTCAGAAGGTCAGTAGGGACCTAATGCTGCATCACAGTGCTTACTTACATCATTCACCTCACTTCCTCTCATCATGTAGGCTTTTATCCTCTCACGTATGACAAGAAGAGCGAGTATATTACAGTACAATATTTTGAGAGAGTGACCATATTCTAATAACTTTTATTACAGTTATATTATTGTAATTGTTCCATTTTGTTATTATGGTTGTTAATCACTGTGCCCAATTTATAAATTACACTTTATCATAGACATTTATGTACATGGAAAAACATAGAATCTGTAAGGTTTAGTTCTATCTGTGGTTTCAGCCATCCCCTGGGTGTCTTGGACTATATCCTCTGTGGATAAGGAGGGCCTACTGTTATTCCAAATCGTGCTGAAAGCTTCTGAATGTAAGTTATGTAAGGTTGACATCTAAAGACTAAGGGGTAAGCTAACACAGGTAAGCGTTTGTTTATGCAGGAAATCTTTCCAATATAATTGTTGTAGAAAACTTCATAATTCATCAGAAGTCATGTTTACATACACATTTTGATACAAACGGTTGCATCTATGTTTGAGTGTGGTTCAGAATTAATTTTACTTCTTTTCTATGTAATGGCTCATTTCCTAGCTGGTTTATTAAAATGTGGTTCTAGGTAAGTGCAAATGCAAAGGTATTGTTGCTATAGAAGCTATCATAACTCATGTCACTAAATGAAAGGCACATTGAATGATTATTCCTGTATTTTGTATTGTTTTCCTCATCAACAACCTACTAAAATTTTATGGCACCTTGAGTTTTGTAAGCCTCAAACTTTTTTAAGAACCATAACTGCATTATTTTCGGTTGAGTTATTCTGGTAACTAAAGCCATATAATAATCTCAGTACTGAAAGGTTTTTTGTTTGTTTGTTTGTTTTGTTTTGTTTTGTTTTGTTTTTAAATGCTCTGTTGCCCAGGCTGGAGTGCAGCGGCGTGATCTCGGCTCACTGCAAGCTCCGCCTCCCAGGTTAGGCCATTCTCCTGCCTCAGCCTCCCTAGTAGCTGGGACTACAGGCGCCTGCTACCACACTCGGCTAATTTTTTTGTATTTTTAGTAGAGATGGGGTTTCACCGTGTTAGTCAGGATGGTCTCGATCTCCTGACCTTGCGATCCGCCAGCCTCGACCTCCCAAAGTGCTGAGATTACAGGCTTGAGCCACCGCGTCGGGCCTTAAACTGCTTCTATCCACATTATAGACCACTAATAAGCTTATGAAAGTATGTTTAAATTAAAGGCAGACATGAAGAACATACAAATATGTATTATGCAGAAAAGTAGTTTTACCCTGCACTAAGGCTCTGTGAAAAACACAAGAACAGAAATTGGCTGTTTACTGTTACAAGTTACAGGTACCTACAGTTAAATTGCCAATGTTCTTTAACCAAGAATATGTGCACTAAAGCCCTTGTTGACCTAACATGGCTTATGCTAGTGTCTACTTGACGCTGCAAGTAAACACTGCAAATCAGAGCTTCTTTGCTTTTTGGTGTTAAGAGCTGATCACCGGCACACTGAATGTCAGACAATTCAGGCTGAAATCTGTATTTCTGAAATCAGTATTGCAATAATTACAAAAGCCATTACACATTGAGTCTTTATTTATGTTGCAGTACTGTGCTAAGAAAGTTACCTGCATTTGTTCATTTAATCGTTACATGTCCATTTCTTCTCAGCAAAAAGAAAGTTGACATGTAACAGGTACTCAGATGTAACATCAACTTTTAAAATAAAGACAAAATCTGACCTTGCACTTGGGTGACTCAATTCACTTGTCTCACCCTAATTCTGGGCCCATCAGAACCTGCCTTTTAAAAAACTTGCATATTTTGTTCATTATATATCATTTAAAAATTGATTTTGATTTTAAAAATATTAAACTAACATGTGTCTTTAAGTACTAAGTTGTCTTAATTCAGGCTGCTATGACAAAAATAACAGTTTGAGTAGCTTAGAAAACAAATATTTATTTCTCAGACATTCTAGAAGCTGGGGCATTCAAGATGAAGGCACTAGACAATTCAGTATCTGGTCAGAGCCCTGTATTAGTCCCATCATGCAATGCTGTAAATAAATACCTGAGACTGGGTAATTTATAAAGAGGTTTAATTGGCTCACAATTCTGCAGTGTGTACAGGAAGCATCTGCAGGCTGTACACTATAGCATTCTGCAGACTGTACAGGAAGCTTCTCCTTCAGGGTTGGCCTCTGGAAACTTATAATGGTGGAAGGCAAAGGGGAAGCAGGCCCTTCGCGTGGCTGGAGGGGGAGGAAGAGAGAGAGGAGGTGCTACGCACTTTTAAACAACCAGATCTCATGATAACTTGCCCAGTCACTGTCATGAGAACAGCACTAAGGGGATGGTGCTAATCCATTCATGAGAATTTCTTCCCCCAGCCCACCCTGTGATCCAGTCACCTCCTACCAGGCCCCACCTCCAGCACTGGGGATTACATTTCAACATGAGATTTGGGTAGAGGCACAGATTCAAATCATGTGAAGCCTACTTTCTGATTCATAGATAGCTGTCTTTTCCTTATGTCCTCACATGGCAGAAGGAGCAAGCTTGCTCTCTGAAGCCTCTTTTGTAAGGACACTAATGGCATTCATGAGGCTTCCACCCAGAAGACCTAATCACCTACCCAAGGTCCCACCTTCTAATGCCATCACATTGGCAGTTAGGATTCAAGATATGAATTTTCAGGGGACACAAACATTCAGTCCATAACATGAGTTCCTGATCACTTGATTGGGGCTTTTTTTGGAATTCTCCTCTCCTCTTAAATTTTACACCTGAGACAGCTGCCAATCCCACCTCACTCTAATCTGGCCCTGAGAGACACAGGAAGAGATCATCTCCTTCCTGAGGTGATATTTCATTTGCGTCTGCTAAGGGTTTATAGAGACAAGCAGTCTGAAATTCTTTACAGATTGAAGTAGTATCTCAATTTCAGAGATTTAGATACTAGTACCCTGAGCAGCAACCCTAGGGAAGCCTGTCTGCTTATGTTCTTCCTTGTTCCCAGACTGAAGCCCATTGTTGTCATCTTGTACCTGTGAAACCTTTCATCTCATCCCTGTGTGTCACAAGCTCCTTTTAGTAGCTCAGATTCCTGAGCTTCTCTCCTCTTCTGTCTCCTGGATGAGAAAATATTAATTATTTCATCAACTTTTTTTCCACTCCAGATTAACTAATTGTCCTCAATGAAAGATTTGATGTGAGTGACCTAATCAGCCACTAATGGTAGTAGAAATCCAAGATCATTTTGTAAAACCTAAATTATTTGCCTTAAATATTCTGGCTATTTAAAGTCCCTCAAATACTCACATAACTCCACCAATCTTTTGCCATACAAACAGATAAGACTATTTTGCTTATTAAGAAAAGGTTTTGCTCCCAGAAAAGTTCTAAAAGATATTCAGTAAGATCTCTAAGTTCAAAATATCAGGGAGTTCAAAAATCATGTCATCTATTACTGTGGAATGTTTGCTCATGAAAGAGATTCTATTTTTAATGGCTTTATTCCTTACCTAAAGAGCTCTTGGAAATCATACGTCATTTTCTTTGTTTACTAACTTGGTAGAGAGGGAATTTAAACCTTTTTGGAAGCAAAAATATTTTGAGAATTTAAGGAAAATGATATAAAGTTTTCTACAGAAATATTTATTTGTGTTCAAATATTTGCATATATAAATTCAATGGGTTTCTTATACCTCAGCTATACATTACCAAAATAATATATATGTACAATTATTTGAACATTTATTGGTTCTCAGTCAATAACATAGCTTTATTTTATATTAGTGACACCTAAAACATTTTCATGTTTTTGGCCAACTCTACCATAGCTTGGAATGTTCCATTTGTTCTGTGGATTATGTGAGTAGTAATATGATAATAACAGAGAAAAGCATGCAATAGAATAAGAACAGTGGAAGAAAATATCAAAATAACATTACGTTAAGCAGGAAAAAATACAAAAGAGGAAGAAGAAGTGGGGTTTGCAAAGTAGCCATACCTGGAAAGATTGAATGTGCTTGGTAACAGATTCATGAACTGAGCATTCAAAAATAGACTTAGTAAATATTAAGTAAAGACTGTGCCTATCCCATTAATATAATTCCACTGTCCCGCAACTGAGCAGTGTGCAATACATGTGTTAGAAAAGTCCACAAAAGAGAATTGAAGTGAGTGTTTTGAACGACAGCTGTCTAGAAGAATGAGAAATGGAAATACACTCTGGTAGGAAAAACAAAACAAAACAGGACAACAGGAGGTGATTTGTAGAGACATGATCTGTTGAGAAGAAGGGGTGGGAATCTTCTTTTCAGCTAAAAATTTTTGGTTAAAATATTAGCCTATGAGTTAAAACTAATTTATGTTTGGTAAAAGGGGCCTCAACTTATGTACAATAGAGAAGGCTCCATCTCCATAGTTACCTTATGATTCTTTCAGAGTTCCTAGGGCACAAAGGCAAGTTGTTAGTGTAACTCACAGCAGTAAGAAATTAAATCATTTGGGTGGTGTGGGCGGGGAGTCATTGAACTTTAAACATAATTTATATTAGTTATTTCAGTTCAGTTTTACATTGTTCTCCAAACATCACAAGGATCATTATACAGATTCATAAAAAGCTGGGAAATTATTTTCCCAGAAGGTTCACATGTAGCTGGTATAACAATTACCTTGACCTAAAGGATTAAAGTAATTCTGAGTGTATTAATCTCCCCTGAGCCACACAAAACTTTTTTTGATTTATCCCAGAACCATCAGAGCTGTCCTGATGCTTGCAAAATATGCAATGGTAGTTGAATTTAGCACCTCATATTTATTTGTCTCAATATTTCATTAGGATGTTGAAATCAAAATATTGCTATCAATAGTCACTATTTATGCTATAATTCTGAAGTACAGTCATGCATCACTTAATAGCAGGAATAAGTCCTGAGCAAAGTGCTTTTAGGTGATTTTGTTATTGTGCATACATTATAAAGTGTATTTACACAAACCTAGATGGTATAGCCTACTACATACCTGGGCTATGTGGTAGAGCATATTGCTCCTAGGCTAAACACCTGTACAGCAGATTACTGGGCAATTGTAATACAATGGGAAATATTTGTGTATTTAAAGACAGAAAAAGTAAAGTAAAAATACAGTATAAAAAATAAAAATGATATACCTGTATAAAGCATTTACCATGAATAGAGCTTGCAGGACTAGAAGTTGCTCTGGGTGAATTAATTAGTGAGTGGCAGTTGCATGTGAAGGCCTGGGACATTTGTGTACACTACTATAGACTTTATAAACACTGTTTACTTCTGCTACACCAAATTTATTAAAAAAAAATCTTCTCCAATAACTTTAACATCGTAGCTATTTTATTTTGTAAACTTTAATTTTTAAATTTTTTATTCTAAAAACACAAACACATTGTACATATGTACAAAAATAATTGCTTTATTTCCTCATTCTATAATTTTTTTCTAGTTTTACACTTTGTTGCTTTACTTTTAAAATGTTAAAACTAAAACACAAGCACACACATTAGCCGAGGCCTATACAGGTTCAGGATGATCAATATCACTGTCATCCACCTCCACATCTTGTTCCACTGAGAAGTCTTCAGGGGCAGTAACATACATGGAGCTGTCACCTCCTATTACTACAATGCCTTCTTCTAGAATACCTCCTGAAGGGCCTGCCTGAGGTTGTTTTACAGTTAACTGTTTGTTTGTTTGTTTGTTTACATATAAGTAGAAGTACACTTTAAAAATAATGATTAAAAAGCACACTATAGTAAATACGCAGGCCAGTAATACAGTCATTTATTATTGTTAAATATTAGGTACCTTATATATTGTGTATGCCAAATTTATACCACTGGTGGTACAGTAGGTTTGTTTACACCAGCGTCACTAGAAGCACATATGTAATGCATTGTACTGTGATCTTAAGACAACTAGTCACTAAATGATAGGAATTTTTTCAGCTCCTTTATACTCTGATGGAACCACCACTCTATGTGTGGTTCATCATTGATCAAAATGTCAATGTGGCACATGACCAAATGTTAACTTTCAGTCAGACGTTAGTAATTCCATTAGAAAAAATCTTCCCTCACATACCCCTTCCCCACACCACCTCCCACCTCATGTATAACTTCAGAGAAAAAGGAAGAAATGACTCAAAGCAGAAACAAATCTTTTAGCATTTGTAACAAGAAGTTTGCAAAATAAATTATTTTGTAAACATCAGAATTGCATGTCCTTAAGTGTGAAAGTGTTCTCTCTCTTTTTTTAAATGAAAACTGCTAGTATCAGTGTAGAAGACTTGTAGTATCAATGTAGAAGACTTGACTGGATAGAAATTTAAAATGGGAACTAAAATGACTATATATATATATATATATTCTTGCATCCTTAACAAGAATGCATTTATTTCAGTGATTTTTTTCCTTCTGGACTCATAGGTATGCTGTTACTTATTGAACTTTTCAGAAACATGAAAGATCTTTCTTATTGACAATTTCTAATTTTCCTGAACTGCTATGTGTTTTTTTAGGCAAAAATCATCCTATACTTCTGTTCATAACCTGAATAAAGAGAATATTTTTAATATATCAAGTTGCCAGCTACTTTTCAACTGGTGCCTTCAGGATAGAAGACTGTGACAAAATGTCAGAAAACAGCGTGATTTAACCAAATTCTGCTTTAATAGGTTTTATTTTTATTTAGGTACAATAAGGCCAACAGATGAAGAGGCAACTACCATTGAAAAGATAATTTGTTATACTCTTAGACTCCCAAAAAAGGAAGGCCATACTAGGAATCACTGAGTTTGGCCATGAGGCGGGAGAGCAACAGACTATGGTCCAGATCCTTTATTGTGGTTTCTACAAGAAGGAACAGGCAAAGCAGGGTAAGCAGCCTTATGATTGGCTAGTTTGGAATAATTTCAGCAGGCTCTGGGGCATAAGGAGTGGCCCTGGTTGTCTGGTACCTGGTCCTGGGGTGATCAGGGCTGATGTGTAGTGCCCCTGAGTGTAAAAGCCTGATAAGTAGGTGATTGGAGGAGTGGACTTAACTGGCTGCTCAGGAAGGGAACTAAACAGCCTCTATCCAGGGCATGCAAACTGGATCAAGACAGCATTTTTTTAAAAACTACATACAATTGTATGTGTATATATATATACTTCTGATATATTTTTCTGGTCAAGATGGTGGCCAGCTCTAGCAGTTTTGTTGCTGGAGGGCTTGAACTTAGTGTAGTAAAGGCTATGTAAAGATTAGTGTCATTTATGTGTAACCAAGGGGAAGGGGTGGTTGTAGCAGTCACGGATGGAGACATGAGGCAGTGGGCCTTGATAGAAAGGTGAGGGAATCAAAGGAAAAAGCACTGGGGAGTGAGTAATTCTCTCTTCAGACGGTCAAGGGATTGATTGACTGCTAAGAGGAAGATGCCTTCTGGGGAAAACAATCATCTCCATTCATTTTTAGAATGGCACAGATTTTAGTATCCTGTACTCGATTTCCTTTTAGGCATGAATGTGTAGCGGTGTATGTTTTGGGAAAGAGCAAGGAGTGTACAAGGATCACAGGCTAAGCAGACAGCAATCTCAGGAAACGTAAGAGGATTCCTAATATCAAAGTAAGAAAAGCAATAAATGTCTCACACCCAATTTGTCAGCACCTTAGGAGAGGCAGCCTGTGGGAGTTGCAAGGACAGGGATTTCAGGGTCCTAGGTGAAGTCACAGGGAGCCATGTCATATCCAGTGGTGAGCCCCTGGGCCAGGATGATGTCATGTAGAATGGGGGTTCATTGTCACCAGGTGATTAGGTGTCTTTTTAAGTGGATATCCACCGCAGAAGATAGGGGTTTTGTTATCGCGACTCTGTGGACTAAAAATGAGACTAGGCCACTTGTGTATTTGAAGGCAAGATTGGCCAGAGAATTTGACTGGTAAATAAATGTCATTTAAGTCAACAGGCTTCTGGGTGCCAGCTAGCAAAGGCAATATTGGCATCCGTGATGCTGTAGTAAGGGACAAAAGCACCAAAACCCTACTGGCAGAATTAAATTCCCCATTAAAGATGGCAGAATCTAAAGTTTCTGATATTTAAGGTTTTGCACAGATAGGTAATGAGAGGGATTATGTTGCAAATAGGTTTTAAATTATATGGCCTGTTTTGGATATATGTTGTTAATAGGGGAACAGGCTGTTTAAAACAGCGGCCCCCATCCTTTTTGGAAGAAAATTTTTTCCACGGCCAGACAGCGTGGGGCAAGGGATAGTTTTGGGATGAAACTCTTCCATGTCATGTCATCAGGCATTAGATTATCATAAGGAGCACACAAGTTTGATCCCTCACATGCAGTTCACAGTAGGGTTCATGCTAATATGAGAATCTGTTGCCACTGCTGATCTGAAAGGAGGCAGAGCTCAGGCGGTAATGCTGGCTAGCTCAAGGCTCACCTCCTGCTGTGCAGCAGGGTTCCTACAAGGCCTCAGACTGGAGCAGTACCAGTCTGCTGCTCAGGGGTTGAGGACCTCAGGTTTAAAAGAAATCCACACATTAATATTTGGGACTCTTCAAAGAAAAGATTAACAGTCAGGCCAAAGAAAAGATTAACAGTCAGGCCTACACATTCAACAATTTGCTTTCTAGTGTATCACCCTTAAATTTTATGAAAAGCAAGTTGAAAATAATTTTTAAAAAGGAAGAGGGCTTAGAGGCATCAGATAAATGTAGCAGAAGTAAACTTCTAAAATCAACATCTATCATTGTTTTCCTTTATTCTGAGATATTTTTGCATAATATGAGAACGAAATGCTATGAGAGGTTAACAGTAAACAAAGAAATCCCTTAAAAATAAAAATATAGCAACCAAAATCTTTTAAAAATTAATTTGAACATTCTTGAGATCTTATAGATATGGAAAGCAGATTAGGGTTAGCACTGGTTAGGGATGAAGGAGCAGAGAGAAAATGGTGAGGCTACAAGGGTAGCATGAGGCATAACTTCGTGGAGCTGGGACAGTTCTGAATCTTGATTGTGGTTACAAGTCTACACTTAAAATTGCACAGAACTACACACACATACACATACACATGAGTACATGTAAAATGGGAAATCTGAATAAGATCTGGGGGTCATATCAATGTCAATTTCCTGGTTTTTATATTGTACTATGCTGTAGTTACGTAAGTTGTTACCAAACAAAAGGAATGTCAGTTATTAACTCCAGGTGAAAACAAGTGGAACAAGAAAGGTAAGTTATATTAATTGGTTCAAAAGTGTACAATATCTATGTAGTTATACATTAAACATTATTATTAAATTAAAAATTGTGATATAAACTGTACTGGAAAAAATGAGTAGAGGCTAAGTGGGAAGATGGGTTTTTAAAAGTTAATGTTTTTTCTCTATATAATACTTAAAATTGATAAATGAAGAAATGGTGCTATAAGAATATTACTTTAAAGTGTACAGCTAAATATAAAAAGAAATATTTATAAGAGTTGAAAGAATAATTGGCCCTGGAAACTGCTGTTTTTTATTATAATCTTATTTAACTATTTTGACTGTGAGCATGCATTGCTCCAGCAAGAATAAAATTTAACCAAACATATATAAAATATATTAAAGAAAACTTATGAAACAAGAATTTTTTATTATGTTATTTTAAGGAATAATGGATAACATGATATTACCTCAAAATAAAGTTGGATCAAATATGAAGAAGATGTAATTTTCAGCTTACCTAATTACTTTATACCCACATCACGTTCATTGTTATCAGGTTATATTGTTTGGAGTCATCTCAGATTGTGTTAGGAATTCTAGATATTGACATAGAGATTTTCTAGTTCAATGGTCAACATACTGGATTATAAATCCCTAATGGGGAATCAACACTCCCTTATTTATCTTGTTAATTCACCCGCAGAACTTTTTTTCACCACATATTTGTTTAATTTAACTGGAAAACAGACCAAAAAAAAAAAAAAACAAAAAATTCGGAAGACTAATGGTAGTTGTTTTTATTTTATAAGCAACCATGAGATCAGATCAGATTCATTTAGCGTGCCCCATGTGAATAAAAGTAGACATATAAGACAATAAGAAAATGAAAAATAAGGATGTGTATGTTGATGCAGTTTTAGATGGAATACTTTTTTATTATTAAGATGCTGAAACCAACATCTTTACAACAGCAGATAAATCACAGAGACTAGAATTTGACAAAGAGCTGATACACATTTTCCTAAATGTGATTTAAAAGAAAATGTTAGGGAATCTTAAAGTGAAAAAAGTTTTGTTTCTGGTCAGAGATTTTTAGCATTAGTCTTTACCATTTGGGGTGTTAAATTTGAGCTTTTAAAAAATGTTTTATCACTTGTGAAAATATGAAAAAGAAAGTCATTATTTTCTTTTCTAATAGGACTGTATTTGTGATCATATAGTTTGATCTGCTGCTCTTAGGTACCCAAAGCCATAGTTTGGATTTCAGTACGTTTGCCACATTGTTGATGAGACTGGACTTAATTTTCTTTATTGATAAAATTGTTAAACAATGATTTCAGGCAAAAAGCAAATGTATGATAGAATAGTAGACAATGCATAATACTTAGAATATTTAAAGCAAAATAAAATAGCAATTTCAGAGAGAGGTTAAGTTGGAAAAAGCTTGCTGGAGACAACAAAACTTGCTTACCACAAACTATAAGAAAAAGGGACTAGGGCAGATGGGGAGATAAGTATCTGTTTTATCTGGTTGAAGCAGAGCTTTTGTAGTAATGTAGCAATGAGATCAGACAGATAGAATGAGAGACTAGCTTAATGTTTCATGTTGCACTGATTTTCAGGATAACTGCTCCAAATGAAAAGCCTTTTAGTCACTAAGGCACATCAAATAGAAGATGAAGAAAACCATTGAGGATGCGTTCCCCAATCCTCACGCACATGTGCACCTTGCAAATGTGAGTTTGCCAAATATTCCCTAAGTGCTTGCAGTGTCCTTTACTTACCATGTGCCCAGACCTGCTTTTTTTTTTTTTTTTTTAATAGTTCTCTTCCTGCTTGAACATGTTTTTGTGGATTAGATTCTCAGATGGTGAAGATAATGTCCCTTCTTTAGCCAAAGCTTGACCTTCAAACTAACTGCTGGTCCTCTTCCAGAACTGACTCACCTGAAGATCCTGGACTGCTTTTCCCCTTCTCCAGTTCTTTATCTTTGTCACCACCTGCGCAAACACAAAATACGAGTCATGTCAGAGAGTCTTGAAGTGAAGAAATAGTGTTACTTAAAGAGAACCTGAGAAATCTACACTAACTTCTTTGTTTTATCGATGAGTTAACTTGACCTGAGAGAAGTAGGAGCATGTTCAAAGTTATGCAACTTGACAGGGGGGACCAAGCAGAGATTAGAGTCCAAGTCTCTGAATTACTAAACTAGCCTTTTCTTCTAATCTGAACTTTTATCAACCAGTATGGCAGGGCTAGACTGGCTATGTGCATACCACATGATTTACAAATGTATGTGCATCTGTAAATAAAAGCATTCATTGTTTGGTTTGAGGCATGAAAAGCTACTAACGAGATAAGAAAATAAAATACTTAGTGCATTTACTTAACTACAGTTGAATCTAATGAAGAATGAAATATCAATTCATGGTCACAGACACAGCTTGTAATTGTCAAGGAAAATGATCCTGCCCTTCACTCTCTGTAGTGCCCACAGGATATTGTGGCACTTACAAATATTGTGGAATACTTACTAGCCACACATTTTACAATTTTACTATTCAGTCTATAACAATAGTCGTTACCTCCATATCCCAACGATTGGCGTCATCATCCTAAATTAATTGCAAAGGCATATTTAGGAGTTAACATTGCCAGATCACTATAGAAAACAAATTTTATGAATTATGTTTTAGTAGTAGCATATCAAGATTTAGACCTAGATAGAAATAGATGGAATTTCTCTGCTTGTTAGTGAATGGAAGACATTTCAGGACCATGACTAATCATGACAGATTCTAGTAACACCTAAACGTAAATTTATTCTCTCTAATCAACTTTTAAGAATGCATCACCTTCCAACTGAACTCTAATAAGTCAATCTAAATGCTCCAGCCCTTTTCAATCATATCTAGAAAATCTTTGGACATTAGGAACATTAACCAACTCTATCTTCCTTTCCACAAATACAGACAATTTAGGATAGAATAAAAATAATCTGACTGTTGCCATTTTTAATAAAAAGATGTTATTAAGTTTTATTTTAAAAATCTAATAGAAGTGAAGAGGAATTCTGATTGTCCTTTCGTTAAGCCGATCTCTGCATCTCTCCTGCCATCTATTCACTCTCCTAAATCTAGACTTTGGTTTATCTAGATAGAAATGCTTTGAAGCACAATCTAACTGTAAATATCTGGGTGTATATACAGGTATATCATTTACAAATTTAGTGTGCAGTCCTGATATACACATTGGAAAAATTGTTTGAATTTCTTGAATTCTATTTTCCAGCTACTCCTTACGTTATTGTAGGCCTTATCAACCTTGGCCAGATGCTAATTTTCCAGATAGGTGGTCCTGCAGTCAATGCCTGAAATACAAGAGGACTTGATATTCAATTTCTTTTTCATAATTTCTGACAGAATTTCTCAAAGAATGTCAAATCTTACATTAAATATTACACTTTGTGCCAGTTAACAAGTGCTTAAGTTCCTTCCTATATT
>NW_012117354.1:2491327-2499456 GCF_000951035.1 Colobus angolensis palliatus
CCTGGCTAGGAAAAGGGATTCCCTTCCCCCTTGCACTTCCCAAGTGCGGCGATGCCTCACCCTGCTTCAGCTCTCACTGGTCGGGCTGCAGTGGCTGACCAGCACCGATTGTCTGGCACTCCCTAGTGAGATGAACCCAGTACCTCAGTTGAAAATGCAGAAATCACCGGTCTTCTGTGTCGCTCGTGCTGGGAGTTGGAGACTGGAGCTGTGCCTATTCGGCCATCTTGCTCCGCCCACCGTAGTACTTTCTTTACATCAGGTATTTTAAAGGTCTCTGATGATTCAAATGAAAAGAATATAATGAGATTTAGTCTTCTCAAAAATTTCCTTTTTCCTTTTGGGAAGGTTAAATCTGTTGCAAGTCCTTATATAAGGCCAATAAAATAAAAATGTGTATAGATATATACATAGAAATACATACATATTTTTGAAGTTTATGTCTACTCCTAGATAGTGGACACTGAAAAGTATACCCCTGTGATATTGCAGTTTTGTTAAATACAATTTTAGGAAGGTTAAAGTAGAGAGCAGACAATAAGGTTAGTAGAAAAATGTATGAAACTTAAGAATTCTGGTGGCTTCATATGAATGCAAATGTTATTTTTCTTTAAAAAGTTTATTTCCTAAGAAGAAAGAGCTTAAATTGAATATGAACTTCAGAAAGCATCACATCTAATTCCTCCATTTTTGAAGCCATAGAAATTTGAACTATGGAAAAATATGTCCTGATTGACATAAGAATAAAGTAGGCTTGATAGAGTCATTGTTTTCTATATGAATACTCAATGACTTAAAAATTGAGACGTATTCTAAACTTCATGCATTCATTTGGGATCTAATTTACATAAATTTCAGCACTATAAGTCTGTTTCATAAATAATGCTCTCTATAAAACATATATTTAATCTGATTCTTATTTGGTCCCACTACGTGAAAATGCCCAGACATGGGATGTAGACACAGACCAACAAACACATGGTTTTATAAAGACTTTTTGGTGATTATGCAGGAAAAATATATAAATTATTTTAGACTACTTAACATACAGCGGGCATCACTCTTAAAGCTTTTAAATCATGCAATCCATTCATGAGTGTGAAAATCAGTTTGGAGACACTGCAATGAGATCTAACATTTCAAAATGTATTTGTGTGTGTGTGTGTGTGTATATGTAGGTATACATATATTTTTTAAAAGGATACTTCCAAGTATTTACAAGTATTAAATTAATACCTGTAAAGGAATTAGATATGAATTTACAAGTATTAGAATCATTGCTGGTATAAGAAACCAGGAAAGGGACTGGGAGAGGAGGGAACCATGGACTGCTAACTCCTAAAGTAATGTCATATTCATTTACCTCACTCTGCCTCACAAATAGTATCTTGTGCTTTTAGAGCCTTGCTATAAAAAGGTTGGGAAGCATTTCTCTTTGACAGCTATTTGCTACTCCCAAGCTGTCTTTCACACGGTCAACATCAGCCCCACATTAGCTATAGATGTCAGGAGGCTTCTCTTCTTACTTTCTTAATCTGATTTGGACACTTCCACCTTGAGCGTCATTTGCTTTTTCCTTTTGGGAAGGTTAAATCTGTTGCAAGTCCTTATATAAGGCCAATTTTTAAACATTTTTCTGTCCAACGTGACAATTAAACAAACAAAAACTAATGGGTACTCATAGGTAAATCCATAGAAAAGCTTACAAAGCACTAGTGCTTCACAATTAAGTAGACACTATACGTATCAGTCAATGCTTTGTTTCATTTTTCCCTGAACCAGTCTAATACATTCTGCTTTAAGAATGAGGAAAAATGGAGACCTAAAGTAGAACTCACAACACTAAATATTTGTTGAGTGAATACATTTACTGCTGTTTGAATGATGACAGTTCACCCATATCCTGGGACATATTTCCTAAAGTACACTCAAGCTTTTAATGAAGGCC
Source organism: Colobus angolensis palliatus (assembly GCF_000951035.1). Classification (NCBI taxonomy): domain Eukaryota; kingdom Metazoa; phylum Chordata; class Mammalia; order Primates; family Cercopithecidae; genus Colobus; species Colobus angolensis. The sequence goes on from NW_012117354.1 coordinate 2,493,276, forward strand.
AAAATGCTTCTGTGTACATTAATAAGTTGTATATGTCAAATTAAAATACAGTATATAGTCTGAATGTGTGGCTGGTTCAAGTTCAAATGGTGACGCATATTCTGTTTGATGTTTGGAGCTCAAAAGAGGAATTATAAAAAGAAATTTCAACAAGAATGCATATCTTTTTTTAAACCAAAATTTTAACGAAATTGTATCCAGTTTTGTAAAATAAAACTTGCATTTCTGTGGCAGTAAATATATACAATATAAGAAAAGTAAAATCTTAGATGGCCTCAATTTTATTAAAAATATATGAATACCAGGCTGATTAAAATTATACTGTGTGTAGAGCACACTGTGATTTTCTTGGATCCAGATGATAATGAATTACTTTGGAAACATTAGGTTGATGAATGTGGTACGTGGTCTTGGTTCTGATGGATCCTTCAGTCTCTCCTGCATTTGTCTTTTTAAAGATGATGGGATTGTGTCTCTAATATTCTAATGCATATTTTGAGATTCCGTGGATTAGTTATCTCTACTACCATATTACACAACAAATAAATCTTTGGACAGTAAGTGAAATGTTTTCACCCTCATTCTAATCAACATATATGTTGTCAATGGAATGAATTATTTGAGTTCATTGGAATCAATAACCAGGATTACAATGAGAATGAATTTGATGCCTAAAATATGTATTAACCTTAGGTGACTTTAATTTTATCATTTACCTAGAAAAACATTTTAATGTGTTATCTTTACTTTTTAAAGTTGATATGCTTCTATAGAAAAGTTACTGTATTTAACTATGTAAAGAAAAAAGAAAACACGATACAGTCATTCTTCCCTTTGAAGAAGACTAGCAGATCAATAAACTCTGATTTCTGTCTATATAAAAGACAAAAGATTAAAATTTGAAGGTGATTTGTTACATAGGATACATGGTAGAGTTTAGAATTTAAAGGATTATTTTATGTATCTTTAAAATGTTTCTAGCTGCTGACAGAAATAGAACACATAAGAGTGAATTAAAATTTATGAATCTCTTCAACCTTTCATAGAATCCGAGTTTATATATTTTCTGATCTCATTTGCATGAGTGACCTTTTCTAGTGGAGTGAAATCCACAAGGATGCATCTATAAATTAGATCCATACAAGAATTTAAAGCGCCTCCTGACAATGAACTAAGTGCAGCTTTTGAAATTTCTTTGTGTGACATGATGTAATCTACACACTTGTCAATGTCTACATCTATGACATTCATTAAAAAATGAATCATTCCAAAACAGGAATAGAAGTATGACTTCTTACATTGTTCATAATACGTTTTCGTTCCATATTTTTTATTCTCTATATGCTACTAACCACAATTAAGGCTTCTCAAACATGTATTATGTTTTTCAAGTTCCTTCTCAATATTTCATCTAACACATATGTGCGAACTTTTAAGCCAAATCTGTTCAAACAACTAAAGTATTTATATGCGAAAATTAAAGGCAATAGCAATAATTCCTTCCCAGGTTTTATTTCCTTTTGCAGTAATATCATTGTTTATTGAAACTCAACTGAAAATTAGAATTAATACAAAATCATGTCAGTTGGGAAAGAAACAAACAACCTTATAAAGTACCAGTGTTGAAATGGAACTAAAATTGTGTTAGTTATGACTTTAGAAGACAATGTAGAAACAACATCTTCTAAATACAGTTTTCTGGAAATATTCAGAATGATTAGGTAAAATAATACAACTTTATTGAATTGATACTCCTCTTTTCTTAAGTTAGAAAGAGATTTCTCTGCAACTTGATTCCCAATATTTATGGACTTAAAGCATATATACACATACTCAAGAGAAGCTTAAATCATTTCCAACTTCATATTTCAAGGCATTTCTATGCATACTGAACTCTATATTTTGATTATATCATGTTTGAGTTCTATATTTGAATTTCAAAGTATTCAAAATACATAACATTTTCTCAAACATTAGCATACTGGAACAGTTTACATTTGAAGAAAAAGTACTGGGATAAGACTGAATAGCTGACACCAGAGAACGCTATGTACACACAGTAGATACCAGTGGATGAAAAAGCAGCTCTTAGCTGAGTCTCTGGCTCATTTACTAAGTTCATGATAATGAGAACCCTAGGCATCCAGTTTCCTATGAACTTACCTGAAGGTCTAACCATGTACACAACTTAAAATAACCTGAAACATGAATAGTTCTATTACAACCTTTGCTTACCTATAGCAATGCAGCTGCCAGTTTGAATATTTGAGGACCCACAATACTGCTCTTTTATGTTACAACATGCTGGTTTGGACTTTTGGAGAGAAAAATGGCAGGGCTGATTAACTATCACAATTGTTGCATTAAAATTTCCCTTCCTATTAAAAAGTCAGATCATTTGATGCCGAAATGATCTGATTTTATTGCTCTATTGAAGAATTTGGCTCAAACACAAAGATTATATCTTGTTTACTTTTGTCTCCCTTAAATTGTGTGAAGTATAAAATATTTAAAAGTTGTGAATTGAATGAGACTGAATTAATAACATGAATCATAAATGTAGAAGTTAATTTGTTTTTAATTTAAAAACTGACACAAATAATTCAGACATAATACACCTTTAACTTCTTAAGTTTTAATTGTTAGAGAATGATAATTTCTGCATCTCCTTTTTATGCATCTGAAATTAGATGAGGCAAATATATTTATACCTCTTTAGCTCTTAAAGACAATCTAAGAGATAATAAAATTTAATCTATATTCATTTTGAGATAGTCAAATCTCTTTTAGTATATCTTCTTCATGCCTTTTGAATATTGTCATTTCTCTCTACCACACTGCTATCAACCGCCCTTACCTACATCACCTACACTTCGTGATAGTTGGTTTCCACCCGCTGTAGCCTTTGTGATCCTTCCTTGATTTTATGTGACTGGTTTAATGGCACAAAACACATGATTATTTTATGAAAAAGATATTAAATACAGAAAATTAAAAATTATTAAATTAAATTTAAATCAACATAAATCAATTATGTCCCCAGCACCTTCTAAAACACCACTTGTTTTTTTAATTAAGAGGTATGTTATAAAAACTTTTCTTTATTACTGCCTATGAATTCAAATGATCATTTTAAAGGATGATACGTACTTAACTCTCTGAATATACCACAAATTACTGGAACAATGTAAAATTGAAGAAAATTTTGGTTCTTATCAAATTGCTGTGATTATAAAGAATATGGGGCATCCTCTTTACTTACATTTCAATATTTTGGGGGGGGGTTTAATTTCTTTTGTTAAATTCCTAAAATTGGGTTGAGAAATAAGAACCGTTTGGTTTTTTTTTTTTTTTTAATATGTATTACAAGATTCTGTCCACGAAAACCATACTACGTTACATCCTGATATGGGCCTGCCTGTCCCATGTCAGTGGTTCCCAATCTGGTAGCACATTAACATCATATAGAAAACTGCAAGAAAACATTGATTGTTCAACTCATAACCAGAAAATTGTAAAGTAGTATAATTAAGCAAGGAACAGGGTAATCCTGGCCCCATAAAATTAACTGGGGAGTATTTTTTCCTCTTGTGTTTTCTGGAAGAGTTTGTTTAGACTTGGTAGTGTTTCTGTGTTTCTTCCTTCAGTGATGGCTAAAATTCCATGGTGAAGAAATTTGACCCTGGAGTTTTCTTTGTTGGAAGGTTTTAACTGGCATCAATTTCTTTAATACATATGGATCTAGTTAAGTTTCTATTTATTCTTGCTTGAGCTTTGATAATTTGCAAATATGGAACTAATCAGATTTCTGTTTACTCTTGATTGAGCTTTGACAATTTGTGACTTTTAAGAAATTTGTCAATTTCACTGAAATGATTAAGTATATGGCATCAAGTTGTTTATTTTCCTATTATCTTTTTAATGTCTGTAGTTCTATAGTAATACTCTCTCTTAGTTTCTGATCTTTGGAATTTGCATTTTTTCATGATAAGCCTGCCTAACATTTTGTTTTTCCACAGTTATTACTACTTTTTTGTTGATATTGTTCCATTTAGGCTAAATTCTCTCACTTGATTAAACCTTTTTGTTTCTGTTATTACTCTATTTTCATTTATTATTTTGAATAGTTGTTCTTGTCCTTTTTAAATGCCTAGCTGATCTTTTTAATTGCTTTTTTATTCCTAAAATACAACTTGTTGATTTATTTATTATTTCTGAAAATTTTTTTTCTAATTCAGATATATGCTTTTCCTTCACCAATCAAATTATTCTATGATTCATCTCTCTTTTTTAACTGAGTCAGATGATGTTTAATTTGTCTTTTGTGCTTTCTTTTTCATTTGTACGATGACTTAAATAAAACATATATTTTCTTTTGAACCTAGTTCTGCTCTGCCCAAAGTTTAATGTAATTTTTAAACTGCTACTTTCACAAAATTCAGCAACTTTAATTTTTATTTTCATGATTTATTTTAAGTTTTTTAACATACAAGTGAAGTTACCTCTTTGATTTCTGAATGTTTAAATTTTTAGATGCTTGAAGCTGACATGGCATATGATTTAAGATTTTAATTTGCATCAAGTTATATATATTTATGGAGTACAGTGTGATATTTAATCACACATCTGCCATGCGTAATAATCAGTGAAATTAGCCCATCCATCACTTCAAGCATTTATTATTTCTTTGTGTTGGGAACACTCAAAGTCCTGTCTTTCAGCTATTTCAAAATATACAATAAATTATCATTAATTATAGTCATACTTTGGTGCTATAGGACTTTAGAAATTATTCCTCCTCTCTAGCTGGATTTTGTGTCTGTGAACCAGGATCTCCCTATCTTCTCCTCTCCCACATTCTTCCCTGCTTCAAGTTATTATTCTTTTACTTTCTACTTCTATGAGATCAACTGTTTTAGCATCTACATATGAATGAGAAAATTTGGTATTTGTCTTTCCATGCCTGGCTCATTTCACTTAACATAATAGTCTTCAGGTTCATCTGCATTTCCACAAACAACCAGACTTTATTCTTTTTTATGGCTGAATAATATTCCATTGTATATATATGCCACATTTCATTCATTCATTCATTGATGGATACTTAAGTTGATTCCACATTTTGATTCTTGTGAGTAGTGCTGCAATAAACATGAGAGTGCAGATATTTCTTTGAGATATTGATTTCCCTTCCTTTCAGTATATACCTAGTAGTGAGGTTGCTGAATCATATAGTAGTTATATTTTTGCTTTTTGAGGAACCGCCATATTGTTTTCCATAATGGCTGAACTAATGCAAATTCCTAACAACAGTCTGTAGGAGTTTCCTCTTCTTCACATCCTCCCAGCATTTTCATATTTTGTCTTTTTGATAAAAGCCATTCTAACTGGAATGAGAGAATATTTTGCTGTCTTTTTGATTTGGATTTCCATGATAATTAGTGATGTTGAGCATACTTTCATGCATGTGTTGGCCATTTGTATGTCTTCTTTTGAGAAATGTCTATTCAGAACATTTTCCCATTTATTAATTGGAGTTTGTTTGTTTGTTTGTTTTTCTCCTGTTGAGTTGTTTGAGTTCCTTGTATATTCTGAATGTTAAATCCTTGTAGAATGAATAGCTTACAATTATTTTATCTCATTTTGCAGGTTGTTTATTCATTCTGTTCGTTGTTTTCTTAGATGTTCAGAAGCTTTTTAGTTTGATATAATTTCATCTGTCTACTTTTATTTCAATTGCCTGTGTTTTTAAAGTCTTAATCAAAAATCTTTACCCAGACTAATGTCTTAAAGCATTTCCTTTACGTTTTCTACTAGAAGTTTTATAGTTTGGCGTCTTACATTTAAGCTTTTATCCTGATTATGCATACAGATATCTCATTTTACCAATGTCATTTATTGAAAACACTGTCATTTTCCTGATGTATGTTCTTGGCACATTTGTGGAAAATCAGTTGGCTGCAAATATGTAGATTTGTTTCTATTTCTCTATTCAGTTTCACTGGTCAATGTGTCTATTTTTATGTCAGTTACCACGTTGCTTTGGTTAAATCTTGGTAGTATAGGAGGGCGGAGCAAGATGGCCGAATAGGAACAGCTCCAGTCTCCAACTCCCGGCGCGAGCGACACAGAAGACCGGTGATTTCTGCATTTTCAATGGAGGTACTGGGGTCATCTCACT
>NW_012117354.1:2502361-2502724 GCF_000951035.1 Colobus angolensis palliatus
AAATGAAGGCAGAAATAAAGATGTTCTTTGAAACCAATGAGAACAAAGATACAACATAGCAGAATATCTGGGACCCATTTAAAGCAGTGTGTAGAGAGAAATTTATAACACTAAATGCCCACAAGAGAAAGCTGGAGAGATCTAAAATTGACACTCTAACATCACAATTAAAAGAACTGGAGAAGCAAGAGCAAACATATTCAAAAGCTAGCAGAAGGCAGGAAATAACTAAGATCAGAGTAGAACTGAAGGAGATAGAGACACAAAGAACCCTCCAAAAGATCAATGAATCCAGGAGTTGGTTTTTTGAAAAGATCAACAAAATTGACAGACCGCTAGCAAGACTAATAAAGAAGAAAAGAG
>NW_012117354.1:2505619-2528204 GCF_000951035.1 Colobus angolensis palliatus
TGATGGGTACTGGCGAGTTGATGGGTGCAGCACACCAACATGGCACAAGTATACATATGTAACAAACCTGCATGTTATGCACATGTACCCTAGAACTTAAAGTATAATAATAAAAAATAAAAAAATAAAAAATAAAAAAATCTTGGTAGTATATTTTGAAATCAGGTAGTGTGAGGCATACAGTTTTGTTCTTTTGCTTCAGATTGCTTTTGCTATTTGGGGTCTTTTGCAGTTCCATACAAATTTTAGACTTCTGTTTTCCATTTTGTGAAGAATGACATTAGTATTTTTATAAGGATTGCATTGAATCTTTAGATTGCTTGGGGTATTATGGACTATATTAAGTCTTCTAATTCATAAACACAGTATATAGGTATATTCCTTCTATACCTAATTTGTTGAGAGTTTTTATATGACGAATGTTGGATTTTATCAAATGCTGTTCTGTATTTTGTCTATTGAGATGATCATATGGTACTTGGCCTTCATTTGGCTGATATCATGTATCACTTACTGATTTGCGTATGTTGACCACTATTCTCATGTCTTGGATACATCCCACTTGATCATGATGTATAATCTTTTTTATATGCTGTTGGATATGGTTTGCACTAAAATATGGGCTCTTCACCTCATTTAACATTGTTGGTATGAATTGTACCTCATGTAATATTAAATTATAGATCTTTGATATCTTTTGTTTGCATTTGCCTAATAAAATTTTTCACTTGCCCATTTCATTTTAGTCATTTCGAATCTTTATTTTACCTATATCTCATAAATATAGCATCTGATTAGGTTTTCGTTTATTATACTGCCTTAAAATTTTTATTTTATAAAGGAAATAAGCTTATTTAAATGTAGTGGTGTGACAGATATACTTGCTCTTAGTTCTGAAATATTTTGTTATAATTTTTGTGTGTATATATAAGTAATTTTTAAAAAGACTTTCATTAGGAGATAATTTTCCTTTGTCTTGAAAATATTATTGCTCAGATTTTGGATTCTTGTAATGGCAGATTAGCTTTTGGGAAGCAAGGATAACCTTCTGACAGATAACAATTATAGAAGCCATAAAAATTACTAAAATACATTTGAAGGTAATTTTAAAAGGATCACAGACAGAAATTGTCTATTTTTGAAAGGTGAGATTTCTAATTTATTGCTTTTGCCCAAGGGCTGTTCAAAATTTTCATGCAGCCCAGTACAGAAGTTACAGTATTAGTGTCTCAGGTGACAGAGGAGAGCTTTGAGGGCTTGAAGAATAGCCAGAAATGTAGAGGGAATATACCAAATTGAAAGGGGCTTTAGAAGAGTGAATTAGGTTGAAATAAATAAAGATTTCAGCTGTTGTGACAGCCAAGGAGGCAGTTTGGAATCTGTGTCTAGTCAAATTTACTGTGCGAGAACAAACCTCTTCACAGGAATATAACAGAGTCCTGAGCTTGCACAAGATAACATTGATGAAGTTTGGTAAACTCTCAAATATCATTAAGTATGAAAAGAAACAGAAAAATAAAACCCATATTCAAGAGAAATGGCAAGAAATAAAACTGAAATGCACTAAATGTTGTAATTATCAGGCGCAAACTTTCAAGTAGCTATCATAAATGTATTTTATGATTTAAAAAATTCAGTCATAATGATTAAACAGACAGAGAAACTCAGAAGATTATAAAATGTACTGAATAAAAATTTTAGAGATGAAAATAATATCTGAAGTGAAAGACTTGTGTTATGGGATTTGCTGAAGATTAGAAATGATTGAAAAGATAATAAGTAACCTTTAAAAAAGGAAAACAATACATATACATACATATATATTTGCATATAGGAAACAACTTAAAGAAGAGACAGAAACATTAAGGAAGAATAATGAAGCTTCAAGACCTGTAAAATAATATGAAGCCATCGATCATATGTTCAATTAGAGCTGTAGAAGGACAAAAAGGGTAGAACAGGCAAGAAAAAATATATAAAAAATGGTAGAAAACCCTCCATTTAGGTGAAAACTGTAAATATATGAATCCGAGAATCTCAACAAACCCCAAGCAAGATGAGAACAGAAGAATATAAGATAAAAATCATTCCTATAAGAAAAAGAAAAAACCTGACAGTTTTTTACTTTCAAGGACTCTAGGTCATACCTAGAAGTAATTAGAAGTTTCTGGATTTTTCTCTTGCTCCATACTTAGAAGTAATCTGAAGACTGGATATTTCCTTGGAGTTTGTGCTTCTTCCCTATTCTCCTTGTTTCTTTATATTACTTTCAGAAGCAGAGAAAGGAGGTCCAGAACTAAGCAGCCGTCATGTTCATACTAGAACTAGAGGATGAACTGAGAATAGTGGCAATCTCACTCAAACTATATGACTCAGAAAACAGGGCCAGATTGTGGGGAAAGGCAGTAATGAGTATAGAGAGGATAACGATCAAGTACCCACTAAAATGTTACTAACATTTTAGTAATGATTTCTGATATGCTGTGAGCTCTTGCCACCTGCAGATTTAAAAATTTACATGCTATGGACACACAAAAATTTTAAAAAGTAAGATTTTTGAACCATTTTTTCCTAAGATTGCATTAAAACATTTTTCCACTTACTCTGTTCTATTTCCAGGAAGCACCAATTATCTATATTTATAAACTGAATATATGGATGCCCTACACAATTCTTACGAATACTCATGGAGCAAGTGACTATACTTTGACATTTCTGCTAATGCTGCCACAGTAAACCAGACACCCTCATGATGGTCTCTGGTACCAGACACAAAAGAAATGGCAAAATCAAGCTGCCATATTGCATTAACCATGCAAATGTCATAGGAGTGTAACTGATTGGCAGAACCAAAACTACATCCAGAGCTATAGCTGTAAGACTTCCTGGAAAATATAGAATTCAAGCCACTGCAATAAAGAAAAACACACCAGAAATATGTTTAAATGACTGTTGTTCTCCAACCAATGGTGTCCATTTCCAATTAAAATAAAGAACTTTGCTTCTTTTTGTTTCCCTTTGTTAGTATTGCCAGAGTAAGAGAGTCATCATTTACAAAATCATCCCAGTCTAGTTTTTAAAAAATTCACATCTGATTATGTCGTATCTTGCTTAGAACATGAGGACATATTTGCAAAAATTATGTATTATAATTTTGCTTATTTATTATTTATTATCTTACATTTTAAAAAAGATACGTCCTGTTGCTAAGCCTACATACAAATCACTTGACATTGAAAGAAGGTTGAATTTCATTACCCTATTCCAAATGATTTTAGTACATAACTGCATGCCAATAGCAGGCAACCACAATTTGATTCATGATCCGTGGTAAAGAAGTCAATCCAGGTTACCTGTGTTAGTCTGAGTATGAGATGAAAATATCCTGGTAGAAGTGAGAATTATTTGCACTATAAAAGAAGGAAGACTTAAAAGAAGAAGCCAGACCCTGAGAATATTGAACTGTCAAGTAATATAAAAACTGCTCTATTCTTGAAGCAAAAGATAGGATAGCCAGACCATTAACTGTTGATAAACCAAATGTTCAAATCCAGTTTGGGTATGTACACAATATGTAAATGGGTATTTGTTTAAAAAGTGATCTTTTTCAAAAGGAGATATGAAATTGAGGCCCATGTCTTATAAATCAAAATATAATACACATTTAGTGATAATGTCACTCCATCTTAATCCTAGATTCCACTTTCTTGTGTCCTACATAGCACCCAGTTAAATGTAAAGATAGAAATATTGATGGAGTCTATATTAGACTAAAGTAAAAGCTGAGGGGCCAAGATTTTACTTTTAAACAAGTGGAAACTTTTTTTTTTAAGTGTGATCTTTGATTAAAACTGTAATTCCTTCAAGTTGATATTCCTTCAAAATAACTTATGACAGGAATACTGCAGTCATTATCATATTCTGATTAAACATCTGGTTTGGAATGTCATTACAGATAAACATTTTTTTTTAAGTAGTTTTTAAGGAAAATTTTAGTGTGTTCTGATACGCCCTTAGGAACAATGAAAATGTATGACTATAAATATGTCACAATTTTCTTGTTGTTGGAGAGCTATGAAAATTTTAATCAAGCCTTGATTTTCAGTGAAGGTCACTCATTCATTGATTCTGTGTATATTTACTGAATGCTGACCACGTGTCAAGCATTATTTTAGAAGCATTCATTGGTGAAATAAGCAGCAAAAATATTTCCACTGACACTTTTATTCTAGTGGATGGAGACTGACAATAAACAACACAAAGGGGCATAATAAAGTGACATATCAGATGTTGATAATTTCTGATAAATTCTATGGAGAAAAATGAAGTAATAAATAAGAAGATGAAAAGCCTCTTTATTATATGTCCGTTATAAATGGACACTGACCAAAGATCAAAAGTTGGACAAATTTATTATTATTTCAAGGTAAGATGAGGAGTAAGTGCTAAACCCTGAGGCCAAAACTTGTTCAGAATGCTCAAGAAATAGCAAGGAGTTCAGTGTGCTGGGAGGAAATATTGGGGAGATGTGGTCAGAGAAAATAGGGAAGACAAAATCAAGTAAACTCTGAATACCCTCATAAGAATCTGTCTGTTATCCTACATCATGGGCCATGGAAGTGTTTGAAGAATAAGGATAACGTGATCTGACTTAAATCGTAAGGAACAAGTGCGGGAGCAGAGGGACAAATTCAAAGGTCACTTTATTAATTTTGGTGAGAAATGGTTGTGTCTTGAGTTGGAGTGCCAGTTAATGGAAGTGATAGGAAATGGAGGAATGCTGAAGGTCATCTTTTTTAAAATGCAAGAAGGGGAGAGATTTAATGTACATGGTTTTACCTAGAGATATAGATGTTTCATCCATTGTAAAAGGAAAGATGATTGAATATACACAAGTAGTGATTGTGTAAACTTGTAGGTGTTCTATTCTAATGGATTTTTCTTAGTAAAACAGTAGCAGTGTTACCAAGTATGAATAAGGAACATGAACAGATGTGGGACATGTACTCTGATTGCCATGCAAATCTACAACTTGTGTATTTGATGTTAACAGCCAAGAATTTCATATGCAAAGAGCATGGATGTGTGTTATTCTCTGTGTAGCCATATTTAGCTATGTGTCTATAGTATCAGAGCAGACAGAGAGTTGAATTTAACCAAGACAAGGATTTTGCCAAGTGAGTACAAAATATAAAAGAGTAGCAAGACAGTTGAGAGTGTATGCAAGGGAATAATTTTATTGATAAAATATAGCCTCGAAGCTGGAGCAGAAGAAAATAATAATGTGAGTGTGTTGAGATATGGTAAATGGTAGTTAGATTAATGGATTCTAGGTATAGTAAGTATGAAGAATTGACGGAGTTGTAATGCTAAAGGGAGGGAGCTGAAGATGGATGTAAGCATTAGAGAGAAGTATGCATAAAATTGAGATTATGAAGACGTTATTTTTGTTTATAATAAACAAGATCCAGGGCATGAGCATAGACGTGAAAGGATAATGTAGGGTGGAGAACAAACTCAGGGGAAGAGGAGTTAGCAGATCGGAGAGAACTGGGAGTTATGGATAATAGGAGGATAATATACAATGTGGATAACAAAATTACTAAGACTATAATGAGTAGTGTTGGAAGAACTAATCAGAAAAAAACTTAAATCTTCAAAGAATGGAAGGAGTCATCTGTATGCAGAATGACTACAATTATTCATTGCCTATAATTCAGAAATAAATGGTTTTAGGGAGAGAAGAAAAATAGCCTGCAAGAATAATGCAACAAAGGAAGACACCAAAAATGATACTGGGAGTGAGTGTGAGGGAGAAAAGAAATACAGTGAACAACCTCTCAGTCAAGCAAGTCACTGGTTTGTTGTTGTTGTTGTTGTTGTTTGCAAAGATGGACATTTCCATGAGGATTTGCCACCTCTACAGTAATGATCTTGTTGAGGATAATCCTGTGCAATTTTTCCTTTACTTGCATGGTTAAATAAATGAGCTGGGCAAGATCACATGTTGGTGGAGTTTTAATGATCAGAATAGTTTTAATGCATCTCCTACAAATCAATTCTACGAAGAAGTTCTGAAGCACCTGGTTATTATCTGAAATTAAATATGTGGAGAATTATACTAAGTATTCTTTCTTAGGAATGGCTTTCTTCACATATTGTGCCAAGATTATAACATAACTTAATTAAGGAGTTTAGCTGTTGTCAGCGAGTTTGTGTGTTAGAAACAAGCTATTTTAAATCACAAATTTTCTCATTTAGCCTTTAAATGGTCCTAGAGATAAGAAAGCTGGCATTGCTGCCATATTTCTCTCAAGCTGTTTTTGGAGATGGCATTGTTACTCTCTTGGGGGAATTTTAAACTGCATCTCTGATAATTGCCAGGAAAGAGAATATTATATATGAGCTATCAATCTTCACAGGTTTACATAAGATAAAGGATATCTGAGGTCGCGAAAGGGTCTGTTTTCAAGTGACATATAGGTTTTATACTCTTTTAAAATCCCACAGTTGTAGTAAGGTCATCTGTGTCATGTTCAGAATAAGTGATTTGAATCATTATTTTCTTACAGTTATTTTTTATGTAATGCAGCTAGAAAACTGCAGTAATCCTCCCCTATTCTCAGGGGATACATTCCAAGACCCCCAGTGGATGTCTAAAATCATGGATAGTACAAAACCCTATTTATACACTGTGGTTTTTCCTACACATACATGCCTATCATCAAGTTTAATTTATCAGTAAGACACATAGGAAGCGATTAATAATGATAATTAATAATAACATAGAATAATTTTTACAGCAACATACTACAATAAAAGTTATATAAATGTGGTCTCTCTCTCTCTCTCTCTCAAAATATCTTATTGTACTGTACTCACCCATCTTGTGATGATGTGAGAAGATAAAATGCTCATGTAATGAGATGAAATGAGGTGAATGATGTAGGCATTGTGATATAAGTAGAAAATTCCAGAAATAAACAACTCATAAGTTTTAAATTCCACACCGTTCTGAGTAGCATGATGCAATCTCATGCTGTCCTGACCTGTGCTCCCCAATTGCTATTCTGCTGTCACAGTATTGCAGTACTTGTGTTCAAATAACTCCTATTTACTTAATAATGGCCCAAGGTGCAATATAGTGTGGTATTTTCTGATCACAGTTGACTGGGGGTAACTGAAATTGCAGAAAATGAAACTTTTGATAAGGGAGGACAACTGTACTCTAGTTTTGAAAGTTAACATTGAGCAAAAATAAGAACTCATCTTATTAAAAAAGGAGATGATGAAACTCCTCAATTACATTATTTATGAATTTCTTCAATTCAATTTTCACAAAGGAGGGTTTTAGTATTTTTCTAACCTTAGTGACAATAATATGCTTCTTATTTTTAAAAGATTTATATTTCATTATCAAGAAGCATGCTAAATTTTTAAGGTGTCAAGTTCAAATTTTTAAAGCTACTTTAAAATTTTCTTTAAAACTCCATATATTCATTTTGATAAGTAACTCATTTTCAAGTATTACCTCTCATATCCTAAAAAGTTTCAACCTTGAGGATGAACACTAAAAATATAAGCAACTCCTCACCAAAAGTAGCAATTTAGTGTCATGTAGGTCCATTTTACCCCTTTATTTATTTAGAGGAAAAAAATAAGAGGAGTAAAATGCATAGGCTCTCTAGCAGCTCAAATTCTAGGATATTCAATTACTTGGTGGCAGCTGATCATTAGATTAGATACATCCCAGCACATCACAGAGGGTGAAAAGGTTCCTCCAGAGACAAAGGTGCTTTAAAGCAATTTCATATCTAATTATGTTTCCTGTAAGATTTTTTTGTGTCTGATTTAAAATAGGATGTAATCAGCCAGAGAGAGAAAAAAATCAAAAGATTAACATCATCTTATTATCTTGTATGAAATAGGCCTGGGCTCAGAATGATGTGAAGAAAACTATTTATAGAAAATTTTTGTTCTCTGTTATTTAAAAGGGAGGTTGCTGCTGGATGGATTATATGAGCAGATGTATTAATTTAGCATAATGTACCAGCATATCACCATAACCCCAGCAGCTAATGTCTGTAATAAAAATGTTTACTTTATATACTGTTATACACCTAAAGAACATTCTAGTGTTTGTTCATGTTCTAGTGTTTGTTCTTGGACCATGACCTTCATAAATTCTTTATAATAAGTGAATGTAAGAGCCTGTAACACATGTGAGCCAAGTTCAACTGAATTATGATTCAAAAAGATATTTGCACTGTTTACTTCATACTCAGCATTAGAAAGTATTATAGTAAACTTGAAAATGCATTTTTTCACACAAATGAATGTAATTCAGGTTGGGTCCTTGTTCAGAGAGTTAGTTCTAGGCATTTGTAAATTTGAAAAAAGTATATTCTGACTATTTTTGTGCCTATTAATTATTAGTTTATGTTGCAAAGGGTTTGAAAACAAGCATTATTTCCTGTACTTATTGTTTATGCTTGTACTTTTAAATAGAAAAAGGGCTTATTACTCAGAAAAACTGTTCAAAAATTAGAAAAGTAGACAGGTGCAACTTTTGGTACCCAATAATATACAATACTTATATAAGACTTATTTCCCTTTGTTCCTTTACATGTAGTCATCAAAAAACATTTTCTCTTTTCCTTGATAATAGTCTATCTTTAACTGGCCTCATAGTTTTAAAACTCACTCTTAGATAATTAAAATTCTCTAGTCATATTTTTTAAATTTTAAATTTTGTGGGTACATAGTAGGTGTATATGTTTATGGGGCATATGAGATATTTTTATAGACATATAATGTGTAATAACTACATCAGGGTAAATGTGGTATTCATCACCTCAACCATTTGTTCTTGTGTTAAAAACAATCCAATTCTACCCTTTTAGTTATCTTAAAATGTACAGTTAAATTACTACTGACCATAGTCACCCTGTTGTGCTGTCAAATAATATATCTTATTCATTATTTCCAACTATTTTTGTTCCCATTAAGTATCCCCACTCACCCCATACACTCCCACCCCACCACGCCACTACCCTTCCCAGTCTCTGGTAACCAGCATTTTATTCTTTGCCTCCATGAATTCAATTGTTTTAATTTTTAGCTCTCACAAATAAGTAAGAGCATGTGAAACTTATCTCTTTCTACGCCTGGCTTATTTCACTTAACATAATGACCTCCAGTTCCATCCATATTATTGCAAATGAAAGAATCTCATTCTTTTTTTATATCTGGCTAATACTGTATTGTGTGTAGGTACCACATTTTCTTTGTCCATTTATCTGTTGATGGACACTTAGGTTGTTTCTAAATCTTGGCTACTGTGAATAGTGCTGCAATATACATGGGAGTGCAGATGTCCTTTAGATATACTGATTCCCTTTCTTTTGGGTATATATCTAGCAGTGGGATTGGATCATGTGGGAGCTCTATTTTTAGTTTTCTGAAGAATCTCCAAACTGTTCTCCACAGTGGTTGTCCTAATTTACATTCCCACTAACAGTATATGGCAAGGTTTGGCTCAGTGGCTCCACCCAAATCTTATCTTGAATTGTAATCCTGATTATCCCCACGTGTCTAGGGACAGAGCCGGTGAGAGGGGGTTGGATCATGGGGGCAGTTTCCCCCATGCTGTTCCCATGATAGTGAGTCAGTTGTCATGAGATCTGATGGTTTTATATGGGGCTCTTCCCCCTTCGCTCCTCATTCAGCTCTCTCTGCTGCCTCAGTGGGAGAAGGTTCAAACTTACTTCCCCTTTGCCTTTCACCGTGATTGCAAGTTTCCAGAGGCCCCCCTAGCCATTTGGAACTGTGAGTCAATTAAACCTTTTTTCTTTATAAAATACTCAGTCTCTAGTATTTCTTTCTAGTAGTGTGAAAATGGACTAATATAGTATAAAGGGTTTCCTTTTCTCCATTTTCTTGCCAGCATTTGTCATTGATGGATAAACTTATTTTAACTGGAGTGAAATCGTATCTCATTGTAGTTTTGATTTGAATTTCTCTGATCATAAAAGATTTTTGAGCACATTTTGATATGCCTATTTGCCATCTGTATGTCTTCTTTTGAAATCTGTCTATTCAGATCTTTTGTGCATTTTTAATTATATTATGAGATTTTTTTCCTATAGAGTTGTTTGAGCTCCTTATATATTCTTTTGTTATTATTATATATTCTGGTTATTAATCCCTTGTCAGATGGATAGTTTGTGAATATTTTCTCCCATTCTCTATATTAAATTTTTAACAAAATCTCAATTAAGACATTAAAACAAGCAATTCACCACACTAATAAAAATGTTTGCAATAGTCAATTTATTGGTACATTAAAAATACATCAAAAATTTTTGTTGCTTCCACGGCAAAGATTTATTTCTTGCTCTCAAGTCTGTGGAGCAACTATAGTTCTCCTGAATTCTCCTGGGCTCTGCTGGTCTAAGCTGGATATGAGGCTTTGATTCAGTTGAAGTCTTTCTCACTTGTCTCTATCATTCTTCAGTCAGTTAATACCCAGGGCATTTGCTTCTCAAGGTAATAGCATAAGTGCAAGACATAGAAACAAACACGCAAACATATAATTTAAAGCCCCTGATTTTATTACACTCACTACTATTATATCAGCCTCAGAAACTCACATGGCTAGATTCAGCATTAGGGAGGTGAAAAATTACGATCTTACCACAGTGAAATGAGGGAGAAGATAAAGGCAGAGAGGGGAAAAAAGTTGTTGGAAGACAATACAACCTATCACAACATCAAACTTGATACAAGGGCTAAATTTCTCCCTTTCTCCAGTCACTGCCCATAGTAAGTAAACTTGCAGTTTGCAGTGGAGATGGTTGGTATGGCAGTTCTAGTCTCGTCTCCTCCACCCTGCCTCAATAACCGTAATATAACCATAATAACTCATTCATAAGTAGAAGTAGAGATGTGACAGGAAGGACATTTAAGGGAAGAGGTCAGTTAAATTTCTTGTGTGAATGTTTACTGTCACAAGATGACTTTCCACTGCATGTGCCTGGCTGATGCTTAGAGGTAATGTTCTGGAGTCTGTTTTTGGTATTATACACATTCTCCTGATTGTGCTCTCTAGCTAAAACTTTCAGACATAAGCAGTATGTTTTCTTCCCATTTTAAAACATTGTGGTAAAATACACATAACATAAAGTGTACCATCTTTACCATTTTAAGTGTACAGTTCAATGATATTAAATACATTCATAATATTGTGGAACCATCACATTTATCTATCTCCATAACCCTCTCATCTTGTAAAACTAAAACTCTTTACCCATTAAATAATAACCCTTTATTCCCTCATCCTCACAGCCCTTGGCAACGACCATTCTACCTCCTGTCTCTGTGATGTTAACTACTCATATATGTGAAATTACACAGTATTTGTCTTTTTGTGGCTGGCTTATTTCACCTAGCATAATGTATTTGAGGCTCCATGTCAGGATACCATGCTGTTTTTTGCAGTGGATGTATCATTTTACATTTCCACCAAAAGCGTACAAGAGTTCTAGTCCCTCCAAATTCTAGCCAACACTTGTTATTTTTGTTTTTGTTTTTTTTTTTATACTAGACAGCCTAATAAATGTAAGTCAAATGCAAACAAAAGCATTTGATTTTTGTATGTTGATGTTGTATCCTGATACTTTGCTGAATTCATTCATTGGTTCTAACAGTTTGTTGGTGTTGTTGTAGAATCATTAAGGTTTTCACACCATATCATCTGCAAATAGATAATTTTCTTGCTTTCCAATTTTGTTCTTTATATTTCTTTATTTTACCTAATTGCTATGGCTAGAACTTTGAATACTATGTTGAATAGCAGTGCCAAAAATAGACATTCTTGCTTTGTTCCTGATCCTAGAGGAAAAGCTTTGAGATTTACACCATTGAGTATTGTATTTGCTGTAGTTTTTTTCAATACATATTTCATTATCTTGAGACAGTTTTTTTAGCATTTTTTAAGTAAGGGTGCCAAATTTTGTCAAATGCTTCTTCTAGATCAATTGAGATAACAGTTTGAGTTTGTTCCTTCATTCTGTTCATGAGGTGTATTACATTCATGAATTTTTATATATCAAATCAGTCTTTTTTTCCAGGAATAATTTCCACTTGATCATGCTGTATAATCCTTTTAATATGCTTTTAAATTCAATGTGCTAATATTTTTTGATGATTTTTATGTTAACATTTAAAAGGGATATTGCTGTACAGTTTTCTTTTCTTGTAGCGCCTTTGGCTTTGGTATCAAAGTAATGCCGGCCTCAGAATGAGTTAGGAAGTGTTTCTACTCTTCAGTTTCGAGAAACGTTCGTCACCAGATAAACCATCAGGTCCTGGGCTTTTCTACTTTTTTAACTGCATGTTGACGAATTAGAGTTGTATATATTTTTGGAGTACAGAGTGGCGTTACAACTTTTAGTACAAGCAGAACGATTAAATCAAGCTAAGTCACATATCCATTGTCTCAAATATTTAACATTTTTGTGATGAGAACTTCAGAAATTTACTCTCAGTGATATTGAAATTTGCAGTACTCAATTATTAGCTATATTCACCATGTTTTACAATAGATCTCATAAAAATTAGATTTATTACTCCTATCTAATTGAGGCTTTGTACCTTGTGACTATAATCTGCACATTTTTCCTATCCCAAGGCCCATGAAAACCACCATTCCACTTTTTGCTTCTATCAGTTCTTTTGTTTTAGATTCCACCTAACAGCGAGAACATGTAGTATTTCTCTTTCCAGGTTTGACTTATTTCCTTTAACATGATGTTTTTCCAGTTCCATCTATGTTGTCTCAAGTGACAGAATTTCTCCCTTTTTTAAGGCTGAATAGTCATCCATTGTGTATGTACGCCATATTTTCTTTATCCATTCACACTTGATGAACACTTAGTTTGATTTCATAACTTGGCTATTGTGAATAATGCTGCAGTGAACATAGGTGTGCAGATATCTTTTTGATACACTGATTTCAAATCTTTTGTGTAAACACTCAAAAGTGAAATTGCTGGGCTTTTCTTTAATGGGAGATATTTTACAATTAATTCCATCTTATTATTGATCTATTCAGATACTTTATTTCTTTGTGACTTAGTGTTCATAGATTTTGTGTTTCTAGGAAACTGTCCATTGGCATACACTTGTTCATAGTATTCTCTTCCAAATCCTTTTATTTTGATAGAATCCATATAAATGTCTCATTTTCACTTCTGATTTTAGCAATTTGAGTCCTCCATTTTTCTCTTGTAGGAATAGGTTCACATATTTTGTTGATTGTTTTTAAGAACCACCATTTGGTTTGCTTTTCTATTTCTTTTTTTTAGGTTTTTTTTGTTTTTGTTTTTATTTTTTGTCTATTTCACTTACCACTGTTCTAATCTTTATTCTTTCCACTCTTCTGCAAGCTTTGGGTTTATGTTGTTCTTCTTTCTCTAAGTTCTTAAGTTGTAAAGCTAGCTTGTTGATTAGAGATTTTTCTTGTTTTTCAATATAGGCTTTTATAGCTGTACTTTTCCATATTAATGCTTTCATGGTGCCCTATCAGTTTTACTAGGTTGTGTTTTCATTTTGCTTCATCTCTAAGTATTTTCTAATTTTCTTTATGATGTTTTTGTTGATCTGTTTGTTGTTTAAGAGTGTATTGTTTACACAACTTTGTACATTTTCCAATTTTACTTTTTATTGTTTTTTATCTTCTTTTTATTGCAGTTGGAGAAGATACTTTGTATAATATCTATCTTTTAAAATCTATTGAGAATTCATGGCCTAACAGATCATCTATTATGAAAAATGTCCTAATGCTCTTGGGAAGAATGTATGTTCTGTTTTGATGGCTAGAGTGCTCTTCAAAAGTCTGTTAAATCTAGTTGGTTTATTGTGTTAAGTCCTCTATTTCCTCACTTATCATCTCTCTGGTTGTTCTATTAATTATTGAGAGTAGATTATTGAAGTCTCTGTTATTGTATAACTATCAATTTCTCCTTTCAATTTTATCAGTTTTGCCTCACAGGTTTTGATGGTCTTATTCAGTGCATAAACGTTTATAATTATAACCTGCTGTATAGAATCTTTTATTAATATATAATGTCTTTTGTCTCTTGTCAACTTTTTGAATTTGAAGTCTATTTTTTCTGATAGTTACCCTTGCCTTCCTTTGTTCAATATTTTCATATTTTTGCATATGTTCACTTTCAATCAATTTGTGGTTTTGGAGTAAAAGTTATTGTCTTATAGATAGTATATAGTTGAATATGTCTTTTTATCCATTCTAAAAATCTCTGTGTTTCGATCTTTTTATTGGGAGTTTAATCCATTTACATTTAAAATTATTACTGATAAAGAGGGACTTACTTGTGTCATTTTGCTGTTTGTTTTCTATATGCCCTGCAAGCTGTGCACAAGCTACTCCAGGAATTCAGCTGGCTGCCACTGGGATGGGGGATGGGTAACTGCTACTCTGCTATGACAGAAAATTGACCAAATTAAACACAGATTACCTTCTAAATCTTCCCCTTGGATATTTCAAGCCTTCAGTAGACTTCAGGGTTATAAAACAGCTAACTTCAGACATATTCTACCAGTAAAATTGTTGTCTAGGTGGAGTTACAGATTCCCGGTGCTTTCTACTCCACCGTTTTGCCAGAATCCTCCCATAGGCAGTATGCTTTCTATAGCTGAAGGTTTCCCTCTTCAGCACTGTTTTTTGTTGTTGCTGTTGTTGTTTTTTCCATCATTCCCTGCCTTATAGTTTCGAAAGTTTCAACAAGGAAGTCAGGGCTCCCTTGCTGAGGGGCCTAAGAAGGATGAAACTAATTTTCAGCCTGTTTTCTAACCATTTTCTTTGAAATAAACAATTTGATCTGACACGTCACTTTGATATGTAGCACACATTATTAGTTGGCACGCTGGTCAAAGCTTCTGTTTTAACATCCCTTTATATGTGAACGGTAGTAAAGCCAACATAAGTAGTCATGAATAGTGATTTCACTTCGATGGGACTTAAGAGAGCTCTCGGTTTGTTCTGCCTCCCATGTGGTCAATGCCCAGCACAAGGGACTTACTCAAGCCATTTGACCTACCGTTGAAAGTCAGTCCAAATACTCCCTAGAAGCAATCACAGTTTCCTGTTGCTCCCCTGCCTAATCAGTGCTCCAACTCATCTCCGTAGCTTGCATGCTATTATTTCTAAACTGCAGAAGATATATTCCAATCTCTCTGTAAGTGGCTTTATAAATGTTTCTGTATGTAATGGAGGTAAAAGAAAGAACTGTACCCCCACCACCATTTTTTTTTCTTTTCTTTTTTCTTTTTTTTTTTTAGAAATGAGGGAGGGTGAAGAAAATCATAGAGGACAGCAGTTCTATTTCAAAAGCCTATTAATAAATTCTTTCTTTTTTATTTTCTGGAACTTTTTATATCCTAGATTTGGAGTCAAGGCTCCCTTATGAGAGAACTCAAGATTGATGCAACCAATTTTCAGCCTGTTTTCAGCCATCTTCTTTGAAATAAACGATTTGATCTGACACTTCACTTTGATACGTAGCACACATTAGCTGTTGGCACCCTGGTCAAAGCTTCAGTTTTAACATCCCATTATATCTGAATGGCAGTAAAGTTAGTATAGATAGTCAAGAATAGGCTCATGTTTTATTTTAATAGTTTCAGTCTCTGGGTCAACCTATAAGTAATTCTTAAAAGAATATAGGGTAAGCTTGCTCAGAGTTTTGGTCCCACATTCATAAACACTGTGCTCTATCAATCTACAGTCTGCTTTCTATATAGAGCCATTTGTGTTAATTTTGAATAAAAACAAAGTATTTAATTAAAAATAATGCTTTTACTAGTTTTGACTTCATGAATTGATTTTCTTAAAAAATAGATAAAGGTTTAACTGTGGGGCATAAACTTTTAGTGATAAGACAGAGGGTAAGCAAGTTTGAAGACCTCCAAGTATTTATTTTCTTACGATTAGATTTTCTTCACATATTAATGTTTCCTTACTCCCAGGAAACCTCTTCTAAACTTCTAGGCTCAGTTAAATATCTTAATGCATGTTCCCATCATTCTTTGTACTTCTTTTTCCACAACATCCATATTTTACTGTAATTAATTGTTTAATCTTGTCTTCTCCATCATCCAGAAAATTCTGTAAGAGTTGTCTTATTTATTTACTGCCAGCTCCCCAAGACATAGCACAGTACACTGCAGAGGGTAATAACTTAAAACAAATTTTAAGTGAATGAATGAATTAGTGTGTGTATAGTCTCTGAAATAACATGGTAGTATTGTCATTGAACAATATTATACACCTAAAATGAATTCTTACAAACTGAGGGATAGCTAGCATGGTTACAGGCCAAATTATTAACCTGCCTTTTAATTCAACCAATGTACTGTCACCATTGTAAAACTAGTATGCAAATTACTGCTTTTACCTTCCACCTGGCAAAGGTAAAAGCACATTTTTGTTCTCAGAGCTAGAATCCAACCTGAGCCATTTTGTTGACCTTCAATACCTCACTGTGGGAAGACCATTATAAACCATGGTGACATCTGTTCTTGGCAGTAAAGAGACACAGTAACACAGCATTTATCTCAATATTCTGATTCTGAGTGTATTGAGAGACATTTTGTAAGAATGCACTGCAATTTAATTTAATAATGTCAACTAATATAATTAAAGCTAACTTGCCAATATTGGCAAGTTAATTTTCTCATTTCTATTATTACTGTCTTGATGAATAAAATGACTCAATGCACTTTAGTTGTAGATGATCAATGGTTATCAAAATATATCATTCCCTATGTTATGATGCAAGCAATCTCTAAGAATCTTAAAGATCTTGTAAACACTTATAAACTTCTTCAGAATTTTAGGCAGTACACTTTCTATCATAACTCTCTTTTTGATTCAATATTTATTTTACTCTTTAAGCCACTCTTAAATCTGCTAATTTCTGTAGATTAATGGCCTAAGAACATTAAAATAAAAGGGAAATGCAGAGGTGATGATATAAATTATAAAATGTTCAAATTCATTGCTAAAGAGAAGAAGGTCAAGATAAAATAGATTTTTGTCAATCAAATAACATTTTTTCATTTTAATAAAGATAGTAAGAATGTGGTGAAAGCAGAATTCTTCCACATTGTCAATGGGAACATAAAAAGTGTCAACTCTTTTGGAAAGCTTGTTGACAATATGAAATAGTTATAAGTTTAATTCAGATATTCTTTCTATTGTGAATGATGTTAAGGAAAAATAGCCCATTTATTGATTCTGTTAAAAAAATGATTGAATACCCACACTACTTGACGTTGAGGGGACATGAATATTAAGTGAATTTCCTTGGAGGGGAAAATCTGGGTCATCATATAGACTGAGTCCAAGACAATCACTTAGAAATAATCAGGATTAGTTTATAATTATGGTATGCCCAGGCTGGAATGCAGTGATGCGATCTCAGCTCACTGCAACCTCTGTCTCCCAGGTTCAAGTGATTCACCTGCCCCAGCCTCCAGAATAGCTGGTATTACAGGCATGCACCCACCACTCCCGGCTAATTTTTGTATTTTTAGTCGAGACGGGGTTTCACCATGTTGGTCCGGCTGGTCTCAATCTCCTGACCTCAGGCGTTCCACCCACCTCAGCCTCCCAAAGTGCTGGGATTCCAGGCGTGAGCCACAGAGCCTGGCCAGAAGTCCTTTTCAGAAGGTAGGAAGATACAGAGAGATAAAGAAAAAGGTAAAATTCAAGCACTTTTGCTTTGTTCTTTTGTCTCCTCAGATTAGCCTCTGCACACTCACCAACACGTTATAGTTACCCCCAAACTACAACCTTAGTCCCATAGCTTAAATGATCTCCAGGGCTGGCAGATCATAGCTAATTTAAATTCTATACTTTATATATTTAGGGGAAAATCTTATTTATGCAGTTGAACTCAGGTGTCTATATCTAATTTGCTTCTTTATGGTGACATTGAAGAATAGGACTCTGTCTTCCCAGGGCTCAGTTTCCTAAGAAGGAGGTATAGGTGTACAGGGAAGAAATGATAGGCATCTTTGTTAAACTTACTAAGTGGGTATTTTCATTAGTTTGGGAACTTGAATAAAAAAATATTTTAATAAGTATAATTATTAAAGTTGTGAATTCTAAATAAGTATTTGACTAAGGGTAGGTGGATCTTAAGGAAAGTATTAATTCAAGGATGAGAAATCTTTGATGAGCGTCCTTCTAGGCTGCATGTGAGGGGTGGACATGGTACTGATTCAAAAAGGTAGATGTTTTTCCACAGTGGTGCTAAGAGATCAGAGAGAGACACAAGTCTACTATTGTATAGCTGATTATAGGATTGGGAAATGTACCCAAGACATGCGAAAATAAAAACCTTCATTATCCTAAGGAATGACTTACCATTCTGATCTTCCAGGTACTAGTGAGAGAGAAATTTTGAAACAGTAACTCTCTCTCGGCAAAACTCATATCACACTACTCCACACTTTAGCTATTTCAAAATGATCTCTTTATTTCATTATTTGCACCCAAAAAACCTAAAGCACAATGGTTTTTCAGTTCAATGGTTTTAAATAGTACTTTTTCCTAAACACAGAACTTTTACCTATAGCAAATTTAAGTGTTTTTATTAAGGTTAAACCAGTTACTCCATATATCCATGTATGCTTGGAAAAAAAAAAAAAAAGCCAACCAAAAGCAAACAAAAAGCCCTACATTTTCATTGTAGTGCTTACATTGATTATATAAGACCTCCACAAATTTGAACTAGAAATGGATTTACAGTTGTTAAGAAAAAG
Source organism: Colobus angolensis palliatus (assembly GCF_000951035.1). Taxonomy (NCBI): domain Eukaryota; kingdom Metazoa; phylum Chordata; class Mammalia; order Primates; family Cercopithecidae; genus Colobus; species Colobus angolensis. Next base: position 2,524,472 of record NW_012117354.1, read on the forward strand.
AACGCTCCCAGCTTATTATGGAAGGTTTTGGGATGCGGTAAAATAGACTAAGATAGAATTGTGATTGCTTGCTTGCATTCAGAAGATGTATCTAAATCAAAAACAAATGATTTGACTGGGGCTTGAATGGGGGGTTACTCCTTTTTCCAGGTTTTATAATTTTCCCCTCAAATCTACCTGGTTTTTCCATGTCCCATTGAGTTTCTTCTTGAGTCTGCTATATTTTTCAGAGAAATCTTTTATTAGAGCCACCAAAGTCAGCTCCTGCACTTCTGGAGAGGTATTATGCCAAATTTGCAGATGATCAGACTGAATCTCAGGAAATCAATCCATCTCGCAAAGTCACACGCTTAGTAAAAGGAAAGTAAAAAAGAAAGATTCTAATCTCAAAGCACTCTCTAATTTTAATGAAGCTTTAATGCTCTACTGAACAAAAAATGTTGATCTAGGTAAAGTACTTTCTACTTCTAATACTATATTATTTTTTGGTATATATAGGTTTTTTAATAGGCAAATTAAACTCAAATAAAGCATATATTGCCTATGCAATCATCTTAAATTTATCAAACACTTATTTATCTGTGATGAGCCCAATCTGCTCCTAATATACCTCTATAGATTTATATCTACATAATACATATGCACTTTTCTGCAAAATGCACTTTAGGTGTATTATTTCCAAAATATTTTTTCCAGTTCATTTTGTTTCTGTTTCTGCAAAATCAAAACTGCATTTTCATACTTTGAAAAGTAGCTCATGTGTTACATAATTCCATTGCAGGATGTTATGCACCATCACGTGATGCAATCTGTGGAGTGATTTTATAAGAACAGCTCTCTGCTTGATTCTACTTCATTGCCACATAATGAAAAATGCTGCTGCTTTTCCTTTTAAACTTTGCAGGTCACATCTTTTCTCTGCACAATAATTTCTGTATATTAAAAAAAAAAACCCACACCTACAAAATAGCATAGCTTAGGTTGCTTTGGAATTCATGATTGGATTGAAGATACTGTGCTCTAAGAAATGTATTTGTATATATTGTTAGTCATCTCAGCCAGAATCCAATTATTGATTTTGCCAATGGTTCTGATCAAAGGTGTTGAGATTTATAGGAAATAAATGCTTTCCCAGTGGTGGAGTTCTATATAATCTCTATGTGCATAAAGAATATACATATCTTCTACAGAAACAAGCAATCACTTCAGGCAAAGTGATTTTTTTTTCTGAAGGAAATTACAGAGTTCAGAAAACAGCATAATTTATCAGAGCCCTTGAAAATGAGGGTGGGATTTTTAGATGTTGTGAGGATGGCAGTGTACATTGACCTGAATATACTAGCGGAATTTCAGGAAAGAATTACACATCTGAATGTGGTGAATCAATAAGTAGAAGAGGTATGAAACTTTATTTTGCTTGAGATTGTATTTAGCGCACTATCATCCCATCACTGGTGAAGAATTTACATTTTTGCTTAGGAATCATGATACCAAATTATCACATCTAATGCTTTATATAAACGATCCTTCTCATTGAATATTCAAAATTTAGTTTACGTGTTTCAGGAAGTAGGGTTCACACTGCAAAGGTAGCTAAGTTCCACACATTGACAGTCCAATGAATAATCACACACACATACGCACACATATATACACACACATACGTGCATGCATGTACATAAACAAAATCAAAAATCAAATAGAGGAAAATTTTTATAAGTCCTTATATGATATTTTTAGTTACATGAAATAAAGAAAGAGTAGAGAATTGTATATAAATGTTGTGTATACATATTATTGATAGGATGACTTAAATACTTGAGATAAATAAGCAGGACCAACGCATTTATTAATTTGAACTTTATTAATATATTTTGCATTTTTCCTATATTCCCCCCCCCCCACCAAATGTGAAGTCTTTGAGGAAAAGACTTTAGTGTCTATATTTTTTTCACAGCACTTAACCCTGTACGTTATATATGGTCTGTGTTAAAAAAAAAGTGTAAATAATATAATAGTGTATAATAAGATGGCATGTATTTGATTCAAATTAATTCAACTAGCTGGGTTCTACAGCATAGAATTTTTTAAAATGTTAATCTATTCAACAAATGTTTATTGAAAGTTAGGTGCTGCTTGAGGAGCTGGGAATGCAACAGTAAAAATGTAAGCATAGTCAATATAAAATGACATCAAATACAACCATTCAGTGTGTTAAATATGATAATGGGAAGGCTGTGAGCACAATAAATAAGGAGCAGGGGTAACATACATGGTTTCAAGAGACAGGCAAGGCCAGAGGATACAGAACCTAAGAGGTCTTGCTAAGAAGACGACTGGAATTTTATTTTAAGTAACATGAGAGGACACTGGAAGACTTTGAGCAGGAGGTCACATGAACTTATCGGAATTTTAAAAAAGTCACTTCATTTGCTGTTTGGAATTGTACTAAAAAGAATAAGAGTGGTAAAAGAAAATGAAATTGTAAAGTCACAGCTATTTTAACTGAAGATTGTTGTATAGATTTGGATGGCAAGTATTTCAGGGATGGTAAGTCAGCTCTCTTCTTACTTTAGGTTATATATACCACTTACTTTGATCACTCAGAGCTTTTATATCCAGTTAAGGTCCTAAACTATTCTGGCTGCTGCATTTATTATTAAATTAATCTTGACAATTGCTAGATCTCTGATAAAATTTTACGTAAATCTTAGCATGTCCAGAATTGCTGTATTTCTTGATTTCCTATCTTGTTTTCAGATAAGACAGGTAGTCATGACTTTTAATTTTCTTTTATTTTTTATTATTATACTTTAAGTCTAGGGTACATGTGCACAATGTACCGGTTTGTTACATATGTATACATGTGCCATGTTGGTGTGCTGCACCCATCAAACTTGTCATTTACATTATGTATTTCTCCTAATGCTATCCCTCTCCCCTCCCCCCGCCCCATGACAGGCCCCAGTGTATGATGTTCCCCACCCTGTGTCCAAGTGTTCTCATTGTTCAATTCCCACCTATGAGTGAGAACATGCAGTGTATGGTTTTCTGTCCCTAACATAGTGTGCTCAGAATAATGACTTCCACCTTCATCCATGTCCCTACAAAGGACATGAACTTATCCTTTTTTAGGGCTGCATAGTATTCCATAGTGTATATGTGTCACATTTTCTTAATCCAGGCTATCATTGATGAACATTTGGGTTGGTTCCAAGTCTTTGCTATTGTGAATAGTGCCACAGTAAACATACGTGTGCATGTGTCTTTATAACAACATGATCTATAATACTTTGGGTGTATGCCCAGTAACGGGATGGCTGGGTCAAATGGTATTTCTAGTTCTAGATCCTTGAGGAATTGCCATACTGTCTTCCACAGTGGTTGAACTAGTTTAGAGTCCCACCAACAGTGTAAAAGCATTCCTATTTCTCTACATCCTCTCCAGCACCTGTTGTTTCCTGATTTTTTAATGATTGCCATTGTAACTGGTGTGAGATGGTATCTCATTGCAGTTTTGATTTGCATTTCTCTGATGACCAGTGATGATGAGCATTTTTCTCGACGAGCATTTTTTTCATGTGTCTGTTGGCTGTATGCATGTCTTCTTTTGAGAAATGTCTGTTCATATCCCTTGCCCACTTTTTGATGGGGTTGTTTGTTTTTTTCTTGTAAATTTGTTTGAGTTCTTTGAAGGTTCTGGATATTAGCCCTTTGTCAGATGAGTAGATTG
>NW_012117354.1:2529709-2531070 GCF_000951035.1 Colobus angolensis palliatus
TTGCACATTGATTTTGTATCCTGAGACTTTGCTGAAGTTGCTTATCAGCTTAAGGAGATTTGGGGCTGAGACAATGGGGTTTTCTAAATAGACAATCATGTCATCTGCAAACAGGGACAATTTGACTTCCTCTTTTCCTAATTGAATACCGTTTATTTCTTTCTCCTGCCTGATTGCCCTAGCCAGAGCTTCCAACACTATGTTGAACAGGAGTGGTGAGAGAGGGCATCCCTGTTTTGTGCCAGTTTTCAAAGGGAATGCTTGCAGTTTTTGCCCATTCAGTATGATATTGGCTGTGAGTTTGTCATAAATAGTTCTTGTTATTTTGAGATACGTGCCATCAATACCTAGTTTATTGAGAGTTTTTAGCATGTAGGGCTGTTGATTTTTGTCAAAGGCCTTTTCTGCATCTATTGAGATAATCATGTGGTTTTTGTCTTTGGTTCTGTTTATAGGATGGATTACATTTATTGATTTGTGTGTGTTGAACCAGGCTTGCATCCCAGGGATGAAGTCAATTTGATCATGATGAACAAGCTTCTTGATGTGCTGTTGGATTCAGTTTGCCAGTATTTTATTGAGGATTTTTGCATCCATGTTCATCAGGGATATTGGTCTAAATTTCCCCTTTTTATGTGTGTCTCTGCCAGGCTTTGCTATCAGGATGATGTTGGCCTCATAAAATAAATTAAGGTGGATTCCCTCTTTTTCTATTGATCAGAATAGTTTCAGAAGGAATGGTACCAGCTCCTCCTTGTACCTCTGGTAGAATTTGGCTGTGAATCTGTCTGGTCCTGGACTTTTTTTGGTTGGGAGGATATTAATTATTGCCTCAATTTCAGAACCTGTTATTGGTCTATTCAGGGATTCAGCTTCTTCCTGGTTTAGTCTTGGGAGGGTGTATGTGTCCAGGAATGTATCCATTTCTTCTAGATTTTCTGCTTTATTTGCGTAGATGTGTTTATAGCATTTTCTGATGGTAGTTTGTATTTCTGTGGAATCAGTGGTGATATCCCCTTTATCATTTTTATTGCATCTATTTGATTCTTCCCTCTTTTTTACTTTATTAGTTTTGCTAGTGGTCTATTTTGTTGATCTTTTCAAAAAACCAGCTCCTGAATTTATTGATTTTTTGAAGGGCTTTTTCATGTCTCTGTCTCCTTCAGTTCTGCTCTGATCTTAGTTATTTCTTGCCTTCTGCTAGCTTTTGAATGTGTTTGCTCTTGCTTCTCTAATTCTTTTAACTGTGATATTAGGGTATCAATGTTAGATCTTACCAGCTTTCCCATGTGGGCATTTAGTGCTATAATTTTACCTCTACGCACTGCTTTAAATGTGTCCCAGAGATTCTGGTATGTTGT
>NW_012117354.1:2532020-2575260 GCF_000951035.1 Colobus angolensis palliatus
CTCCTTCACTTATGAAGCTTAGTTTGGCTGGATATGAAATTCTGAGTTGAAAATTCTTTTCTTTAAGAATGTTAAATATTGGCCCCCACTCTCTTCTGACTTGTAGAGTTTCTGCCAAGAGATCAACTATTAGTCTGATGGGCTTCCCTTTGTGGGTAACCCGAGCTTTCTCTCTGTCCTTAACATTTTTTCCTTCATTTCAACTTTGGTGAATCTGACAATTATGTGTCTTGGAGTTGCTCTTCTTGAGGAGTATCTTTGTGGTATTCTCTGTATTTCCTGAATTTGAATGTTGGCCTGCCTTGCTATGTTGGGGAAGTTCTCCTGGATAATATTCTGAAGAGCATTTTACATCTTGGTTCCATTCTCCCTGTCACTTTCAGGTACACCAATCAGATGTGGATTTGATCTTTTCACATAGTTCCATATTTCTTGGAGGTTTTGTTCATTTCTTTTTACTCTTCTTTCTCTAAACTTCTCTTTTTGCTTCATTTCATTCATTTGATCTTCGATTACTGATACTCTTCCTTCCACTTGATCAAATCGGCTACTGAAGCTTGTGCATGCATCACATAGTTCTCATGCCATGGTTTTAAGCTCCATCAGGTCATTTAAGGACTTCTCTACACTGTTTATTTTAGTTAGCCATTCTTCTAATCTTTTTTCAAGGTTTTTAGCTTTTTTGCCAGTGGGTTCAAACATCCTCCTTTAGCTTGGAGAAGTTCATTACTGGTCATCTGAAGTCTTCTTCTCTCAACTTTTAAAGTCTTTCTCCATCCAGCTTTGTTCTGTTGCTTGCAAGGAGCTGTGCTCCTTTAGAAGAGAAGAAGTGTTCTGATTTTTAGAATTTTCAGCTTTTGTGCTCTGGTTTCTCCCCATCTTTGTGGTTTTATCTACCCTTGGCCTTTGATGATGGTGACATACAGATGGGGTTTGTGTGTGGATGTCCTTTCTCTTAGTTTTCCTTCTAACAGTCAGGACCCTCAGCTGCAGGTCTGTTGGAGTTTGCTGGAGGTCCACTCCAGAACCTGTTTGCCTGGGTATCACCAGTGTAGGCTGCAGAACAGCAAATATTGCAGAAAAGCAGATGTTGCTGCCTGATCCTTCCTCTGGAAGTTTTGTCTCAGAGGGGCACCTGGCTGTATGAGGTGTCAGTCAGCCCCTACTGGGAGGCGTCTCCCAGTTAGGCTACTCGGGGGTCAGAGACCCACTTGAGGAGGCAGTCTGTCTGTTCTCAGATCTCAAACTCCATGCTGGGAGAGCCACTACTCTCTTCAAATTGTCAGACAGGGACGTTTAAGTCTGCAGAAGTTTCTCCTGTCTTTTGTTCAGCTATGCCCTGCCCCCAGAGGTGGAGTCTACAGAGGCAGGCAGGCCTCGTTGAGCTGCGGTGGGCTCCACCCAGTTCGAGCTTCCTGGCCGCTTTGTTTACCTACCCAAGCCTCAGCAATAGCAGATGCCCCTCCCCCAGTCTCACTGCCACCTCACAGTTGGATCTCAGACTGCTGTGCTAGCAGTGAGTGAGGCTCTGTGGGCATGGAACCCTCCAAACCAGGCGCGGGATATCATCTCCTGGTGTGCCATTTGCTAAGGCCATTGGAAAAGCACAGTATTAGGGTGGGAGTGTCCTGATTTTCCAGGTACTGTCTGTCATGGCTTGGCTTTGCTAGGAAAGGGAATTCCCTGATCCCTAGCACTTTCCAGGTGAGACGATGCCCCACCCTGCTCCATGGGCTGCACCCACTGTCTGACAAGCCCCATTGAGATGAACCCAGTACCTCAGTTGGAAATGCAGAAATCACTCGTCTTCTGTGTTGCTCACGCTGGAAGCTGCAGACTGGAGCTGTTCCTATTTGGGCATCTTGGAACCAAGTCCATGACTTTTAATTTTCTATTTACAAGTTCTTAGGGAAACCATATCTAGTACATTAACTGTTTATTCTAATTTACAAGTGAGACACTAAAGCAAAGAATTTGTTAATTTACCAAAAAGCACAAAAAGCGTTGGCAGAGAGAAGCAAAATGAATTAATACTTATTTTTTCATCCATAATTTATACTATGTAGTATGTAAAACTTATATTTGTACCATCCCATTTAATCTGCACTAAAGCTATATGAGGTAAGAATTATTTTCCCCAATTTGCAGATGAAAAACCAAAACATAGTGATTTAATTGACTTTTTGAAAGTTACTCAGCTGTTAAATTTTAGAGTGAGGATTTAAACACAGCCTACTTTAATTTTCAAGCTCTAGCCTGTGTTCAGAGGTACTTGCTACAAATACCTCCTCCAAATTTGAATTAAATAAATATGCAGGTTAAGATTCAATCTTTTGCACCTTGTACAAACAAAACGCAAGCCCTCATGAGGACTCTAGCAGTGATTCTTTGATTTTCTGTGAACTTGTAGGTCTCAAACTCTTCAGTACCCAAGCCAAAATCACTTCAAACCATAAAATGTAAATGTAATTTCTTATTATTGTTGTATAAGAATGTATGTATCTATATGTAGGTAGAAAAGTATACTAAAATTATATTCTACATTGATAATTCTTGAACTTTTAAACTGCAGTGTAGTAGGTGATTTTTAAAATGGTGTTGCTTGTTTATGCTGTTTATATATTGTTTCAACATGGATTAAAAGTTGATACATGGAACAAATTGCTCTCAGGTCTCTCATGTTTGAACCACCATAAAGGCACACGATGGTTACTGGGAAATTGATTACCAATTCTACAAATCTACTGTACTTTTTTAAGCTTTCAAGTTAGGTATACTGTTAGGATCTGTCAAGATCGAAGAATATATAATAGTGTATGCTCGGGTTTATTTATTCCTAAACATATTTGAAAGTATGCAGTTTAGAGAAAATCTATTTGGTAAAAATGTCTCCATTTCCTAGTTATATTCATTATTTTTTAATGTATTTTGACATTGACTATCTACTAAAAACTTAGATACTGACAACATACTGCTTATTTTCCAATAGCCACAAAATCAAATTATAAGACTAATAAAAACTCCCCAAGCTATAAATGAACATTTTGAATTCATGAAATGAAATCCTGATGTCTCAGTAAATCTGATGTACATGCTGGCTGCCTTTCAATGAATTTTGAAGTCATTATGGGCAGTGTTCATATGATACAGTATTGTTCATAATAGAGCAATATGGTTTCCAAAGAAATTGATTGGCGAATCAAATTAAATACCATCTCCTGTTTTTCCTCTATGACAGAATATTATGTAGCAGTAATAACACATTATTTTCATTATATTGCCAATTTGCTTATAATCAAAGGAAAATTGCCTTCGTTAAAACATCTAATAGTCCAGAAATATATAAAACCACAATTGCTTAATAATATGCAGCATTTTGCTTCTCTCTTTTATGGAAGGTCTATGAATTTTTTTCTCTGGGTCATGGAATTGAAGAAAAGGACATTTGTGTGAGTATGTTTGTGATAGCTATTACTATGCTATTACTTGTCAGCAGACTTGCTCCATGAGGTTCATAAATTAAACTACCAGTCTTGATAAGATGCTACAAATATTTATGTAGCTAAAATCTTTTAGTTCAATATCTTTTTCCACCGGTTTTACCAGAATTTCACTGTATCCCTATGATATATTCAGGATATATTTGATGGATGAAAAATGCAGCGCTTATGATGATCTCTCCCTTTCAGTATGTATCTGAAAGACTTGATGCTTAAAGTTGGCTCAAGGACCAACAGACATGGACATTTGTTAGAAATAAAGAATCTCACGCCCCATTCAAAACTCACTAAATCAGAATTTTCACATTTCTGAATTTCCCAAGTGATCTGTATACACATAAAAAGTTGAAAAACACTCTCTTAATACAACACTTCCCATTTATCTTTTTCCTACCTCTCAAAAATAAAAGTTCCTTAGTTACTTTGGTCCTTTTCCATAGTGAATGTGTGCTGGTTTTCTGATATGTCCTTCACAGCAATTGAGGTAGAGCCTCATGCTTTTGCTGTAGTGTAGTGTCCTGGTTATTGTGCCTTTTGCCCTATTAATAAGTTTTGGAGCCTGTTCTGAGAATTTTGCCTGGTACCTGCTTTCAAATTGGAAACTACTTCCACCTGAATGTCTTTCCTTGTCTTATTGAAAACAAATATTTCCTTTCAAGATTGAGCTCAAGCTCCACCAGTGATTATATTTGCTGGGTGCTCTACCTGAGTACTCTAAATTACACCCATAAAATAGATGCCATTACCATTCCCATTTTGTACATGAGAAAATAGGAAGATACAGTAATGTGACAACAGTCATACAAAGAATAAATAATAAACTAGAATTCAAACCCAGACCATATGACTCCAGAGAACTTAATATTTGTCACAATGTCAGGATACAACTCGTAATCTATTTAGAATTGCCCCATATGGTTCTGAAATCACAGGAATTTATTTCCAATGTATGTTCCTTAAATACTCCTTTACATGACTTTATGGCATTATATCACTCCACTCCTAGGTTGCATTTTCTAACCTTCTATATCTTTGTTATACTTGTAACTTTGTCTTTCTTTCACATTTGTCACTTTCGTACCTCATATATAGTATATAATAATTGATTGAGCAGTTTCAAGAGTTTTACACCAAATTATGCTGTTTTTTGCTTGTCCTCGGAACAAAGATAAACATATTCATTCATTTACTCAATAAATCACAATATAGCATTTTTGGGGAGAGGCAGACACTGTACTAGGTTCTATAGATATAGCATTTAGAAAGGTTTCAACTTATTTAAGGAGAAAGATATCAATCAAATGACAATTATAATTATATTGATGAATGTATAAGTACAACTGATCAAAGTTTCATTGACCAGATATCAAGGCTGTGACAGCATTCAGAAGTGGACTTATTCCAATATGTTCCTGGTCTGAGATGGCATCACTGAGAAGGTTTGCTTGAAAGAAGTTGTCAAGGACTGACCAGGAACTAAATAAGTAAAACTGGGAAGGGAAGTGCATAACGTTTCTGGTTGAGAAAACATCTCAAGCAAAGTTTCTGTAGGAAAAAGAAGGATGGCATGAAGGGAGGCCTAAGAGAAGGTTTGATAATGTGCTCAATGTCCTAGTCTAATAAAAATGTCAGCACATATTTCACACTTCTAAATAAGGTTGGGCACAGCTATGGGTTGAATTGTGCCACAACCACCTCCCTGCCCCACTGCCCCTAAAAAGGTATGCTGAAGTTCTAACCCCCAACACTTGAGAATGTAACATTATTTAGAAATAGAATCACTGTAGATGTAGTTAGTGTAGTGTAATGTGATGTAATTACACTGTAGATGTAAGATGATGCCAGACTGGAATAGGGTGGGCTCTTCATCCAATATTTCTGTTGCCCTTGTACGAAGACAGTCATGTGAACACACAGAGAAGAATGAAAGCACCATATGATGAGAAAGAGATTAGAGTTGTGCAGCTGCAAGGATAGAAACACCAAATATTGTCAGTAAACCACCAGAAACTAGGTAGCGTCATGGAAGGATTTTTCTAACGGTTTCAGAAGGAACATGACCCTGCTGACATCTTGCTTCCAGACTTCTATTCTCCAGAGCTGTGAAACAATAAATTTCTGTCCTTTTAAGGAACCCAGTTTGTGACACTTTGTTACAGGATTTCAAAGAAACTCATACAGCCCCTTTATATCGTGACCTAGAAAACCTGCTTCTATTTTTTTTTTTAGTGAAAGTGCTACAAACTGTAAATCCAGAAATAAAATCTAATGTATGAAATTTCTATTAGAATTTAGTGTCAAGTGGAGAAAGAAAATTTTCTGATAATGAGGCATCAAAGGCTGAAAACAATGTACCATCACAGCAACAGTATAAAGTATGTAATTACCCTTTTTTGCTTCCTTATATGTGTGCATGCATATATGTAAATTCCATTAAATGTGAAAAAATTTACTCAGCAAGCATATTGTAAGCACATCAAATTTCATTGCATAGTGGACATTGCTTGTAAGAATTTTCAATTACCGAGTAAAACCCAGTAATTACAAAATCAATCATGTGAAAAACACCATCATCAGAAACCAGTGAATAAAGGACCCAACCAACAAAATGCATTTTAATTGTTCTCATTTAAAACTGTATATACTTTTCAAAATATTGCTCTTATTTTTGAGAAACTGATTACAAAATATATCACAGTGCATGTAACTGCAAGTTCCATTTCTAGCAGAGTGTTGCTGGTATAATTTGAGGCATCAGATAGTGGAAAAAAATAATTTTTTGCCCACTGATGGTATAGTTCCTTTATTATAGTCAAACATAATAACTGAACTATATAGGACAGATAATTCTTTAATGAGAGCAATTGCATTCAGGGCACAAATGGCCACATTATTTACATGGATTTTATATGCACAGAAACACATCTACTTTCTTCCTATGTTAGGTACATGGATTTTTAACAATATACTAATGCACATCAATATTGTGTCATAATTTTCTGTTTTAAAAACTATGTGTCATAATTTTTGTTAAGAGAATTTAATGATACATTATTCAATAAATAGCTTAAAAAATAAATTAGATTCCAATTTTTCCTCATCACCTTATAATGTATACAAATATAACTTCATGTTGATTATATAATTCACAAATTATTTACAGGAACAAATTGCATAATAAAAGTGAAGATGCCACCTTGCATTTCAAATTGTAGTCCAAAAATCATGAACTACATGCTTATATTTTGTGTATTGTTACGAATAACTTTAAAAATAAAAGATGCATTTAGTATTCATTCATTCAGTACCAGGTATGAAGGATAAATGTTATATTATCACATTCTGCTTGATATATGGAGTTGAACATTTATTTTTCAAACTTAAAGGCAATGTGATGTTGCCAAAATGGTATTTATCTAAGCAGCTGTATAAAATTATGCCAGATTTCCTTTTAAAATGTTTGTTGATGGCCAGGCTCAGTGGCTCAAGCCTGTAATCCTAGCACTTTGGGGTCCCGAGGAAGGTGGATCACTTGAGCCCAGGAGTTTGAGACATAGCCTGGGCAACATGATGAAACCTTGTCTCTACAAAAAATACAAAAAAAAAATAGCTGGGCATGGTAGTGCGTGCTTGTCACCCCAGCTACTCAGGAGACTGGGGTGGCAGGATTGCCTAAGCCTGCAGAGATTGAGGCTGCAGTGAGCTGTGATCAGGCTACTGCACTCCAACCTGGGCAACAGAATGAGAACTTATCTCAAGAAAAATACAATAAAATAAAAATAAAATAAAATACTTGTACACAAAAATAAGCACATCGCTGAAAACTAAGACCACCAGTTAGTTAACCCGACATCCTATAGCAAATCTCTGCCTACTATTATGTCGATGATGCTACGTTCAAACAAGCAAACAAAAAGAAGAAAGATTTAAGTAAACAACTTAACATTACGCCTTAAGAAAATAGAAAAAGACGAATAAACTAAGCCCAGTGTTAGCAGAGGTAAAGAAATAATAAAGACTGGAGGAGAAATAAATGGAGACCAAAAAAAAAAAAATACAAAAGGTCAACAAATTGAGAGTTGGTTTTTTTGAAAAGATAAGCAAATTGACAAAGTTTTAACTAGACTAACCAAGAGAAAAAAGAAGGGACATTACAATTAATACCACAGAAATACAAAAAAAAATGACACTATCATGTGTAATTATATGCCCCCAAATGGATAACCTAAAAGAATTGGCTACATTCCTAGATACATGCCACCTTGGCCAAGACTGGATCATGGGGGAAAAAAATCTTAACATACCAATAATGAGAAAGAAGATTAAAGTAGGAATAAAAAGTCTCCCAACCAAGAAGAACCCAACCTGATGGTTTCACTACTGAATTCTGCTAAATATTTAAAGAACTAATGGCCATTCTCAACAAACTATTCAAAAAAATGAAGAAGAGGGAGTGCTTCCAAACTCTTTTTATGAGGCCAGCATTACGTTAATACCAAAGTCGAATGAGGCTATCACCATCAAAATTATGGACTAATATCATATATGCAAAAATCCTCAATCAAATACTAAAAAAACTGAATTTGACAACATATTAAGATATATTCACTGTTATCTACTGTAATCTAATGGGATATATTTCTGAGATGAAAGGATAGTTCAATATAAGCAAATCAGTAAATGGGACACATCACTTTACAGAGTGAAGAAGAAAAATTATATGATTATTTTAATAGATTCAGAAAAAAGCATTTGACAAAAATCAACATCCTTGTATGGTAAAACTCTCAACAAATTGGGTAGAGAAGAAATGTAGTTCAACACAATGAAGGCCATATATGAGAAATCCACAGCTAACATAATACTCAAGAGGGGGAATGGTAAAAGCTTTTCTTCTAAGAACTGGAAAAAAGATGCCAATTTTCACCACTTCTATTCAACATAGTACCGAAAGCCTTAGCCAGAGCAATGAGGCAAGAGAAAGAAATAAAATGCATCCAAATTGAAAAGAATAAAAGGTATAGGGTCTCTGTTTGCAAAGGACATAATCTTGTAGATAAAAATCCCTAAAGATTCCACCAAATAACCGTTAGAACTGATACATTAAGTAAACTTGCAGGATGAAAGATCAACACACAGAAATCAGGAGCATTTCTCTACAATAACAATGAACTTTCTTTTCTAATTTTTTTATTATACTTTAAGTTCTGGGATAATGTGCACAGCGTGTAGGTTTGTTACATATGTATACATGTGCCATGGTGGCTTGGGGCACCCATCAACCCGTCATCTACATTAGCTATTTCTCCTAATGCCATCCCTCCCCTAGCCCCCCAACTCCGAAAAGGCCCCAGTGTGTGATGTTCCCCTCCCTGTGTCCATGTGTTCCTGTTGTTCATCTCCCACTTATGAGTGAGAACATGTGGTGTTTTCTGTTTGTGTGTTAGTTTGCTGAGAATGACAGTTTCCAGCTTCATTCATGTCCCTGCAAAGGACATGAACTCATCCTTTTTTTATGGCTGCATAGTATTCCATTGTGTATATGTGCCACATTTTCTTTACCCAGTTTATCATTGATGGGCATTTGGGTTGATTCCAAGTGCTTGCTATTGTGAATAGTGCTGCAATAAACATATGTGTGCATGTGTCTTTATAGTAGAATAATGTATAATCCTTTGGGCATATACTCAGTAATGGGATTGCTGGGTCAAATGGTGTTTCTGGTTCCAGATCCTTGAGGATTAGCCACACTGTCTTCCACAATGGTTGAACTAATTTACACTCCCATCAGTGGTGTAAAAGTGTTCCTATTTCTCCACATCCTCTCCAGCATCAGTTGTTTTCTGACTTTTTAATGATCACCATTCTAACTGCAATGAGATTGTATCTCATTGTGGTTTTGATTTGCATTTCTCTGATGACCAGTGATGATGAGCTTTTTTCATATGTTAGTTTGCCACATAAATGTCTTCTTTTGAGAAGTACTTGTTCATATCCTTCACCCACTTTTTGATGGGGTTGGTTTTTTTTTCTTGTAAATTTGTTTAAGTTCTTTGTAGATTCTGGATATTAGCCATTTGTCAGATGGATAGATGGCTAAAATTTTCTCCCATTCTGTAGGTTGCCTGTTCGCTCTGATGATTGTTTCTTTTGTTGTGCAGAAGCTAGATCCCATTTGTCAATTCTGGCTTTTGTTGTCATTGCTTTTGGTGTTTGAAATCTTTTCCCATGCTTATGTCCAAAATTGTATTGCCTAGGTTTTCTTCTAAGATTGTTATGTTAAATCTTTAATCCATCTTGAGCTAATTTTCATGTAAGGTATAAGGAAGGGGTCTGGTTTCAGTTTTCTGCAAATGGCTAGCCTGTTTTCCCAACACCATTTATTAAATGGGGAATCCTTTCCCCATTGCTTGTTTTTGTCAGCTTTGTCAAAAATAAGATGGTTGTAGATGTGTGGTGTTATTTCTGAGGCCTCTGTTCCATTGGTCTATATGTCTGTTTTGGTAACAGTACCATGCTGTTTTGGTTCCTGTAGTCTTGTAGTCAGTTTGAAGTCAGGGAGCATGATGTCTCCAGCTTTGTTCTTTTTGCTTAGGACTTCATGACTATACGGGCTCTTTTTTGGTTCCATATGAAATTTAAAGTAGTTTTTTTCTAATTCTGTGAAGAAAGTCAATGGTAGCTTGATGGGGATAACATTGAATCTATAAATTACTTTGGGCAGTATGGCCATTTTCACAATATTGATTCTTCCTATGCATGAGCATGGAATATTTTTCCATTTATTTGTGTCCATTCTTATTTCCTTAAACAGTGGTTTGTAGTTCTCCTCGAAGAGGTCCTTCACATCCCTTATAAGTTGTATTCCTAGGTATTTTCTTCTCTTTGTAGCAATTGCAAATGGGAGTTCACTCATGATTTGGCTCTCTGTGTGTCTATTACTGGTGTATAGGAATGCTTGTGATTTTAGCACATTGATTTTGTTTCTTGAGACTGCTTAAGTTACTTATCAGCTTAAGGAATTTTTGGGCTGAGACGACGGGGTTTTCTAAATATATAATCATGTCATCTGCAAACAGAGACAATTTGACTTCCTCTCTTCCTATTTGAATATCCTTTATTTCTTTCTCTTGCCTGATTGCCCTGGCCAGAATTTCCAATACTATGTTGAATAGGAGTGGTGAGTGATGAATTCCTTGTCTTGTGCCAGTTTTCAAAGGGAATGCTTCCACCTTTGCCCATTCAGTATGATATTGGCTGTGGGTTTATCAGAAATAGCTGTTATTATTTTGAGATATGCTCCATCAATACCTATTTTTTTAGTGTTTTTAGCATGAAGTGGTGTTGAATTTTATTGAAGGCCTTTTCTGCATCTATTGAGATAATCATTCGATTTTCATCATTGGTTCTGTTTATGCGATGGATTGCAATTATTGATTTGCATATGTTGAACCAGTCTTGCATCCCAGGAATGAGGCCAACTTAATCATGGTGGATAAGCTTTTTGATGTGCTGCTGGATTCAGTTTGCCAGTATTATATTGAGGATATTCACATAGTTGTTCATTAGGGATATTGGCCTGGAATTTTCTTTTTTGTTGTTGTGTCTTTGCTAGGTTTTGGTATCAGGATGATGCTGGCCTCAAAAAATGAGTTAGGTAGGAGTCCCTCTTTTTCTATTGCTTGGAATAGTTTCAAAAGGACTGATACCAGCTCCTCTTTGTACCTCTGGTAGAATTCGGCTGTGAATCAGTCTAGTCCTGGACTTTTTTTGGTTGGTAGGTTATTAATTACTGCCTCAGTTTCAGATCTTGTTATTGGTCTATTCAGGGTTTTGACTCCTTCCTGGTTTAGTCTTGGGAGGGTGTATGTGTCCAGGAATGTATCCATTTCTTCTAGATTTTCTACTTTATTTGCATAGAGGTACTTATAGTATTCTCTGATGGTAGTTTGTATTTCTGTGGGATCAATGGTGACATCCCGTTTAGCACTTTTTATTGTGTGTGTTTGATTCTTCTCTCTTTTCTTCTTTATTAGTCTGACCAGTGGTCTATTTTGTTAATCTTTAAAAAAAAAAAAAATAGCTCCTGGGGTCATTGATTTTTTGAAGGGTTTTTCATGTCTCTGTCTCCTTCAGTTCTGCTCATGTCTTAGTTATTTCATGTCTTCTGCTAGCGTTTGAATTTGTTTGCTTTTGCTTCTCTAGTTCTTTTAATTGTGATGTTAGGGTGTCAATTTTGGATCTTACCAGCTTTCCCATGTGGGCATTTAGTGCTATAAAATTTCCTGTAAACACTGCTTTAGCTATGTTCTAGAGATTCTGGTATGTTGTATCTTTGTTCTCATTGGTTTCAAAGAGCTTATTTATTTCTGCATTAATTTTGTTTTTTACCCAGTAGTCCTTCAGGAAGAGGTTGTTCAGTTTCCATGTATTTGTGTGATTTTTAGTGAGTTTCTTTATCCTGAATTCTAATTTGATTACACTGTGGTCTGAGAGACTGTTATGATTACCATTCTTTTGCATTTGCTTTGGAGATTTTACTTCCAATTAGGCTGTCACTTTTAGAATAAGTGTGATGTGGTGCTGAGAAGAATGTATATTCTGTTGATTTGGAGTGGAGAGTTCTGTAGATATCTATTAGGTCCACTTGGTCCAGAGCTGAGTTCAAGTCCTGAATATCCTTGTTAATTTTCTGTCTCACTGATCTAATATTGACAGTGGGGTGTTAAAGTCTCCCACTATTATTGTGTGGTTCTTGTTATGTTTTAGCAAAGAGATTGGTGGCATTTTGCCCCTGCCTTAGAGACTTGTGTAACTTTGAACCTGAGAGAGATGATTTAGTGTATCTGATGGAAAAAATAATTTATAAGCAGAAAAGCATTCAAGATGTGACTTGGGTGCTGTTAAAGACATTCAGTTTTAAAAAGATAAGCAGAGCATAAAAGTTTGGAAAATTTGCTGGCTGACAATGCATAGAAAAGAAAAATTCATTTTCTGAGGAGAAATTGAAGCTGGCTGCAGGTTGCATAAGTGACAAGGAGCTGAAATGTTAATCCCCAAGACAATGGAGAAAATGTCTCCAGGGCATATCTGAGGTCTTCACAGCAGCCCTCCCCCATCACAGGTCTGGAAGACTAGAAGGAAAAAGTGGTTTAATGGGCTGGCCCCAGGGTCCATGTGCTGTGTACAGTCTAGGGACTTGGTGCCCTGCATCCAGTCTCTCCAGTCATGGCTGAAAGGGGCCAACATAGAGCCAGGGCCATGGCTTCAGAGGGTGTAAGCCTCAAAGTTTGGCAACTTCCTCATGGTGTTGAGCCTGCCAGTTCACAGAAATTGAAAATTGGGGTTTGGGAACCTTTGCCTAGCTTTCCTAGGATATATGGAAATACCTGGATGTCAAGAAGTTTGCTGCAGGGGAGAGGTTCTCATGGAGAACCTCTGCTAGGGCAGTGTGGAAGGAAAATATGTGGTCAGAGCCCCCACATGGAGTCACTATTGGGGCACCATCTAGTGGAGCTGTGGGAAGAGGGCCATGGTCCTCCAGACCCCAGATGGTAGGTCCACTGACAGCTTGCACCATGCACTTGGAGAAGCCAAGGCACTCAACGCCAACACATGAAAGCAGCCAGGAAGGAGGTTGTACTCTGTAGAGCCAGAAGGACAGAGCTGCCCAAGACCATGGAAACCCACCTCTTACACCAGTGTGACCTGAGTATGAGACATGGAGTCAAAGGAGATCATTTTGGAGCTTTAAGATCTGACTGTCCTGCTGGATTTCAGACTTGCCTGGGGCCTGTAGGCCCTTTGTTTTGGCCAATTTCTCCCATTTGGAGTGAGTGTATTTATCCAACGCCTGTACCCCCATTGTATCTAGGAAGTAATTAACTGGCTTTGGATTTTACAGGCTCATGAGTGGAAGAAGCTTGCCTTGTTTCAGATGAGACATTGGACTGTGGATTTTTGAGTTAATGCTGAAATGAGTTAAGGCTTTGGAGGACTATTAGGAGGGCATGATTAGTTTTAAAACGTGAGGATGTAAGATTTGGGAGGGGCCGGGAATGGAATGATATGGCTTGGCTGTGTTCTCACCCAAATTTCATCTTGAATTCCCACAATTCCCATGTGTTGTGGAAGAAACCTGGTGGGAGGTGATTGAATTGTGGGGGTGGATCTTTCCTGCACTGTTTTTTTGATAGTGAATGAATCTCATGAAATCAATAGTTTTAAAAGGGGAAGTTGTCCTGCACAAGCTCTCTTTTTGCCTGCTGCCAACCATGTAAGGCATGTCTTGCTCCTCTTTACCTTCCGCCATGATTATGAGGCTTCCCCAGCCATATGGAACTTTAAGTCCATTATAAACCTCTTTCTTTTGTAAATTGCCCAGTCTTGAATATGTCTTTGTCAGCAGTCTGAAAACAGGCTAATACATAATCTGATATTAAAAATGAGCAAGGGACCAGAATGAACATTTCTCAAAAGAAAAAATACAAATAGATAACAGATACATTTAAAACATGCTCAATATCACCAATTATTAGAAATATGAAAATTAAAAACCACAGAGAGATATTAACTCACACCTATTAGAATGTCTATCAAAAAAAAAAGGGAAAGATAACAAGTATTGGTAAGGATGCGGAGAAAAGGGAAACCTTGTATACTGTTAGTGGGAATGCAAATTAGTATAATCATTATGGAAAACACTATGGAGGTTCCTCAAAAAACTAAAAATAGAATTACCATATGATATAACAATCCTACTTCTGAGCATTTCCCCCAAATATTTAAATCAGTATGTGACAAAGATGTCTGCACTCCCCTGTTTATTGCAGCACTATTGACAATGGCCGTATTATGGAATTAAACTAAGTATTCATAAGCTAATTAATGGATAAATAAAATGTGGTATTCATATGCCATGGAATATTATTCAGCCTTAAAAAAGAAAAAAAATGTACAATTTAAGACAGTAAAATTGAAGAACATCATGCTAAGTGAAACAAGCCAAACACAGAAAGATACAACATGCTATCACTTATATGTGGAAGCAGAGAATAGAATGGCAGTTTTCACAGGACTGAGGGTAGGGAAAATATGGAGATGATAGTCACAGTGTACAAAGCCTCAGTTAGACAGGAGAAATAGGGTTTTTCTTTTTTTTATATCAGTTGTACAGTGGGGTGAATATAGATAACAACTGAATTCTGTGAAGTTCAATATTCCTAAGAGAGTAATTTCTAATGTTCTTGTTATAAAAATTTAAACGTTTAAAGTAATGATATATTAAGCTAATCTAATGTTTCTACATTGCAACAAAAATTATACCATCACTTTGTGCCCCATAAATATATACAAGTATAATTTGTCAATATATAATAAAAATTAAAAACAAACAAACAAAAAATATCAGGCTTCAGTTTCTATAACCTTGGTTCAACTCGTAAAATGGACATGACCTATTTAAAATGTGTTGTCTCTCCCTAAAAAACGTTGGAGACTCCTGAGGTTTGTCATACACAAAAAGCCTTTCAATATTCATTGAAGGAAAAGGAATATGTTTGAGGAACACAGGGTAAACCAAAACCAATATGAAAATATGACAGGGGTGACTTAGACACTTTCAGACAGCATGTGAACATCAGTGATGATCTCTGGCTCTTTCTGTCACCTGTCTATTATTCCACAGTTTTTTGTTTCCATTAATTCTTTTTCTTTTCTTTTCTTTTCTTTTTTCTTTTCTTTTCTTTACTCTTCTCTTCTCTTCTCTTCCCTTCTCTCCTCTTCTTTTATTTACTATTTCTTTTTGAGACAGAGTCTCACTCTATCACTCAGGCTGGAGTACAGTGGTATGATCTCAGCTGACTCCAACCTCTGCCTCCTGAGTTCACGCAATTCTAGTGTCTCAGTCTCCTGAGTAGTGGCGATTATCAGCATACACCAGCACACCTGGCTAATTTTTGTATTTTTGGTAACAATGTGATTTCGTCATGTTAGCCAGGCTGGTCTTGAACTCCTGACCTCAAATGATCCATCCATCTCAGCCTCCCAACATGCTGGGATTACAGGTGTGAGCCACCATACCTGGCACTTTCCACTATTTCATCCCAGACAATTTATGGTGCAAATGTAGTGTGAGATAGTTTTATTTGAAACTGTAAGTTTATTAAAAATATATTTGAAACACACATCCATGTAGGTAAGATTTCTGTCTCTGCCTAGGAGAGCTAAATATTTTTCTTAACAATGTTTTCTCATATTGATGTATATATGTGTGTCTATATATACATACACATTATTATTAACATAAGACTCCTTTAACCAAAGAAAAATTCCAGTTTAAATATTAGTACCTAATTAACTTATAGAACAGGTATTCAGGTCCCTAGAGTGTACATGAATGCATTTTCAATTAGTAAGAAAGATTATTTGATATTCTAACATCTCACAGTTACATTTTCTGATCCACAACTTCTCCAGTTTGGCTTCCTGTGTAGTTGTTTTAATGCTTCAATTACCTTTTATAGGGCCTGGAAAATCAGTGCCTTTCTAACATCCATCTTCTTTTATGTGCCCCAAATCATGATATGTTAAATAAGAGTTTCCGATAATCAGCACCCGCTGGGAATATCTCTGTTACACCATTTCTTATAAAAGACCTTATTTCCATAAACCTAACACTAGATATTAAGAAAATTCTACTCCTCTGTGGGGCTAAATGGGAATCAACCTTGCATACACATTGTAGTTATGATCCCCTGGCCGATCTGTTAGTCTGTTTTTCATATGGCTCCATGCTCTTTTCCGTGTACACTCCACTTTTAATTGTACTCGAAATAAGTTGCTTCTAATTGCCTTTAGTATTTACTGCTGCAAAGTACCAGGAGATTACTGATTATTCAGCAAAACTTCACAATAATGAAAATGTTCTTGTTTGTTTAGTATGCCATAGACATTTGGTTAATGAGTTTTGTTAGTGTATTATCTTTGAAGGCATTTCCAAGACGATATGGTACTATACTTTGTTGCTGATCTGTCTAGGACTCTGGGAAGATGGGTATAACTGTTTGTAGTTTTTAGTGCTTCCATCTTAACTTGACTGGTACTTCTTTTACAATAGGAGATCACTGATCTACAATTTTAATGAAATAAACTTTTAAAATCTATGTTTAAAATATAATCTGGATTTTATTTTGTAAAGATATATATGTGAGAGGATTTTATCCTGTTTATATTATTTCTCTACTTTTAAAATTCTATATTTACTATTAAAATTACATCTTATTTTTAAAATATATGTGTTCTATATTACATACTATCTGTAACATGAAGTATGCTTAGTACTTCTGGATAATTTCTCTTTTCAAGGTATGGGAAATATTTTTAAAATGTAATTGAACGTTTTTTCCTAAAGGGTTGTATGTATAACATAGCTAAGTACGCAGCAAAAAAGCACAATTATTATGTAAGACATTGGTATTTAATTTTATATCCTTACACTCAAGAACTGTATTTAAAGTACTTAACAATAAGTGTGGTATAGGCACTGACCAATCAGAAAAGATCTTGGCTGTGTGGCTGGTGCAGAATATTAAAAGCCAATTCCCCCATCTGCCATGCATTACCCCTTTAGTTGTTACATCTGAGGACATCTAACAGAGGGTCCTAAGAAGTGTCCCTCTTGGCTAAAACAGCAGAAACACTGTCCGGAGGCTCAGGACAGTGGCTTTTTAGTCACAGGTATCACTGTTTTAACTGCTACTGCAGCTGTTCTGATCCACATGAGGCGAATGCAACCTCTGCATATGACTCCTGTATCTGCTTAGTGGGGAAGAAAGAAAGAATCTCATTCTTTATTCCTTCAGAAAGGGAAAAAGGAAAAATGAATGTCTAGTTTCCTTTACCTGCACATGAAGGTAAAGAGCCTAACAGAATACTCACATTCATTCAAGACCAGACACAGAGCTCTATACCATAATGAGTAAAAGTATTCGCCATCTGGAATTTTGATACCGAAATTTAAGGAAGGTTTTGGATATTTAAAAAAGGACCAAGCAATTATAATTCAGGGAACCCAGTTCAGTGGCAGGATCATGGAGAGCATTTGGTGCTCAAGAAGAGATTAAGAGATCGGAGAGCTCTTGAGGTTTCCTGGAGGAAATGTCATCTTGGCCTACTCTGTTTTTGCAAATACATAAAGCATAAAATTTAAATTCAAACTCAACTATTTTTATGTGTATGGTTCAATAATATCAGATACATTTATAATCTTGTGCAACCATCACCGCCATCCATCCTCATAACTCTTCTCATTTTACAAAACTGAAACTCTGTACCCATTAAATAGTAACTTATTATCCCCTCCCCTCAGCTTCTGGCAACTACCAGTCAGCTTTCTGTCTCTGTGATTTTGACTACCAAAGTACTTTATAGGTATGGAATTATACAATATTTGTCTTTACATGACTGGCTTATTTCACTTAGCCTAATGTACTCAAGTTTCATTCATGTTGTAGCATATGTTAGAATTTTCTTCCTTTTCAAGGCTGAATAATATTTCATTGTATGTATGCACTACATTTTGCATATCCATTCATCCATTCATAAACAAATTGGTTTCTTACATGTTTTAACTATCATGAATAATGCTGCTATAAACATGGGTGTACAACTATCTCCTAGAGACCCTGCTTTCAATTCTTGAGGTGTGTATACCCACAAGTAGAACTGCTGGATCATATAATAGCTTTATTATTATTTTCAATAAATGTCATACTTATTTCCACGGTGGCTGTACCATTTTACATTCCACCAACAGTACCCAAGGTTCTAATTACTCTATATCCCCATGCTTGTTATTTTTTAAATATTAGCCATTGTAATGTGTGTGAAGTGATATCTCATTACAGTTTTGATTTGGATTTTTCTAACAATTACTGATATTGAACATCTTTACGTGTGCTTATTGGACATTTGTATATCTTCTTTAGAGAAGTATCTATTCAAGTCCTTTGCTCATTTTTTACTTGGCTTTTCCAGGCAACTAAGTGGAAGCTAGATATTCTCAGTCTTAACCATAGTGCTTCCCAAGTCCATATACCGTGAGTACAGGTTTATAGGAACATTCATAATGTGCCATTGTAGAACAGACAATGAACAGCCAGTCACTGTGTTTATCTCAACACAAATATGGTATGCCATAGAAATATTCAAAACCCAGTTTACTCCCTAAAATATTTTGCATCTGGTTGTTAAAATACTATTTTAGAAAATCAAGGTTAGGTTTGAATAAGAAGACCCACTTCCTCACACCCCAGCAGTGTTTGATGCAACAGTAAAAGCAATTGCATATAGGTGAAAAATATTTAAGTATTCTTTGTGCTTAGTAGCTTAAATGAGATATTGAATGCTTCACAGTTTTCTCCCACTGATATCCACAGAAGGCTTTCAAGACAGAATTAAAGAAGAGGAAAAAAATCATCTTTGCCTCTGGAAATAGGAAATGAAAACATTAAGGAGAAAAAAAGAGAAACAATAATATTTATTTTCAAAGTGCTTTTTTTATTGTTGGTTTTGTTTGCATTTTGCTTTGTTTTACTTGACTTTTTGGCCCAAGCACCTTAATGTGTTGTATCCCCAAATTGCATGGTTTTATATTACAATGAGGCATACATACCTCACACACATATATGTTCTCAGAGCATTTTTAAAAATCACTCTAAGATGGGCATGAGTGGAAATCGTCCATGGGTACAAAAATATATTTAGACAGAGTCATTAAGATCCAGTATTTGATAGCACAACAGGGTGACTACCATCAACAATAACTCATTGCATATTTTGAAACAACTAAAAGAGTATAATTGGATATTTTGTAACACAACAAAGACAATAAATGCTTGAGGTGATGGATACCCCATTTACCCTGATGTGATTATTACCCATTGTATGCCTGTATTAAAACATCTAATGTATCCTATAAATATATACACCTACTATGTAGCAACAAAAATTACATACCTACTACATACCTACTAAGTAGCAACAAAAATTAAAAATAATTTTTTAATTAAAAAAGAAATCACTCTGAAAGACATAAACTTACTCTCTGTATCTTCTCTGATAACTTTTTATTACTCTTGGTAACCAGGAACATTACAATATAAGAAAAGATATTGTAAACACTATACAAAACAATTTCTACTTAATAGAGAGCTGTGAGAATATATGTTACAATGATAATTGTATGGCAAAACAAAAGCTGTGGTTAATTAGACCTCCAATGAATTTCCAGTACTCTTCTTTTCCCTCAGAAAGTTCTACTCAAGATAACCTAATTAAATAATGATATGAAGCCTGAGCTGCAATGTTTCAGACTACTTCTGAGACAATGCATAGCAGTTCAAAAATGGTGCAGTTCAATCACAGCTCCTGACCTCAATATATGGCTCAACAGTGCACATAAATTAGATCTAATTTTATCATGTTCCTGAGGGGTTCTTTTCCTCCCTGTCTGAAACCCTCAGTTGTGATGCTTCTGATGAACCAGTATGCCTCCATGACTGACATTTGGCTCCTGGATTTAAACAATATTGCATTCTATAAAGCAAAATCAAAAGTGAAATCAAAACTCAAATGTGTTGGCATGGTGATGCTGGTGAGTTGGGGGAGGTCACCAAATGCCAGTGGGACCTCAACCCCAGCCTGTGTGTCCAGGCTCTTAACACTGTCATGAGAAGGAATTCAAGGACAAGTCAGAAAACAGTGAAAGTATGGAGATAGCATATTAATATTTGAAAGTGAAAAATACACATTCAAGAAAGGGGAGTGCAGGCATACGTAAGAGAGAGTCATGAAGAGGGGCTTAGGATTTCTGTCTTTATGGGTTTCCTCAGCCAAGGGTTGGAATATTCACGAAGATTCCTGGAAAAAGGCGAAAGTTTCTTGGAACTGTGGTACCACCTATTTTTATACCAAATACAGGTGTTCCTGGAACTGTCATGGTGCTGGCAGGTGTGTGATTTTAGTATGTTAATGGGTGTATAGTGAGGTCCTAGGTGAAACTTAGGTCAAACCCAGCACCATGTTGGGTCCAGTTGATCTCAGCTATCTTGCCCCACACCCTGGTGTTTCGAGGTTTTATCAACCCTTAGTTTATGCATTTATTTCAACAGTTTCTTTTTGCTAGTCATGTGAAACTGCTGCCTCGAATTTTCGGTTCTCCTGTGACCACCCTGTATTATTCCTGTCTCAATGGTAATGTTATGAAGCAACCAGGCAAAAGAAATCATGCAGACTGAAGAATGCAACTTAATTAAATGATGTCTTCTTGCATATGTCTTGTTTAGTCTTAGATTTTAGTGTAAGTTATTTTCCTTAATATACTTATGATAACTGAAGTTCAAGCTATCCAGAAGGAATAACCCAGAAATAACTTTTTAAGATATCTCCTAAAGTGCTACATGACCTTAGAAATGGATAGAATCAAAATGCAATAGCTAAAATGTTAATTCAAGAAATTTTTTTTCTTAAAAATGGAAAATAATTCATTAAATTTATTAAATTCTAGTACTTTTGTATGTCAAACAGAATAAAATGAGTTGACCACTCTAAAGATTCAGGATTTCTGTCTTTAGAAAGACTTTACCTAAAGAGAAAAAAGTGCCATTTACAAGTATCTACAATGCAGGATTCTATGCAAGTGGTGTTGTAAGAGGTGTGAATTAAAAATGTATAGTAATTCAAAGATAAAGATACTATTTTATCCTCGAAGTATTAAAGAAGGCAGAAGACTGTGGAAAAGATCATGCTTTGATTCACCCTCAATAATGAGTGTGTTTTGAAATATTGGGATTTTGATAAGGCTAATACAATCCATCTATACAGGAATCACAAGGGACATGTGAGTGGGAAATATATGCTTAAAGAACATTCAGTGGTTCAGCCTGGCACCAGGTAAGGAGGACTAATTCTGCAGAGTCATAGAAAATAAGGCTAGAAAAGAGGTCAGAATCAGAATGATTTGGATATTGAATACCAGGATACTTGTGTGTTTACTGTGTTTATTTAATATTGTCAGATTTTTTTTTTTTAAAAGCAACAAAACGATAGAGGCACTATAACTCTATAAAGTAATTTTAAAAGTTGTATGCACAGAAAATATAATTAAAAAGAATCAAAATTCTTAATTTTTTAAAAAAGTGTATGTATTTTAACAAATCAAAAATAATATATATAGATTCATTTATGAAAGTATTTATAATTATAAAATTAATATATGCTCAGATAAGAAAATATTAATGTTCAAAACATGGAAAAATAAGTGTACACACACACTCTCTCTCTTTTTTGCTAGTAATCCATTCAGCTGAAGATAATGTTTTAATATTTTATTTCATACTATTTGATGTGTATTAAAAATAATTCAAATATACACTTCTTTGAAGATTGTTGCTTTTAATTTAAATATTAATGAGTGATGAAAATGTACCAATGTTAAAAAATGTACACTGGTTTTTTTCTTAAATAAAATAACAAATTAAGAACACCTGAAAAGTCTTCAAGCCCAAGTAAATGCTAGATCATAATATGACAAGATACTTAAAAACATGGTTGATCTTACAGGAAAAAATGGAAAGTCAGGCAAGAAACAAAGTAGATTCAACAGATGCTGGATTTTAGTAGTAGGTATGCAAAGATTTTCATAAATCCCTATTTTTACACATTTGTTTCCAATTTTCTATTTTAAATAAGCTGTGATTTAACTCTTCATAATTGTACATATACATTTGATGTGTTTTTTTGGGAAAATTCCTAGAAATATTGGTTCATAGGACATATACATTCTTTAAAGCTTTATACATGTTTTGATAACTTCCTTTTCAGAATGACTGAGTCAATGTATATTCTAACAACCACAACAACTTTGTATTGACACTTACCATGTCAAGTATATTACATAAAAATCCCATATATTAACCTCCCAAGGAATGTGTCCCAGAGTCAGAAAATACATATAGAAAGACCAATAAAGCTTAAAGCATAAAAATTAAACATACTTGCATGTTTAATTAGTTGATGTAGTAACTAATAATCTAGGAATTTTAATCCACAAGCTTATCTCTTTTCTAAAACCAGTGATCTCAACAATGTCTCTAATGCCACCATAAAGAAGAGTGTCAATTTCTTTATGTGGCTCCCCTTCCTGGCCTTTACCATTCTTTTGAATTTTTGCCAATCTGTAGGGGGAAATGGTATCTCATTCCACTTTTCATTTCTTTGATAATGAGTAAAGGCCAAATATTTATTTTAATATTTACTAACAATTCACATTTCTAATTTTGCATTTGCTTATTCATGAATAGGAAGGCTGTCCTTTCCTCCTTTACTTGTAAGAACTTTGAACTATGTGAGCATCAATGTCCTTACACCTATATTAAGGGGATTTTCTCAAATATATTGTTAATCATTTTAACTGTAAGTTTTACCATACACATATGATTAATTTTTATACTTTAAGATTCATCAGTCTTTCTATATATACTTTCTTACTCTGGGACACATTCCTAGATGGACATTGTCTTTTGAGTTTTAGATACGCTTTATATTCATGATCTACTTTTAGAAGCATAAAGATAAAAAAGTAATAAGTGTGATGATCTAAGATTATTAATTATTTTTCTTTTTAACCTTTGAAACTTTCCTTTGTACCACATGCACTTTGCCCCACTCTGTCCTTCTGCCTGAAGAAGATTATAAGTTGTTACAAAAGGAATCAAAGGAAAAGATTGAGTTTTTGACATTGAAAAATATGACTTGGGGCCGGGCTCGGTGGCTCAAGCCTGTAATCCCAGCACTTTGGGAGGCCGAGACAGGTGGATCACGAGGTCAGGAGATCGAGACCATCCTGGCGAACACGGTGAAACCCCATCTCTACTAAAAAATACAAAAAAACAACCGGCCAGGGGGCGGGAGCCTGTAGTCCCAGCTACTCGGGAGGCTGAGGCGAGAGAATGGCCTAAACCCGGGAGGCGGAGCTTGCAGTGAGCTGAGATCCGGCCACTGCACTCCAGCCTGGGCGACAGAGCGAGACTCCGTCTCAAAAAAAAAAAAAAAAAAAGAAAAAAGTATAACGAAGTTCTTTCAAGTAGAGATTCTGACAGAAGTTTAAAGGAATAAAACCCAAATGTAGTTAACAGCAAATTTTCTTATGAACATATATTGTTAAAATCTTAAATTCTTAAGAACATATATTTCCTTAAATTTATTTATAATAATTCATATAAAAATTTTATATATGAGTCTTTGATTTTTACACTATTTCATTAAAAAGTAATTTCTTCTGAAATGAAAATAAATTATAATTATCAATATTTTTGAATATTTCTAGACTAAAGTAAGAATATGCTATTATTTATCTAATTCAGCAGTATGTATCTCATGTTTTTGAGTCTACACCTAGACCACTTTAATATAAAATAAGCAATATTATGTATACTATGGATTTGAAGAAACTGCTTTAGGTCAGAAATACAGTGGAATATGGGATTATGGGCAGCCCTAGAGATGCATGTCTTTAGTAACAATTTAGGAATTGAAGAACTTCAAGATTTCATCTTGAATTTGAGGCACTATGTACTAATTTTTAACTTGTAGAATATAGGATTATGCTTTTTTAAAAGTAATAAAAATTATGTTCCCTTTCATTAAAGTAGTTTGTAACATATCTGGGTTTGTAACTGCATCCTGAAGAGCTGGAGAATAGTACAGGAAATATTTTTTAAAATAAAGATTAAAACAAAATATGGAAACAGCATTTATGTAAAAAGCTTTATTTAAATTATAACTGATATTTAAACATTGAATTACATATAAATAGTATATTATCTCCAATAAAATGAAATAATAAATTAGAAAAATAACAAGCTGCTTGACAAAAGTAACCCAAAGGTGACTGACTAACAGTTAAATAAGTGAGAGAACTTAAGAAAGATAGTGTAAAAAAATTAGGGGTCAAGAGACAACTTGGGAGTCTTGAGACAGTTCCTGGAAGAAGGAAGTTACCGGGGCTGGGATCAGAGGAGGTGACTCTGGGAAGATATAGAGAAGGGAGCCATGGAGAAGATGCAGTGTCAGAAGAGAGAGAGAGAAATAAACTGGTCAGGGAAAGGTGGGGAAGTTCGGAGGCCTAAAAAGAAGAGGATTTTAGGAAAGCAGGTGACCGTCTGGGCTCCCCCTTCTCTCAGGCATGCTGTTACTCCTTGAATCTCTCCTATTTTGTAGTTCAGTATTTATTAATAGCCTATAAATTCAGTGTTTACATCAGTATTTTAAAAAAAAGAATTTGGAAATAATAAAGGAAAACCAGAGTATACACTGAGTCAAGTTTTTTCTTAGAGAAAAGTGTGTTTTAAATGACTCCTGTGCCTCAGTGTATCCCTTTGTAAAATATAAGTAATAAAATAGTAAGACTAAAATGTTTTTACAAAGACAAAGAAATCAAGCTGCTATAAAGGTTCTTATAGAAGCATGAGTGCCACTATACAGTAAATTTTTAAAAATCTCTCTTAAAATGTCCATTTGTATGTATGGTTTCTGTTGTAAAAAAATATATTTCTCATTTTCTTATTGCCAGCTAGTGAAACATTATCAATTACTAGAACCAAAAACCACATACTTTAGCTTATGTTATATTTTGTTTTAATTATGTCAATCAATGCACGACATTTCAGTACATATAGATATATACTTATGTGATATAGGCAATACATACTTCACTTCAGACTTTAACACTATTTATATCATGGATGCACAATAAACGTCCTATACAACAATTTTAGATTATTTACAAACCACACAATCCGCATACAGATTTTTTATTAAAATCTTTAATCTCATGTTTATTTGACAGGCTGTCCCAGAGCCTTTTTTGCAGTTATGTGTAAAAGTAATGTAAAGTCTCTTTAGTATTCAACTAAGCAAATCATAATGAACAACACAAATTTTCTGGTCTCTCTACAAGGTCACATTATAGTTTATAAACCTAGATATAATTTTGTGTTTGGGTACCCCAAGGTGCCCTGTATAACTTATCTTATTTTTTACTGAGACTACATTTTTCAAAAAAGAAAGTTTTATTTGATTTTTTTCAGCAAGAATTTACATGAAACCTACAGGGTCTGGTCTTTTTACTTCTTTAACCCCTCTTAAATAAGTATTCCCAAAATGCTGAAAAAGGGCAAAATTATAATTCCAAATAAATATGATGCAACCACTCTCCATCTCTGACTTATTTTCTCTTCTTCCTTCCCACTCTTCTTCTTCCCCCTTCCCACTCCTCCACAGCCACACTAAATATATACGTGAGTGTATTCTGCATGTAGGGCAACACTGTGCTTATCACAGTGAATAAATATTTATTCAATGAAAAACACTTTGACTTTTCATTCTTTTGTTCTCTCAATGCACAGTAAGTGCACATCTGTGCCAAGCACTGTGCTAATCATAAAATAAAATGAAAGAAAGAAATGAAGTCAACTAGATCATATGTTGGAGATACATTGGGTGCAAATAGGGCTGAGAATTTGAACTTGTATGGAGGGTGGGAGAAAGGAGAGGATGAGGGGGCTACAGTCAGGGTCTCTTAGAGAATGTGACTTTCAAACTGAGAGGTAAATGATAAGTGAGTTAGCCACATTAAGATAAAGGAGATTTGGAGGTAAGAAAAAGAGCTGGTGATGATCAGAAGTCAAAAGAAAATATGGTGTATGCAATTAATTTTTTAAAAATCAGTATGATTGAAAGATAGAACCCAAAAGGAGATAAGAAAAGCAAAAGAGACAGGAGGGAGAAATAGGGGCCAGTCTGACAGGCCTGAATATTATCTTAATGATAATAAAAATCCATTAAAAAGTTTAAGAGGATCAATGTAATAAAATGTTTTATTAAAAAGGTTATGATGGCTTTTTTGCAGAGAATATATGGACAAGGGGCATGCTTTGCATTAATGAAAGCAAGGCTGTTGCAGCAATTCACATAATAGCTGATGGCGGTCACCCTGAGCTCATGATTCTAGGTTGTTTGAAGCTCTGTGAAAGAGATTGAGTATGGGCCAGGCACGGTGGTTCATTCCTGTAATCCCAGCACTTTGGGAAGCTGAGGCAGGTGGATCACCTGAGGTCAGGAGTTCAAGACCAGTCTCTTCTACATGGTGAAACCCCGTCTCTACTAAAAACACAAAAATTAGTCAGGTGTGGTGGCAGGCGCCTGTAACCCCAGCTACTGGGAGGCTGAGGCAGGAGAATTGCTTGAACCTGGGAGGCAGAGATTGCAATGAGCCGAGATCATGCCATTGCATTCCATCATGGGCAACAAGAGCAAAACTTTGTCTCAAAAAAAAAAAAAAAAGAGAGAGAGAGAGAGATTGAGTATGAAGAGTTTAGTAACAGTATGGTGGGAGTACCCCATACCCCAGTGTGCATCTTAGGACCACCTCTCAGTGGAGACTCAAGTCTCCCCTAGTCACATAACTTCAGATTTCAGGGAATTCTTGGTTGATGTCATATAGCACTAGCAGAGATCAAGGTCAGTAGGCTTTAATGCCAGTAAGAATGTTAACACTGCCTATCTGAGAGAGGAAAGGGGCACCATTGGCAGTTTGCTGTCCGAGTCCTAGGTGTATCACAGAGAAAGCCACCAATTAGAACACAAGGTGCCTACTCCAGCAAAGCAGCCAAGGCAATTTGGAATACTTGGGAACAACAATCTATCTCCTACAAATATCTATGTTATAATGTATGAAAGCTAAGTGAAGAGATAATTTTACACAGATGGAGTGTAGATTGAAGGATGTCCTCCAAATATGTAGTAACTCATACCATGCAATATATAATAGTTCACACTGTAAAAGATACATTCCATTTTCTTTGTCCAAACTTCTCCTGTTTGGTAATTTCACATAGACTCCAGCTTAATGCTGAGTTGTAATGCCTACCTAGTGTTTCTATATCCACAGGGTGCACTGTATCTAATTTTCTGTGGCTAATTTTATTTTGGGGTTAACAGTTGCACTATGTAACACTACACAATTTTAATATCGTGTAGAAAATATAACTAGGAGAGCAACAACCAAAGGCCTTGCTTTAATTTTTAAAAGATATGAGGAGTATTATTTTAGGAAAAGCAGAATAGTGACAAATAAGTTTAAATATTTTCTTCTGATGATGTGAATTTTTCATTTTAACTTCAGTTGCAGTCAGAAGCCAGATGTTTCTCAAAGCTACCTATGTGAGCTGCTACATCTTTGAAGGGTTGCAGGTTGTACACAGCTCACTCAGGCTGCTAAAAAGCTCTGAAAAAACAGAGTTAGATGCTATTCCAGCTGCTTGGCCAGAAGAGAAATTTTGTAGCAGGGCTATATTTAGCACCATGGACAGCGCAATTTGGAGTCCCAGAGCAATCCACACTTTTGCAGGGGAGAGTCATTACATCTGGAAAGAGTTTGAATGGCATTTGTGCTCTCACCAGGACCTGGCCCTTTATCTGGATGTATGATATTGTTACGAGAAATTAAAAATAAACAAATCTTGTTTTTTTTTTTTTTTTTTTTTGAGATGGAGTCTCGCTCTGTCGCCCAGGCTGGAGTGCAGTGGCCGGATCTCAGCTCACTGCAAGCTCCGCCTCCCGGGTTTATGCCATTCTCCTGCCTCAGCCTCCCGAGTAGCTGGGACTACAGGCGCCCACCACCTCGCCCGGCTAGTTTTTTGTATTTTTTTTAGTAGAGACGGGGTTTCACCGAGTTAGCCAGGATGGTCTTGATCTCTGGATCTCGTGATCCACCCATCTCAGCCTCCCAAAGTGCTGGGATTACAGGCTTGAGCCACCGCACCCGGCCAACAAATCTTGTTTTATCCACAGTGCTATGCTCTTAATAGCATCTCAAGCCTCAACTCCCTCCTTGTTTAACTTTTTTTATGTGACAGTTCACATCAAAACCTTAAAGGAACTAATAATCACAAAGGCAAACCACATTTAGAGGGTGAGATCTGTTCTAGGCTATTCCCTCTATGTCAGCTTGGAAAAACTCCTCTCCACTCTAGACAAATTCAAAGACAAGTGATTTGGGAGATAATTGCAGAAGAAGGAACATATGGAAATATGTAAAGATTTTATTAAAACTTTGAAAACATTGAAGCTGTGTAATATGATGGAAAAGGCACTGAACTCAGATTTGAGAGCCTTGGAACCAACAGATCAGATCTTCGTCTATGCAACCTTTGGAAAGTCATTTAATGTCCCAGATTTACTCCAGGGTAAAAATAAAAGGTTTAAACTAAATGATGATGATGACAATATTACATAGTTTTCAAAAGGACTTTCTATGCCTTATTTTGTGATTCAATATTCATATAATTTTTAGTGTATGGTCTGCAATACATTTGTTGGAGTCTATCCTCCCCCAAGTGAGAAGTTGCTGACAGGAAAAAATAATCCCAATTATAACGAAAACCTGATCTGACAGGCAATTATACAACTCCAGCAATTTATTACACTAAAACTTAAAAAGCTTGTATTCTGTATATTTTAGAAGACACTGAATAACAGCCATCTATCTCCATCTTTCCTATCATTTAGATGTAACAACACCCTTAGTATTTATCATACATACTGGGAACCAAATTTTTCTCTGAAGAAAATTAATAAACAGTCTTTATTCATCATCACACAAAGGAAGACAATACCGGACTCTCTGTAGTGTCTGGTATGCTTGAATAGACTGCTAAATAGAGCCTCACATTTCCTGTGAATCACAAAGGCAAACCACCTTTAGGGGGTGAATCTGTTCCAGGCTATTCCCTCTACATCAGGTTAGACAAACTCCTGTATACTCTAGGCAGATTCAAGGATAAGTGATTTTGGAAATAATTACAGAAGAAGTAAATTATGGAAATCTTTTATTAAGACTTTTTAAAAGTGTTGAAGCTGTGTAATATGATGGAAAAAGCATTGAACTCAGTCTCAAGAGCCCTAAGAACCAAGAGATTCCCCGTAAATATCTATTTAGGAGTCTATTTTTCCCCAGAAGACTCCTGGTTTAAACTTGTGCCTAAAAGAAAAAAAATCTATGAAGGATTTGGCATGGTGAAGAACTCTCAAGAGGAAAAAGGAATAGGCATGGAAGAAGTATGCTTTAGGGATAAGATATTTTAGACAAAATTTTGGACTAAGGGGCTCCAAAGGAGTAGAAGCAGAGTTTGGTCCAGCCAAGACACTTTGTGCTTGAGATTCACAAAGCAAGAGCTTAGGTTTCTCATTCCAAATTTTTTATGCTTTTGTACTTTTTTTCTCATTCTAGTAGCAGACACACTAAAAACACACGCATGTCCCTAGAACTCAGATTTACTGAATCAGAAATTACAACCTTAATGCCCTAGTAAAATTCTTTCAAAAAATTTGAACTGATAAACAATGTAGTGAAAAAAAAATATGGAGAAATTAGAGTTTATGGTGCTGGTAGTAGCTAGTATCACTGCAAATCTGAGAAATTGAATGAATGAGCTGAGGCAGAGACAAAAAAAGAAAGACATAAAGAAAATTCATGATAGGAATCTCTAGAGAAGTTATGCTTGTTGATGGCTGCCACCCACACTTTCCTTATAATTTTTTCCCCTCTTTTTGAGAGCTTTGAAAGGAAGATTCTCTTTTAGGAATTAAGTGGAAATCCACTCTTGTAAATAGTTTCAGAAAAGAAACAATAAAAATTGATTCAAGGAAGCTGAATTAAGGTATAAAAAGGCTCAGGGCTATTGAGGAGGAATGTGAAGGATGTTCAGGATAACCGAAGTCACATGGTTAACATTCTGCTGGGAAATGTTGAAAGATGGAGTAAGATGGGTAGGGCCATTTCATAAAGAGATGTTTGCTCTGGGAAGGCTTGTGGATTTAATTTTGAGGGCGATAGGAGCAAAGTCAATATTTTATAAGTGGAAATTCCATTTTGTTTTTCAAAAGGTAATTGATGCTGGGTTGGAGGAGGGAGAAAGCAGAAGAGATGAATTAGGGAGCTACTCCAGCAATCCAGCCAAGAGATGGAGGAAGGAATGAATTAGGACACTAGAGGAGAAGAAGGGATAAATTAGATATAGTGACCTGTCACTTAACAATGGAGCCATGTTTTGAGAAATATGCATGTCGTTAGATGATTTTGTCCTGCAAACATCATAGAGGGTACTTGCGAAAACCTAAATGGTGTAATTTGGTACATACCTAGGCTAGCTGGTATAACCTGCACCTAGGCTACAAACCTGTATAGCATGTTCCTGTACTGAATACTGTAGGTAGTTGTAGCAAAATAGTATTGGTGCATCTAAACATAAAAAGACACGTTAAAATTATTGCATAATAGATAAAAATAGTAT
This sequence comes from Colobus angolensis palliatus, assembly GCF_000951035.1. Lineage (NCBI taxonomy): Eukaryota > Metazoa > Chordata > Mammalia > Primates > Cercopithecidae > Colobus > Colobus angolensis. The sequence continues at coordinate 2,562,934 of NW_012117354.1, forward strand.
ACCTGCATAGGACACTTAGCATGAATAGAGCAGGACTGGATATTGCTTTGAGTGAGTCAGCGAGTGAGTAGAGAGTGCAAGTGGAGGCCTGGGACATTACTACACACCACTGTAGACTTTATAAATGCTGTATACTTAGGCTACCCTAGATTTAAAACGTATTGTTTTTCTTCAGTTATAAATTAACCTTAGGTTCTTGTCACTTTTTTACTTTATAATTTTTTATGTTGTTTAAACTGTTAACTCTCTTGCAACAACACTTAGCTTAAACAAACACATTGTACAGCTGTACAAAAATATTTTTTGCTTTATATATTTATAACATTTTTTCTATTTTTTATTTTTATGCATTTTTTTTGTTGTTAAAAACAGAGACACAAACACACATATGAGCCTAACCCTACACAAGGTGAGAATCATCAGGATCACTGTCTACCACTTCCATATTTTGTTTCACTGGAAGGTCTTCAGGAGCAAAAACACACAAGGAGCTTTCCTCTCCTATGATAACAATGCATTCTTCTGGAATACTTCTGGAAGGACCTGCCTCAGACTGTTTTACAGTTAACTATTTTTTTTAAATAAATAGATGTATACTCTAAAACAATAAAAAAGGAAAGCAAATAAGACAGTAATATAAGCCAGTTTGTTATCATCATGAAGTATTATTCACTGTACATAATAGTATGTGCTATTCTTTTCTACTTCTGGCAGTGCAGTAGGTCATAGACCAGCATCACCACAAACACATGAGCAATGTGTTGTCCTACAGTGTTACAATAGCTGCAAAGTCACTAGGCAATAGGAACTTTTCAGCTTCGTTACAATCTCATGGGACCACTGTCACATATACAGTTCATCGTTGACCAGAAAATCATTATGTGGGACATAACTGTATTTGAAAAGTAAACTTAATCAGTCTTAGTGAAAGACTGACTGTGAGAGTGATAAAGTTGCTAAGGAAGGCTCTAAACATAGGAGCTTTGAGAATTCAATTATAGTGATTCTATCAACCCCAGTAGGTAATACAAAAATTAATTATTTGTAACTTTAGTCAAGTTTGATTAGTCTGCTAGATATCCAGGTAGAAACACTCTTCCAGTGAGTTTGGACCCTATGAGAAACTGGGGGCTATTAAATGTAAGGTTTGTCATAGATCATCTCAAGTGGTCTACCATTCTAAAATTGTATTTCCTTTCTTCCTGCCAACTCTTCTTCATCCCAAGTTAACCAAAATCCCTCTGATACCAAGTTTTTTATCTGGGAAATTGTGTGATAAAATGTCCAGAACAGAAACTCTGTCACAGTCACCAGTGCAAACCTTGTAAGGAATAATCTCGTCTTAGAAAAAGAAGAAAAACATAACATAAAATCTTTTCAAACTTGTTTGTAATCAAAATGCATTAATATATTAAATCTCGTAAATGTTTATGAAAAGATTTTTCAAAATCCTTGTTTAAGCAATTATCTGCTAAATAGATCTAATTCAAGTTATTTTAGACATGTCTTATTCACACAGTTGAAGAATGATGTATGGTCTCACACTTTATTTTAAAAACAAATAAAATGTCTTCCATTTAGAGAGGTGTGAATTCAGCACTATAATTTGCTCTTCTTTAGTTGCTAAAAATAGTATCTCATCTGTATTTAACTTTGTGTGTTGTCCACTACGATAACCTGTCCTAGATGCCTTTCTGAACAGCTCTTTCTGCAGTGACAAGAAGTAATGATCAAACATGAACAGAATTCTAGGCAGTTTCTCAAAATCATGAGCCTACTTTACACAAAGTAGTAAATAATTTGTATAAAACTGACGATGTTCATAAGTCATGTCTTAAAATTAGCTGTTGATATTCTTAAGCAATGTCTTAAAATAAATAAAACAATTTATTTTAAAGTTCTACTGACTCGTAATGAAATTTAAAAAGTAAAATTTAAACCTTATTTAATCCTCTGTTTTTGTTGTTACAACTAAGAATTCTTAGAAGACACCACTGAAAATCTTAGACAAAATAGAGACGTTAGGTTCCACCTGAATAATGACAGTTGCTGGTTTTCACTTAATAACCTCTATTTTTCTCACTTGCATCCTTTCAACATTCATCAGCAAAGTTAACAAAAACATACTTCAAATCCGTTCTCTTTTTTTCATAATTTCCTAACCTGTTATAGTTGAAATATGTCATCCATCACCATGGGCGTTGACTCGCTTATATTCCACTCTTGTCCATCCCTGAAATAGGTTCTCCATTTAGAATAAATTGTTGAACGCTTAGATCAGAATATGGCCCCCATGAACAAAAGCTAAACACCTTACAATGCCAAAGCCCTTCATAATCTTGTGCCTGTTCATGTTACCAACCAGAATTTACTCTCTCCCCTCTAACTTTTGTCCTGTAACCACTCTGGGCCTATTTGATTCCCCAAACATGTCAAGCCGTTTCCCAACTTAGGCTCCTGGCACCAGTTCTGCCTTCTACCTTGAACACTGTTCCTTTTATATTTGCTTAGCTGTCTCCCTTTTGTGTTCCAAATTTCCCACCTTAAACACAGAAGCCTTCTTTATCACCGAGTGTAAAGAAACTACCTCCTGACTCTATCTTACCCACATAGTTGAACTTTCTTCACAGCATCTGTTTCCTATTTCTGGTAGATAGTTCTCTTGTTTGTTTATTTAGCTGTTTAGTGTTCTTCTTCCTCTATGTTATTTCAAAGCCTAGGACTACCCTGTTCATAAGAGAGATGATCAAAGTGGTGGAGAGCACAGTTAGTGGCATCAAATGGCTGAAGTTTAAAGCCCTGATTATAACTGTGTTATCTCTGGAAAGTTATTACAGTTGCTTTGCATCCGTTTTTCACATGTGAAATAGCGGTGAAAGCAGCACCCACTTAGGTGATAAAGCTCTGTGAATATTAAGTGAGTTAAACAGGTACTGGTACATTTTAAGCATCTGAAAAATGTCATCTATGGTTCATTATTGAGCCTCAACATACGAGACTGGACTTGGTAAAATGAAACTTAATAAGCATTAAAAAAATGAAAAAAATAAGGAGATCATATCTCTTATTTATATTAAGGGTTTTTTCTTTTAGAAATAACTTATTTCCTTTATTTCATTCTTAAGATATAGGTAAATATCTAAATAGGAATTTATTTTAAAATTTGTAATCTAACTCCTCATAGATGTGGATAGTAGATTACTTTGGAGATTCACGGGTCTTTCCTATAAATATAACTAGTGATCCTGAACCTTTAGCAGTCTATAGCAAAGTAAAGCAAAAGAGAAGTGAAAAATAATAATAATTTACCAGTTGTTTATTAATTTAACTGCTGTCTCTGTGTAACCTCACAGCTGCAATACAAGGCAGTTTCAACTGTAAACTGTGAAGAATATAAATTAGCCAGGGAGACCTGAAAGATGACAGAATGCAATTACCCAAATTGGGCATATGCCAAGCTAGTACTGACGTGACTTCTCTTAGAAATACTGTGCAGACTTACATGGCAAAAACAACCAGATTAGTAAAATACAGCTGTTAAAAATAGTTAGTGGCTCAGTTTCCCACAGCCTCAACACAGCCCTCTGTTCCCAGGACGAGCTGGTACGAAAGGAGTTTTGAGAAGATTCATTTTCACAAATGACCACTTATTTGCATAGATTTAACTTTATATTGCCAAAAGCCCAAGAGGTCTTCTGGTTACCTTGTCTGGGAAATCCAGTGCGTTTTGGAGGATAGTTTATTTTAGAAACCATGGTTATCAATTTGGTATTAGGTTGGAAACTCTGCTGCTTCCTCAGCCTTGGGGATAGAATAAAACATAATCTGGTCTTCCCCTTAGACAAGAAGGTGGAATTTAATATAATAGTTTTCTTTTTATGTATCTTTTATGTATTTTGGGCTTTAATTCATGGTTATATAAAGAATACTTGCAGAGTTTATTTTTTATACTTTTATTAGGTTTCCTTTCACTCTGAGCTGTGTGTATATGAGTTCATTCATTTATTGCAAAGACGGAAGAAAAGTAGATTTCTTTCTAATACCTACTTAACTTGTAGTAGTTTTTATTATACCCACTTATCACAGCGGGTAATCGAGTGTTAGAGGGATTAAATACCTTCTACAAGATAACACATCTTGTCCCTGACAAAGCATGGATTCTAGCTTAGGTCCAAGTAAACGCATAACCATTTCTCTTTCCATGACACATCACTTTTCTCAAGGACAACTAGATTCAGAATTGTAGAAAAGACCGAAAAACCAAATGAGACATTTAAAGAATATACCACTTGGTAATGGAAAGTGTGATAGAAAGATATCTACGTAGTGAGGACACTCCCCTAATATCCTCCTCTCTTCTTAGAGCCCAAGCAGTTTGTGGCTGAAATTCATGCATACCTGAGAGTGTCTGTACACAGATCAGTGAGCCTAAAGGAAGTCCATGCACATTAGGGGCTGAGTAGCTGGAAGGAGAGGATTTGCACAAGAATAGAACTACATGTAACAAACTAGCCTCCAGGAGGAAGAGCTGCCTCCAGCCTTCTCTGCTACAAACATACCTTTTGCATCTCCATTATAATCCATTCAACACTGCATGGTATTTGTCAATTGTCACTTGCCTGATTCTCCTGTTTGACTGAGGGGAGAGGCTGTGCTTCACTCACTTCTGCATCAACATCAATTTTAATAGGGCTCAAAGCAGGGCAGCATAGTGTCTAAGAGCACCAGCTTTGGAGACAGACACCTGGGTTCTAATCTCTGCTTCACCACTTACCAGCTGTGTAAACTTAGACAAATTAATTAATCTCCCTGTGCCTCAAATTTCTTGTCTCTAAAAGACACTATAATGACACCTGTCTCTGAACCCCACTGTAAAGATCAAATGCATTATCTGTGCAATGTATAGAACAGTGTAACTGCTGACAAAATGAACTTAAACCTTCCCCTGTCATGGTCATAAAGTTTTAACCGACAGTGTGGCTTTGGTTTGACCTACATAGTATATAAAAGAAAAAAAATACTGAATTAGAATATGTCCAGAAAGGTCATACACTCCACTTTTATGCAATCCCTACTACTCCTTTTTTTCTGACATTCTGTACTCTACAATTTTGTGTCATCTGTCATACCTACAATAATTTGTTATAAGACAGTGATAAAATTGTTGAAGAGGACAAGGACAAGGACTTAATCTATCAGGATGACACAGAGGTTTGATTCAACACTTCTTGGATGCAATTGTTCAAACAACTGCGAATTCATGTCAAAGTTTATTATCCAGACTACAATTTTATGTACACAATTTTTAAAAAGCCAATTCTTTGCTTACATCAAAAGAGTCTTTGTGTGTGGAATAACTGCTATCTGTTAATGTTACATGAATATGCATACAAAAATCTGCAAAGTTACTTATCACAGTTAAGAGCAGCTATTATTTGTTATAAAAATTTTCATTCAGAATAGCATTCTACTTTCAGAAATACTTTATAATTAAAAATATATATCTGCCCCGGCACGGTGGCTCATGCCTGTAATCCAAGCACTTTGGGAGGCCGAGGCGGGCGGATCACCAGGTCAGGAGATCAAGACCATCCTGGCTAACACAGTGAAACCCCGTCTCTACTAAAAATGCAAAATATTAGCCAGGAGTGGCAGCGGACGCCTGTAGTCCCAGCTACTCGGGAGGCTGAGGCAGGAGAATGGCGTGAACCTGGGAGGCGGAGCTTGCAGTGAGCTGAGATCACACCACTGCACTCCAGCCTGGGTGACAGAGCGAGACTCTGTCTCAAAAAAAAATATATATATATATCTATATATATACACACACATATACACACATATATATATCTTTCCATGTAAGTATTTATTTTATTATTAACATTATTGACTAAATCATATTTTGTCACATGGTGTTTCATAAATTAACCAGTCTTCTATCAATGTACATTTTGGTTTGTTCCAGTTATTGTCATTATTATTTTAAATAATTTTTTAGGAAAGTATTTGTATATAAAGCTTAATGGTCACCCCCAACTGTATCTTTATTTTAGGATAAGATAAATTTATCTTAGGATAAATTCCTAAAAATATTATTTATAATACAAATCCTCGCAGGGTTTCATGGTTTCCTATACAAATTATAAAATTTCTCTCTAGAAAAATTGTACAAATTTATGCTCTTGACAAGACTGTGTGAGAGATCACATTTTAAGTATTTTCTCCAACCCTGGATATTAGAGCTTTTGCCAAATTCACAAATAAAAACATGGTGTTTTGATTTAGCTTTAATTTCCATTTCTTTGAATACAAACAACATTGAATATATCTACAATGTTTTATCGGTTATTTATAAATTTTCTGTTGTGAATCTCCCATTCATATCCTAGTCTAAATTTTCATTTTAAATTCAGGTATTCATGTTTTCTGATTAATCTGCCAGAATATTTTAGATGCTGAGAAAATAATGTTTTCTATCAAATTATAAAGTGTTTACCATAGGTTATTTATTTTGCAATGCTATTCATTCTTTTTCCTATTTACACAGTAAAAGCAGACTACACTGCATAGTTTCATCTGATCAGCTCAAATTTACAAAGTCCACTTTGCCTTAATATTGAATGAGTATTCATCTGTTTTCTTAAGTTTTACTACTTAGATTTAAACTCTATTCTCCTAGAACTCTTTTGAGGAGTTATGTAAGAATATATTTTCTAGGTTTCATATTTTATTGTACTGCTTGCATAAAAATGAGCTTCACCATTTTTATATTCTATAAGAGTATAAGATTGGTTTTGTGTGGGTATGGGTTCTTGACAACATTTTGTCTTTTTTTCATTTTTTCCTTCACCATTGATCTGTTTTGGGTTCTCTATCTCTGTTTAAATTAGTCTTCATAATTTATATTTTGGTAGAAAACTATCTACTTGTAAGAAAATTTTAAATGTATTTATAGAAAATTGAATGCTATTCTCTAATTTTCAAATGTTCTCTGCCATCTCTAATTGTTTTTCTCAGTTAATGCTCTGTATTTTTACTTCTCTGTTTCCCAGAAGTTTGTCCACATCTTCTTTTTCAAGAAAATCAAATATTTCATTTATCTATTATATTTTTATCTTATTTATTGCTGATTTTATTTTAATAGGTCTTAATCTCTTAATGTCAGCCTAGGTTATTATTCCTTTTCCTGAGTCAGATACTTAGCATATTTTCACTATTTGTTAATTAATAATAATATAATAAAAGGTACAATTTTCAAAACTTATTTTCTATGAATTATTTTTTTTCTTGTCTACTTCCTGTACTTTGCCCAACTTTTTCAAGGAGTTTAGTACACTTTTATCACAAGTACCTGTCTCAAATCAGTCTCTACCTTTAATGATATGACTTGAAATTTTTAATCTAGATATTATTGCCTTATTTAACTGGTGGAGAACTTCTTTGGAAATGTTTTAAGTTTTACATTTTTTTTAACACGATTTAAGCAGAAGTTAATTTTTTCTCTCTCTCTTTCTCTTTCTTTCCCCAGTGGTTTCAGGAGTTCTTTCAAGGCTTTGTAAGCTGTAAATTTCTTATGCATAATAATATGCAACTTCCTCAGCATTGAAAAGACGATGACACATGGAGAGAAGCAGAAAGGAATGGAGACACCTGGAGGAGTTCTGTTCCTGGATTCCAGGTGCTTCTGCATCGCGTGTCCTTGACCTTTCTGTAAGTGCATTCATCAATAGTCTGAAATTGTGAGAATCAGTAAATATTATTTTGCTAGTTCAAGTAGTGTTTACGACACTTGCAATAAAAAAGTTTGAGAAGTACCATTAACATTTTCTTAATATACACAAACCTTAGAATGCTTTTCAGAAGCCTCACATAAATGCCTTAGCCATATGTAATATCACTACCCAATTTTCTCAAAATTCCAAAGATTGTGCCTTGTCTTGCACATAATTCTGTGGAAAAGAAGTTAACACCAATTCTAGCTGCATTCATTTGGGAAACTATATGTATTTCCTTACATGCCCATTTCTTTCTGGAGGCAGTCTTCTATTTTATTTTTGCCTGTGTTTCCTATTGAAGTCATTCTGTATCACCTTTTCAAATAACATTTATTTTTGTATTGACTTTGCTGTAGTAAAAAAGAAAAAAAAAAATGGTTCCCAGTCTCAGTAACTTACACAACAAACATTTATATTTTGTTTATGTTGTATGTCACTTATGTTCTCCTTTATATATTTCCTCATTCTGCAATCCAAGCTGTCAGAGCAGTTGCTTTTTAGACTATGTCATTCTTGTGGCAGAAAGTAAAGCAAGGGAGATAATAGAAATATGCAATGCCTCTTAGCAATTCCTCTTGGAAGTAAAATACCACGTTCCCTTTGTGGTAGGTCAATTCTCCCTGACAGTCACACAGTCAAGCCTGCATGACAGTCACACCAACAGGCCTGCATAACACTTCAGTTGCACAGAAAGATTTCCACAGAACTGCTCTAACACTGAGCAAAGAGTTAAACCTAGGGAAATCAGTGACTGGACATCAAAGCTAAAAATGAAACATATGGTCAGTAGGAGCCTTGCATGGGCTTCTCCCTAACCTGGGAGCAAGCCAAAATAATGGAGACAGTCTTGTATTCCTAGTGCCAGCACCCATCTCGGGTCAACAGAATCTGAGACGAGTCAAGGTAACAGCGGCAGCTGTTTGAACAGATTCACCAGAGAGTCTAAGGCAGCTCTCCAGACCAAGCTGTAAAGGAGATAAGATAGAAACGATCACTCGGGCACCACAGTAGACAGGCTTTGAAGGTCCTGGGGCCTGTTTAATCAGACTTAGCAAGCACTGTTTGCCTCTGATCTTCTAGCTGAAACGAAAGTAGTTACCAATAGACTTAGGTGCATGCTATACTGCACTTAGGCACATAACCCCAACCTATATAAGCACTAAGAAAATTGTAACACTTTGAGTTGGTTTGGTGGAATGATCTCCAGCCTTCTCCCTGTATCCGGTTACAGCAATAAATTCCCTTCTTTCCTGGTTTGTTTGCTTCTCCTTGTTGGGCCTTGAGAAATCTCAACCGGATCCAGCTTGGTTCTGGGAACACCTTGGCCCAAGTAATCATTTGACCAGGCTTAAAAACACCAAGTGGGCCGGGCGCGGTGGCGCACGCCTGTAATCCCAGCACTTTGGGAGGCCGAGGTGGGCGGATCACAAGGTCAGGAGATCGAGACCATGGTGAAACCCCGTCTCTACTAAAAATACAAAAAATTAGCCGGGCGCAGTAGCGAGCGCCTGTAGTCCCAGCTACTCAGGAGGCTGAGGCAGGAGAATGGCGTGAACCCGGGAGGCGAAGCTCGCAGTGAGCCGTGATCGCGCCACTGTACTCCAGCCTGGAGGACACAGCGAGACTCCGTCTCAAAAAAATAAATAAATAAATAAATTAAAAAATAAAAAAACACCAAGTGTGTTCTACATTGCAAGTTACCTTGCAGTGGCAGAAATGTGTGATCTTCTTACAAGACAAATGGAAGAAATGGTTGTAAACAATAATAAAATTGCTACAATATCATCTATCTTACTGTTGTTTGTCCTCTTGTCTTCTCTCCTTCTCTTAGCACATTCATTACTTTGCTCTTTTGTCCTGCATACATGAAAATCTGGTAAATTGTATCCTTTATTTTCCTGATCCAGCATTCTGTGACATTGATTTCACCCTTCCTATCACTAAGGGGGATCTGGGGGTCTTAATTTCCTTGTGTATTGTCTTTTTTCTCATCTACTTTCAGACCTAAATAATTCGTCTCCTCTTCATCCTATTCCATTCCTCTTTTATTGTAGCCATATATATTCTTATAATCTACGTTTTTTTTAAAGTCACTTAAATTTTTTGAATCTCCATGTTCTTTTTTCTGTACTTACTCATTGTTAAAAAGAGTGAAATGCGTCCATATTCGGTAATTTTCTCTCCACAGGCTGTCTTTGTTCTGCCTGTCTTATTCTCTAGGTTGATTGCTGAACTCTCTTTATAAATCAGTCAGAAAGAAGGTTGATGTAAACATCCTAATCCTAAATTTCTGTGATGTATTTACCTTTCTATTATTATTTTTGTTTTTGTTTTCTGAGATGGAATCTTGCTCTGTTGCCCAGGCTGGAGTGCAGTGACACGGTTTTGGCTCACTGAAACCTCTGCCTCCTGGGTTCCAGTGATTCTCCTACCTCAGCCTCCCAAGTAGCTGAGACTACAGGCACCGCCACCAAACCCAGCTAATTTTGGTATTTGTAGTAGAGGTGGGGTTTCACTATGTTGACCAGACTGGTCTCGAGCTCCTGACCTCAAATGATCCACCTACCCTGGCCTCCCAAAGTGCTGGGATTACAGATGTGAGCCACCACGCCCAGCCTGTTTTTGTTTCTTATTCTTTTATTCTGGTGATCTGCTGTTTTTGCTCCTAAGATTCAGGGTCCCTATGATTTATCCTCCCTTCCTCCACCCATAGCATCCTGCTTTTGGGGATGACAGCTGTCAGGTTGCACTGTGCCATCACAAATTCTCATTGATATGTGTTGATCATTTTTTTGTGTGTGTATGTGAATTTGAAATATCTCCTTGGCATTAAGAAGACAATGTGGGAGAAGTAAAAGAGGAGACATTGATGATATCTGTAGGGCAAGGGAAACAGTGTTCCTTTTCACAGATCACTTTCTTATAGGAAGATAATTGGAAGAGAATGCAGAACTTCCACCTATGGCTGTACCCTGCATAAGGATAGACAGTGAGGAGCACTGGAAAAATCTGAAACTCAGCCCTTTCCAACAACTAAGTCATGTGCTCTGATTCAGAGCTTCATCAACTTTCTGGATGTTTACAGAAAGGTGCAATATTTGCTAGCAGCAACCTAGTTTTATCTGTTTATGTACTTTGTATAGACTTCCAACTCTGTATTCTTTTGTGTTTGGCTTTCTTCTCTCAATATTTTTGTCAGCTTCTGCTCATGGCTGTCTCAACTCTCTCTACCGGTAGTGTACACATCAATAGACTCCATACATATATGCAGAGAAGTTTCCAGCTACAGGTAACCATAGATATATATTTATTTTCAGATAAGAGAATTTCAGTTACAGAAAACTCAAATAACTTTTCACTGTACTGGTTAGAAAGACAGCTGGGAATTTAAACTCAGAAATCCTAAGTCTCATTTCCCTATCAACTTAAAAAAAAGAAAACGAAAATCTGATTCACCTAACCATTTTGAAAACTTGACAACTAAAGAAAAAGATAATTTAACTAGCCTTTTTTTCTTTACATCATTGAATATAACTGGGTCTTTGGACTTTGAGTTTCATTCAAAGGAAGCCCCATTACCAGTCTCCCAAAGTCTTCTAACTTCTGAATTGTCAGAAAGAACCCAGGGAAGCAATAAAAATTATAGCAAGAAAGCCTACCTGTGTGACTTCTTGCTAATACACAGAATATAGTGACTCCAGGCTATACCATTCACTTTGCAGATTTTGAAAAATTATGAAACAATTTGTGAAGAACGAGGAATTTATCTCTTAATGTATCTGTATATATAGATACAAACATATGTAATAGCATATTTCTGGCCATTTATAGTATTCCATTTGTTTCTCTTAATCTTTTCATTTAGACTTTATATAAAATTTTAAAATACAAAACAAATCTATTTGATATCCATTATAACTTTTCCCCCAGAGGTAAATATCTAATGTAGCCATAAATTTATTCTCTTTGAAAATTGAGACATTGTTTATTTTTGAGCATCCCACATTTCTTCCTTCCTGAATAATTAAAATATTTCTGGCAGTGACTCTGGGATCACATTTGTACACTTCTTCAGTTTCCTAGAATATAATTCTTCAGAATCTGGAAACTTATATTAATGTGAAGTTAACTAGGGATTGCTTCATACCACTTTCACATACTATCTCAGGCAGTAACATCTTCTTTACATTGTTTAACATTTTTTAGTTTGGGGATAATTTTCTTTACTCTAGAAAACGTACATTGGTTATTCTTCCTTCTATCATTTGTACTAATAATACAATTTTCAAAAAACAATATGTCTGCTTGTTTCTTCTTACCTCTTTACAAGTATCTTTAGAAAGCTATGCATTGTCTTTTACAGAAATAGGGTGGTTTTGTGGCATCAAGAAGACATAGGTGTGAATTGTAATATTATTGTATTCATCAGTTTCTGCAAATTTCTTACTTTCTAGAAGCTGTCTTTTCTTCATTTGTAATTCTGAAAAAAAGATAATGTATCACACAAATTTGTAATAAGAACTAAAGGGTCACATAATGTAAATATAAAGCTGTT
>NW_012117354.1:2575425-2600218 GCF_000951035.1 Colobus angolensis palliatus
TGCCTCAGCCTCCTGAGTAGCTGGGATTACAGGCATGCACCACCACACCTGGCTAATTTTTGTATTTTTAGTAGAGACAAGGCTTCGCCATGTTAGCTAGGCTGGTCTTGAACTCCCGACCTCAGGTGATCTGCCGGTGTCGGCCACCCAAAGTGCTGGGATTACAGAAGTGAGCCACTGCGCCCAGTATAAATATAAAGTTTTAGCACAATGTTTGACACATGGCATACATAAACATTCTTAATTTCACTAAGAAGTCACAAGTTCAGTTTATACTATACTTTCAGGGAGTAATGATCATGTATCTGGACTGATCATGTCTCTACTCTCTGGGAAGTAGGTGGTGAGCTGGAGTTAGGTGCAAGGAATTTATTGGCGTAGCGGCAGAGCAAAGTGCAGAGGAGACATGCAAAAGAAGCCTTCAGAGCCAGATAAAAAGAAAAAGAAAAGGAAAGTCTCAGACTAAGGTACAAATCTGTCAAAGTTCTTCTAGCAAAGGGGCTTTGAAGCCAAGTTGTTCATTAGAGAAGATCCACAATGGACAGCCTGACTCTGGTACCTGTGCCACGCTTATCATTGGCTGAGGAAGTCCAGAAAGAGCTCAGTCTTGATTCAAAAGTTAGATGTTCGAGTTAGACACCATGAGCCAACTTCACTCTTTGCAGCCAAACAAGAAATCTTTCTTAAAGAGAGATCCAAGTGGCACTCCTCATGCTGCCACATTGGGCTGTAGGGCAAAACTACATTGTTCATGAAAACTTACCTTCCCCACTTACTAAGTGGGGATTTGTAAGAAAGGTATGGAATCTCTCTGTGCTGCAGCTTCCTGGTCTGTAAAACAAGAAAAATAACAGTAGCTACCATAGAGTTATTGTGAAGGTTAAATTAAATAATGTATATAACCTACTTACAATACTAACTGGAACATAACAGAGACTTAATAAACATTTACCATTATAACTGGCATATTCTTACATTTTGCCACATCCATAAATTTATTCTTGCCTTCTTATATCCCTTCTTTCATCTTTTGTGTATATCCTGATGAAACAAGTAACATGAACACTGAGCAAATGTACTGTTTTTTTTCTCTCTTTCTCTCATTTCTCACTGTTCGTAATTATCAGTCTAGGCAATTGCACTTATTAGTATTTCCGTTAATAATCCCCTGTAGTATAGGTAAGAAGAGAGTCTATGGGAGATTTTCATGCCATAACCTTGCAGAGTAGATGTATTCGTTCCACAGTACGAATAAAATAAGCTTCTTTGAGGGCAAATCATAAGCACTATATGCTATATCCTTTGCAGATAAAAGGAGCTATTTTATATCCATCAAAGTTGAAATGGGGTTTAGTTTAGTGGACCAGAAAAATATTACCTGTTTTGACATAAATACAATGGAACAATTCCAAAGAAATCCAATTTTGAACAGCACTGCATGCAGGGATTACAAAGTTTGAGAAGATTTGAGTGTTCTGAATGCTTCTTGTTGTCTAAGGTGCTCTTCTAAGATTAGCCAAGCATATCATGTGAAGATGAACCAGACTTATCTTTGTGCTCTTTCAATTTTCTAACAAATGAAAATTTAATCATTATCTGTTATATTCACAGAGTCACTATCTATTCCAGTAATCTGAAGTATTTTGGGTATATTATTTTGTAAAATGATAGTACTCCTTTAGAGCAATCCTAGGGCCACTATTATTATTCATACTTAGAAACAAACCATAGGATAAAAGCTATGGCTATAGAATAGAAGTTGAATTTTATTGAATAACTTGACTGATGATGATTTTTTGTTTTTTAAAATTTCATTTTTCTGTCATGTCATAATGACAGCAAGACATATAGAGAAGTAATGAATCTGAGTGCTACCCTCATAATACAGAAATTATCACTTCCTGATATCATCTGATATTAAATGTTATCATAACAGTTATTCACTCAATAAATATTTATTTCATACTTATTTTGTGGCTAGCCTATTTCTAGATATGATGGTATAGAAATGAACAATTCAAATGTGATTCATTCTATAGCTTAAAATTTTTCATTACAATTAAAATAAGATTCTTGCATTGCCTATGAGGATAAATTAATTCTTGAGTCTCTGCCTATGTGTATGAGCTCAAGTCTTACAAGATCCTCTGAGCTTACTCTGCTCCAGGCACACTGGTCTACTGTCTTTCTTTTTGTTTCTTGGACAACATCTTAATCTCCTCTCTTTTGACTCAGACCATTTGCACTAGCTGTTAGGTCTATCTGATATGCCCTTCCCTCAGATATTATGGTTTCTTCTCATCACTCAGATCTGAAGTCCAAGAGTGACCTCACAGATTCTCTGGCCTAAAATAGCTCCTAGCCCCACTCTCCAATTATCATCTATCCCTTAATACTGTTTCACTTCTTATCCAAATGAATTGCTATTGGAAATTATTTATTTTCAAATTTTTATTGCCTTTTTCAAACGTTCACAGCTTTTCTGATTTTATGACTACATTTGACAGCCACATCCCACATTTTATTCCCTGCCTCCAGGACCCTGCCATGGCTCTGGCTCGCCTTTTTCTTCCTTGATTGTATTGTAATGATCTCACCTTTTTCTTAGTTGATTTATAGCACTAAGTACTCTTTGTATTGTAATTATCTTTGCATTTTACTGTTGCCTAGCACTAATATGTAGGCTACTTGAGAATAGAAACCAAACATTGCCATTCACAGATGCAGCTCCTGGAAAAATATACAGCACACAGTAGCAGGTTCTCAAAAATATTCATTGAACAAATTAACAAATTCACTAATTTTAAAATTTGCACAATATTGACTGCTTAATTAATACATGTTATTCTGACTGTTTCACAGAAGTAAAGAAAAAACCACATATGCTTCATCTACCTTTTCCCTCTTTAAATGAGTGCTACACTCCTACTGTAAAACTATCAGTGCCACATACTGTTTTTCAAGTCACTTTTCTGTTCTAGCATATCAAGTGTTCTACTTTTAGATCTGCCTATAAAAAGCAAGTAGGAAGAGATATAAAAGTTTTGTGTACTATCATTTGAAATTTCTATTCTAGTTCACATGATTCTCTTTAATTATAAAGCAAACTTCTGACATTTCATAGAAACGAGCTCATTTACTTATGTGGAAAAGAGGATGAAGGAAGGTTTATAATAATTTTTACATCATTATGTATATCTCTGACTTATGTGTGCAAACATCTTAATATGTATGCCTTCTGTTAACAAAGAGCAGATTGAATTTCGTCCAACAATGATGTAAAATTACCTCCAACATTGAGTATAGCTCTTCAGTCTTATGAAACCAAATTATTTCTTAATTTCTCAAGGAGAAGATGCATGCTTTTTCCTTATTACACAATATTTATAATTCCTCTGATTCAGAGAGACTTATAAAGTTCATATGGTTTGGCTGTGTCCCCACCCAAATCTCAACTTGAATTGTATCTCCCAGAATTCCCGTGTGTTATGGGAGGGACCCAGGGGGAGGTAACAGAATCATGAGGGCCAGTCTTTCTCATGCTATTCTTGTGATAATGAATAAGTCTCATGAGATCAATGGGTTTATCAGGGACTTCCACTTTTGCTTCTTCCTCATTTTCTCTTGCTGCCACCATGTAAGAAATGCCTTTTGCCTCCCACCATGATTCTAAGGCCTCCCCAGTCATGTGGAACTATAAGTTCAATTAAACTTCTTTTTCTTCCCAGTCTCAGATTTGTCTTTATCAGCAGCATGAAGAGAGACTAATACAGGAGTATATTTGGATAAGAACAATAGAACACTTGAAAACATAATCACAGGCAGAAGACAAAACAAATCTGTTCTTTGATGATAGCTATTTTCATCAGAATTATATTTCAAAAAAAATTTAAATCTTCAAATACTTATAAGAAAAGTAAAATAAAATAGACCATTAATTAACATAGCTACAATCTATGCCATTTGGGGTAACTTTCCCATATATCACTAGAGTTAGCCAAAATAAAAACATTATTGCTTGATACATTAGCTTAACATTGTACAAAGATATATAACTCAGCCTTTATATTCAAATATTATTCTTCTTCTATGTGTAGTTACAACATATATTGATAACATGAATTTCAGAAATAAGATTAAATAACCATTAAACTGGGCTAAGTATTAAGTAAAGGCATTGTATTCTCCAATGACATTAAAACCAGGATCATGATTTTTAAAAAATATTAAACTAGTTCATCATAACATAAAAGGACACAGATTTTTAATTTGGCTTAGGATGTTATTTTTTACAACATATTTTTTACTCAAGAATTATGTGCTCAAGAGCACAGTAAATTTTATGCTCCAGAAAAGATGTGAGTTAGCACTGCTTTTGCTTTCTATTGCTTTTATCAAAGCAGTCTAGGCAAGTTGAACTGAAATTAATGCAAGCGAGAAAAATCAGCATCATTCAATGAAAATTTTCATGCAACGCAGTCTGTGGTGTTCTTTGTAGCAATCTAGGGTGAAATGGGCAGTGTTTTCCATTTTAACTGTTCTTTCAATATTGGCCTTTGATACTACATGAAGAGATGTACTCTAGTGACTGACAATCAGAGTTGCCCAAATATTGGTAGCAACTTGTGTTTATATTTCACAGTGGTAGCACCGTGTGTTTATATGTCAAACAGTATTTTTACATACTGAGGTAGTCCGAGATTTATGTGCAAATTCCTCCAATACAGAAAATGATGTGCAAACTATAATATCAATTTGTCAAGTGCAATCACTTAACTTGGACAGTGCTATTTTATAAGGAGGATGGACTCAGGGGCATACTGGGAAGAGGAGGGAATGATCTAGAAGGAAAAAAAAGGACAGGATGGATATGGCTGTAGAATGCTACAATGAGCAAGAAAGTAAAAAAATGGTACATGGGCTAAACTATATCTAAGTCAGAGTCCTACAGCAAATATAGGCTCACTTTCTACTTATTGCTTTCCTCATTTTCCTTATATTTATTTGTCATAATCAATCTGTATTTTTGGGCATCATTTTATGCTTTTAATTTTTTAAAACCAGTATAAGGATTGTTCCAGCAAGAGGCTCTTTGACTTCCTGACTTCACAAGAGCAAAGACAGTCTTTTAGGACTGAAAATAATGACTTCTGGGATGTCTTACATTGATAATTTCGATATTAAATTAGTTAAAACAAAAAAAATGGCAGAAATGTTAGTTTAGAAGCAAGTGAGAGCACAGAATAAATGAGACAACAGCTCTCTCAACACATAAATGATGCAAGTTGTTAAGAGGACAGGGAGGATGCAGCCAGGCTCCGCTACCACAGTGAGGGGACTTCCCTCCTGTAATGCACCTCAGGAGATATCGTTAGTATATAAGACTTCTAAAGGTTCATAATTATGAGAAGAGTCCTTTTAGAAAACAAAACAAAACCACAAATTAACAAACAAAACAATTAGCCACATTATAATTATGATGCTCTTTCTATGCTGTGTCTATATTTTGAAGATATCTCTGTGACATATACATTTGTCCTACGGTGAGCTCTGTTCAGCTGATGTGTCAATTCATGGTGTAAAAATTCAAGACAACTTGATGGGTGAAGTATGACCATAATTAAAGCAGCAAGACAGATGAAAATTGAGCTTATACTAAAACTGATTTTCTTTGCCCTTCTACAACCCCATGCTCTAGGTTTTCATGTAATTTTCAAATACGTAGGATGTTAAAGTCAGATCATAAAACTAGTAAGTTATGAAGCCAGAAATTTGCATCTATAACTGTGGTTCTCAAAGTTTTTCCCTTTATATTACCTCATGTCTTACTGTTAGAACCAAGTGCTTAGCATTTGGTGGGTACATGGACCCCTTAAAGTAAGTAGTAAAATTGCACTTCATGGAAAAAATCATGTGCTTTTTACTCCTGAAAATATGCCATACAATGT
Organism: Colobus angolensis palliatus; assembly: GCF_000951035.1. NCBI lineage: Eukaryota > Metazoa > Chordata > Mammalia > Primates > Cercopithecidae > Colobus > Colobus angolensis. The sequence continues at coordinate 2,581,374 of NW_012117354.1, forward strand.
AGGAAATTCACAGTTACCCATACAGTAAGATTGATAATTGGTTCAAAATGAGACCCTTTCATGAGGGGTCAAAGTGGAGGCTTTATTTCTGTTTTCTGGAAGCCCTTTTCTTTTTTTTTTTTTTTTTTTGAGACAGAGTCTTTCTCTGTCGCCCAGGCTGGAGTGCAGTGGTACGATCTCAGCTCACTGCAACCTCCGCCTCCTGGGTTCAAGCGATTCTCCTGACTCAGCCTTCTGAGTAGCTGGGATTACAGGCACACGCCACCATGCCGGGTTAATTTTGGTATTTTTAGTTGAAACAGTGGTTCACCATGTTTGATCAAGCAGGTCTCGAACTCCTGACCTCATGATCCTCCCAACTTGGCCTCCCAAAGTGCTGGGATTACAGGCATGAGCCACCACTCCCAGCCAGGAGGTCACAATTTTTTTTAAATTATGCTGCATTCAAAAAAGAAAAAAAGAAAAAGAAGATTAATAAGACTTATTTTAAGGGACATATTATATTATAAACTCAAGATCAACAAGAGAAGAGTAAGAGCAATCATTGTGGTCTTTTGTGATTAGAGCAGAAATTTAAGTTTAATATACCTTCTCCCTTCAAATACCTGCTTTTTAAAATATCATTGTCTATTCAGCTAATATGATAATATTTTGCTTTACTACTTGTATTACTGATATTTTAATGTTGTCTTTTTCTGTTGTTTTCCTTTAGAGACACTAATGTCAAAAGTACGATGTGTTTGGAGAATACAATGTATGTGATTGAGAAGCTTTAAAATAACATAATTTAAGACATGCAATGGAACAGTAATTTTCATATTAGTTATGAAATGATTAGTTACACAATGATTAGTTACAGCTTCATGTTAATACAGTTCTACCCTAGATTTCTGGGTCTAGAATGCTCAACACGTTTGATTCTATGAGCATAATCTCAAATCACCAAAGCCTTGGATACTTTCCTATTTTATTTTATTTCAGCCTTTGCTTAAATTCAATAATGTGAATATTGAACCAACTAGGAGAAAAGCACAAATAAACCATCTTTTAAAACATAAAATTCTCCGACTCTGTAAAATCCACCATGCTATACCTCAGCTTTCAGAAGCTATCACGTAAGCTAAAATCAGATTGTTTTGATCTGGGCTACAGTATTTCTACCCTTAAGAAATACAGGAATCTTCTACCCTTAAGAAATACAGGAATCTACTTTTCTGCCAAGTAGTGAATCTCCTTTTCTGCCAAGGAGTGATCTCCCTCCAATCTCACGTAGTAGTCGCTGAACTAAGTGTCGCGTTAATGTGGGAGTGTACATCTTCTCTTGGAAACAGTAAAAATTACAAAGTTTCCCTGAGCATAGAACAAGCAGAAAGTGAGGAAATTTGGAAGGCTCATGAGACTCAAAGATAAATCATAAAATTACAGTAAATTATTATTCCCATATTAAATTTTCCATTTTGTTATTGTTATTGCTATTACTACTATCACGGCTACTACAGTTAATATCGAGGTTCCACAGAGCGTGAATCTGAAAAGTCCTATATTTATTCACGAGAGAACGTGTAGTACCATGGATTGATAATAGATTTTGTGTCTCAGAGATTAATGTTTGAATTAGGCTCTGTGTTCAATATCTATGTAATTTGAGGCAAATTATTTTAATTATCTGAGCCTCAAGTTTCTTATCTGTAAAGTGCGAATAAAAATTGTATCTGAGTAATTCCATTTCTGAGCATGATGGAATTACTGGTACCAAATTATTCTTCCTACAAACAACAACAAGAAAAACCCCAAAAAACCTAGATAAATGGAAAACATTTATGAAGCAACTGTGTTCAGATGTTATACAATAGATTGAGCTGGATTATTTGCCCATAAAGAAAGTAGCAAATAGACATATAATTGTGCCAGCTTTCTGCCTGGATGCACATTGCAGAGTAGAAAATAAGGAGAAGAAATACATGTAAGGATGACATTCTTGCTCAGTTAGTGACTCAGCAAGCAGAGATCAGGGAAGCTAAGGTAGCCGAAGTGTGCAGGGCAGAATTGGAGGGGTCCAACACAGAGAAAGACCACCAGAATATGCCAAGAGGATTATCACTGAGCATTTAACCATAAAGCTGTCACATGTGATAAGACTCTATGAGGCCATGAAAACAAGTATCACAGAGGTAGGAAAGCATCCTTCAAATATTAACAAGAATTCTGACAGCTTAAAGGGGGGTGAGGCTCAGGCTTCTAATCCTAGCAACTCAAGAGGCTGAAGTAGGAGGACTGCTTGAGGCCAGGGATTTTAGACCAGTCAAAGCAATATGGAAAGGCCTCTTCTGTACAGAAAAATTAAAAGATTAACCAAGTGTGGTGGTTTGCACCTGTATTCCCAGCTACTTGGGAGGTTGAGGTGGGAGGATCACTCCTGAGCCAGGAGGATCTCTGGAGCATTTTTGATAATGGAGTCTTTATTAAATTCATTCTTTCAGTTACTACATTCTCTAGTGTTTCCCAGGTCTGAAATAATTCAAAGTAGACATAAGAATAAAGGAACTATAGACAACAGCTTTACAAATCTTATAATCTGGGAAGAGATAAATGAGAAACACAATTTCTATTTGTTCATATAATGGGATTTTATGAGATCCAAAAGACATAGAAAATTATAAAACAAGTGAAGGTATGCTAATTTTTTGAGAAAAATTAAGCAAACTGAAATTGGAATAAATCAATGCAGATTTCTGACTGAGTATAATAGTTGAGTAAGACTCGGAAAAACGAAGATGATTTCAACTGGCTACATTCTCGATAGCAGGAACAGCAATGAGAAGAAGGGAGAGATTGGAGAGTAGTTTTATTGAAAAAACAGTAAACAAGTTTAGAGGTAGCACTGGGTAAGGCTAGGCTAGTAGGAGTAAAATGGGTTGTGAAGAAAGGTTAAGGCGAAAAAGTGACAAATCTCGACTAGCATGCTGAATCTGTATCTATCCTATCAATGATGGTGAAGAACATAATGAAATCAGTACTTTAGGGGATGAATCTGGGAGCCAAACCAATAGAAACTTGGCATCTAAAGGAAATGGTGGATATTATAGTAAATCAAGTGAGAGATAAACACTATTAGTCATTCATCTATCCATTCATTCACTTATACAACATTTATTATCTTCTTTATGTCATATATAATGGTCAGCAATAGGAGATAGGCAATTTTTAAAAAAGCAACTAAAAATGGATTTTGGGCTTTCCTAAATTTACTTTCTGCCAGGAAATAATGACATTAAGCAAATAATTGCAAGTATGATGAGTTTCATAAATTAAAGAAACAAAGGATTCTCTGGAAGTTACAGTGAGTGAAAGAGATTATGATCCTTATATTCTCCACTTCTCACGATGAACAAGCCTCCTGCTAGACCCCAAAAAAGATAAACAGAAGACAGAGTAAAGAGAAATCATTCTTTAGTACTAGCTGGAATTTGGCCACAATCTCCCATATAACACTATTTTATACTAGATAGCCTTTATGCAACCTAGACCGTGTCCCTTCTCTTCATGAACTTCCTTTTGTTCATTTCTATTTTGCTTTTTAAAGTGTGGTATGAGAGTGAGGGTAAGTTTTACTAAAAAGGAATCAGAGATATTACCTCAAAAAACAAAAAGAGAAAAGAAGGAGTGAGGAAGGAAGAGACAGACAGAAGGAGGACAAAAGGAGGAGGAAAGAGAATAAACAAAAATAGGACAAAAGGAAGAGGAAAGAGAATAAACAAAAATAGGATAAACACACAAACAAATCCAGAGAGAAAAGGACACATTTTGTAACAGCAAGAGTTTTGAATCATTTTTATGCTCACCACAAAAGCTCTTATTCCTCAGCCTCATGGCCTCAAAATTGTTCTTCACTGTGTCACCCATGGGGCTTTCTTTCCTTGAAAGAGGAATAAAGGGAATTTAAAAACTGTTAGAGATCAAAATTTTCTATTAATAAGTATAACCAGAACTCTAGCAACAGCAACATGGAGAAGGAAGCAAAGGGACTGAGAGATACTATATAGGTGGATAAATTAAAGCCTGGAGTTTCCAGGGTAGAACACAGAACAAGGAATGAGTACAATAGAAAGAATACAAAAAGTATGCAATGACTTGAATGTGTAGAGATGTGTCTAATTTTGCATATGCTGAATTGGAAGTACCGGTATAGTACTGTATTAGGTTGTTCTTCTGTTGCTATGAAGAAATACCTGAGACTGGGTAATTTTTTTTTTTTTAAAGAGGTTTAATTGGCTCACAGTTCTAGAGGGTTTACAGAAAGCATGGCACTAGTATCTGCTTGGCTTCTGAGGAGGCCTCATGAAGGTTGTAATCATGGCAAAGGCAAATGGGGACCAGGTGTCTCCCACGGTAGAGCAGGAGCAAGAGAGAGTGTGGGGGAGGTGCCATACACTTTTAAATGGCCAGATCTTGTGAGAACTCACTCAATATGGTGAGGACAGCACCAAGTCATGAGGGATCCACCCCCATGACCCAGAAACCTCCCACCAGGCCCCACTTCCAACACTGGGGATTACATCTCAACATGAGATCTGGAGGGGACAAACATTTCAACTATATCAAGCACCAAGTTGGAATTGTACAGCTGATAATAGAAAAAATGTGGCATATATTTTATGTGAGCAGTTAGACTTGAATATATGGATTTTAAAGTCATTTGCTTTGAGGTGATTATAGACACCTTGGAAAGTAATCACTGAAGGGGTTGACATTAGGAGAGTAAAAGAAAGCTTGAAATAAAATTCAGAAGTAAATTTGACAGGCAAATGAATAAAATCAAAGCTGAGCCAGCCAACATAGAGGAAGGGTGGTAAGAGAGAAGTGAGGAAGAAAGGCATAATGAAAAATATCTACAGTTATTTATAAACAGAACAAGGAGAAAGAAACTAAAAACGTAAAACATACGCTATGAAATTCATAAGCAAAATCCTGTATTAATGTGGTATGGATAGAAGACAGAATGTAAAGGGTTTAGGATTGGGTGAGCAAATGGGAGATGAAGACATATATTTAGTAATTTGAAGGAATGACAAGATTGAAAGCACTAGCTTTTTCTTCTCAAGTGCAAAGATCTAAGCATTCTCAGTTGAAGCAGTGTTGATGACACAAGACAAAACAGATATAGCTGACAGAAAAGATTGTGACAAAGGTTGAAAGGAGTTGGATTAAGAAGGAAAGAGGAAAGGGAGACTTAGCTAGCAGGATTTCTTTTTAGGTGGAGGGAGGAAAAATTGAATAAGCTCTTACCAGTTAGTTTGAGCCTTCATATTAAAATAGGTTGCAAGGCCACCTTCAAAAAATGAAAAGTGGTGAAGCTCTGGCTTAGTGATAAAGCAAGTGAAGGAGAACAGTAATAATACAGGGAGGATTTAAAAGAAGTACGTAAAAGTAATGATGGCAGTAGTAGGTTTAGTAGGAAGGAATGAGTGGGAGGTTGAAAACAGGGAAATTGTATTCAGAGAAGCGTCTGGTGGAATGCTGGAGAAATAACAGAAGAAATAATGTTAACAATGTAGGTTTCGAGGTTTTGGTAAATACAGAAAAATAGTTAAATTTAATTACTTTGGGATAGAAAGGGTTGTAAGATCAGGCAACTGACATTTACAAAAGGAATCACCTATGTATTTACACAGTTTTTTTCTGCCTTTCTTAGTGCTCCTGCTCACATAATAAGCCTTATCAGGAGCTAAGCAGTTATTTTAATTCTGTAAAAATGCTTCATCATTGAATTATTTGAATGGTTTTCCTTATAAACTTTTGATGCAAATTTTAATAGGCTGAATATATACAGCCTTAGGAAAGTTAATTTTTTTAAAAAAATCCCTTAATAGCTACTAAAAAAAACTGAAAAAGAAAGATAAGAAAGGATTACAGTTGATATATCTTACGGCTCAGAAAATGCAAAGCTAACTGAAAATATGAAAGCCCTTAACACATGAAAATTGTTGTAATAAAAATAAATTATCTTTGTGAACATGCATTCAGAAGGTAGTAAATAAAGCTATTCACTCATAAAAGCACATTTTAAACTGAGGAAAAAGAGAGCCATCACCCAATAAGAAAAAATTGTCTCTTATGTTCCTGTAATATAGACACACTAAATTGCATAAAATCACAACACTGTCAGCAAGTCTGAAAACTTACTGAGGACATGTTTACACAATTATAGTAGTAGGATCCAGGATCAAAAATTATGTGGCTTCCTTGTCACCTAGTCTCATTCTATTACAAAACAATGTCACTAAAACAGATAACAGATAAACAAACTTTATCTATGGTTTCCTGGAATCAGAAAAATTTAGTACATAAGTCACATCCACAGGAGAAAAACATACTCAGCAGGGTCACTTACTTACTTCCACTTCAGTTCAGAGGAACAAAGAGTGCACAGATTCTTTACTCTGTATCTGATCGATTTTTCCTCAGAAGCCCTACCCAACTGGGTAGCTGAAAAGAAGAAAACCAAATTTACCTAACTCGATAATCTTATTTTGAGTCAAAAACATTAAGCTATGCTTTAGGTAATTTTATTTCTTTAGATAAAAAGGTTTTATTGCAGATATCTATCCTTCCATTTTGAGAAAGGGCAGTGATTTCTGCAATCTCACATCAGCCAAGGACCTTCACCCTCCTCCCATCCTCCACCCTCGGAAAGGTCCCAGTGTCCATTGTTCCCCTCTTTGTCCCCACATTTTCTTTATCCAGTCCATTATTGTTGGACATCTAGGTTGATTCCACATCTTTGCTATTGTGAGTAGTGCTGAGATGAACACATGAATGCATGTGTCTTTTTGGTAGAATGATTTATATTCCTTTGGGTGTATACCCAGTGGAATGGGATGGCTGGGTCAAATGGTAGTTCGATTTTAAGTTCTTTCAAAAATTTCCAAACTGCTTTCCACAGTACACCTGAACTAATTTATATTCACACCAGTTGTATATAAATGTTCCCTTTTCTCTACAACCTCACCAACATCTGCTATCTATAAGGAACTGTTATCTATAAGGAACTTAAACTAACAAAGAAAAAAACCAAACAATCACAATAAAAAAATGGGCAAACAATATGAGCAGACACTTCTCAAAAGAAGACATATATGCAGCCAATAGACATAAAAAAAGTTCAACATTACTAATCATTAAAGAAATGCAAATCAAAACCATAATAAGATGCCATCTCACACTAGTCATAATAGCTATTATTAAAATGAGCAGTACTTTTATACCATGCTGGCACATTGAATCGATAGAATTTACCCATGGGTTGGCAGTTTCCATCACACAATTATCAAGGAACTATGCCACTTGCCACAATGTTCTCAAGCTCTAACTTACGAATCTGAATGTTTCTCAAAACTTTCCCCTTAAAATTCGGCTCTCAAATAGAAAGAAGAGAATGGAGCTTTGGATCTGAAACTACCTGATTTAATGTACCTTAAGAGAGCAAGATGTATGACCTAATCATCATAGGTAGATGGAATATCTTCTCTGAAATGTGAAAGAAAAACTACGGCTGGAGTCTATTAGGCTTATTTCTTCATATGCTAAAAAAATTTGGAAAATAATGTGTGGGTAGAAAAGCTTAGATATCTAGATACGTTTTTCAGCAAAATTTTCTTTTGAATATCATTAACTGAATATGGTATTAACTCTTTTATTTCCTTTTCATTCCTGCTGCATCAACTGTTAGTCTAGATGGACAAACCCAAATGGATGCCTTACTTTTAGTTGACTCTCAAGACTAATATGAACACATTACTGGAAAAGAAAAAGGCAAATTAATAGATGTTAAGATATTGGTTGCATTAAAGTTAAGCAAGAAGGTTTAGAATTAGGATGAAATCAATTTGAACTTGATATTTGTTATTGTGTTAGTCCGTTCCCACGCCACGTTGAAGAAAATACTCAAGACTGGGTAATTTATAAAGGAAAGAGCTTTAATAGACTTGCAGTTCAGCGTGTCTGGGGAGGCCTGAGGAAACTTACAGTCATGGCAGAAGGGGAAGCAAACACATTATTCTTTACATGGCAGCAGGAGAGAAAAGGAGAAGTGCAGAGCAAAGAGGAAAGCCCCTTATAAAACCATTGATGTCGTGAGAACTCACTCACTATCACAAGAACAATATAGGGGAAACCATCCCCTCGATTCAATTATCTCCACCTGGTCTCACCCTTGACATGTGGGGATTATGGGAACTACAATTCAAGATGAGATTTGAGTAGGGACACATCAAAATCATATAAGTTATCTACTTATTTATTCTAGAATTTCCACTAACTTAGTTTGAATTAAGAGACTCAGACAAGCAATGGCTCACATGTTATCATTGTCCTGTTATCCATGTATTCTGTAGACCAAATCTGGAACTGACTCCTTTATGTAACATGAGCTACCTTCAAGAGCATATAATTCTGGGATGGATGATTCACTAACTATGATGAAAAAAATAAAATGTTAGCACTCAATTTTATTGAGTGGTGTGGTAGAATTGTTAATGTCTGTGCTCCCGAATTGTCTTCCTTTCTTTTGCTACTCTTCACACATTAGGTTCCTTTAGTCTCTCATGCGTATCTGTTTCCTTTCTTTGTCCATCATTTTCACCCTAAATTAGGCACTTATAATTTAAACTAGTCATATATTTTTCTGTCCAGTACTTTTTCTGTATTCGTTATCAAAGGTTGTATAAAAAATTACCCCCAAATTTACTGCTTAAAACAAAAACATTTATTATTACAACACTTCTGTATATCAAGAATTGGGCAGTAGCCCATTGAGTGGTTTTGGTGCAGAGTTACTCATGAGATTGCAATCAAGACTTCAGCCTGGGACCTTGTAACCTGAAGGCTTTGCTGGAGCTGGAAGATCCACTGCCAAGCTCACTCACATGGCCTTTTGCAAGAAGCCTCAGTTCCTCACTGGTTGTTTGTCAGAGGTCTTGATTCCTCACAGTATGAACTTCTCCATATGTCCCATAAGACATATAGAATGTCCTTACAGCATTGGGAGAAAGATAACATAGAGAAGCTGCATACTTTGCATGACCTAGTCTCAGAATTGTCACCGTTTTATAATGTTCAGCAATAATAATGAATAGTTCCTAGCAAAAATATCCTACTTATCAATTGGTTAATCAAGTTTCCCAAATCCCCCCAAAATTAATACCTTTCATTTAAAAAATTTGTAAGATATGGTTGTCCCTTTTCTCATTTGATGTTCTTGAAATAAATCTCCCACACATAGTAGCCAAAATAATTTTTAAATATATATCATATTATGTCATAACCCTGCTTAAAACAAGAGAATGTCCAAATCAGTTTCCCTCTTTACCCTGAATGCACAGCCCTGCATATCTGACATTCACTTGCCACTCCCACCTTTCATAGCATTCTCACTCTGATTACTCCACTAGTCACACAGCCTGACATTCTTTAACAATGAAAACGCTTTTTATTTCCAGGACTTCAACCTGTATCTGGAATGCTCTTCTCCTATCTTCTTGCATGTCTGAGTCGGTATTATTCTTTAAGTAACAGCTCAGTGTTACTTTCTTAAGATAATTCTTCCCTGACCACCATATCTGGTAGAACTATACTCAATAATTTCTTTCATAGCAATTTTTACATTATGACATTATTTATGGTTTTACTACTTATTTGTTTATTATCAGCTCTCCTAGTCTCTGTACTTCCCTCTTCTCCCCCAACCAGGCCAATGAGAACAGGGACCTTGTCTTTTGCCTGCATTGCTATGTCTGTAGTGCTCATCCTGTAACAGTAATATTCAATACATTTCTGCTCAATAAACTAACGAGAAACAGTATAGCATGTTAGGGAAAGCATGGACTTTGAAGTCAGACTGTCTGGCTTTGAATAATCTCTCCACTGCTCACTATAGTGACAAAAGACTTGACCTCACTGTGCCTCAGTAAAATGAAAATGATAAAAGGACCAACTTCATAACACTGTGTGAAGATTAAATGCACAGAACAGGTCTAGAACAATAAGCACTCTATAAGCATTAGCAATTATGTGGATGGATTAAAAGAAAAGAAATAAATAAAATAACTGTAAAGAAGATAACATAGCTTTATTTAATGAGATGAGAGTTGCCTGTATCTCCAGCAATCATTTGTAAAATTAGGGACTCGGCTAGGCAAGGCATATAGGCAGGGAAGAAGGAGAGTGGGAGTGGATACTTTTTGCTTATTTCATGTAGAAAGGAACAATTTTAAATTCCTCCTTCAGTACAGCCCCTGAGAAAACTGACTCTGATCACATGATCATTTAGAAATGGCTGAGAAAAAAACTTTTAGGGGGTAGGGCTTAATGTTCTTGGAGCATCACATCATAATGACATGGGGGATTCCTCAGGAAAAAGGAGCAAGGTGGGGAGATGCTAGCATTTCCTAAGCTTAACTCATGAAAAGATTGGATGGTTTTCCAAAAGATGCATCTTACAGGAAAAAAATGAAATCAGCACCAACTCATTATGCTAAGTTTAAGGTTTGTTTTCATTTTTCCAGAGTCTTGAAATTAAGATTGGATAGTGAGGTTAAAATCAGTAATAGAAAACAAGATTCTATATTTTATACATCTGAGGTATAGTGGGTAAATTTTGAAATTCTAAACACACACTGTATTCAGTCAATTGTCAATGTTCTCCAAAGAAAGAAACAGAACCAATAGGAGATATGAGAGTGTGTGTGGGTGTGTGTGTGTGTTTGGAGAGAGAGAGAGAGTTTTTGAAAATTGGCTTATGCAACTATGGCGGTCAAGAAGTCCCATTAGCTGCCATTGTAAGCTGAAGGACCAGGAAAGCCCATCATGTAATTCACTGTAAGTCCCAAGGCCTGATAACCAGGGGAGATGATGTCATAGCTCCCAGTCTGAGTCAGAAGGCCTGAGAACTTGGAAAGTGGGGAGGGAGAAAAGGTGGTGGTGGGGACCATTGGTGTAAGCCTCAGCATATAAAGACTGGCAAGAATCAGGAATTCCTATGTTTGAGGGTAGGAAAAGATAGATATACCAGCTCCAAAAGAGAGAGAATTTATCCTTCTTCCTACTTTTTGGCTTTTGTGGGTTCTCAACAGATTGATGGTGCCCATTCACGGTGGTGAGGGTGAATCTCTTTACACAGTCTACTAATTCAAATTCTATTCCCTTCCAGAGACACCCTCATAGGCACTCCCAGAAATAATGTTTTACTAGTTATCTGGGCATTCCTTAGTTCAGTCAACTTGACACATAAAACTAATCATCTCAAACATGCAAACACACTCATTTACAACAGTACTTAACAGTATTTAAAGAAATACTGCAAAGAAAATGGACCAATCACGTCATGTCAGACACTAAGGAAGAGATTTGCAGAAGGATTGCAAAGATAGTACAGATACTTCATAGAGCCCACACTCCATATTAACAGCTTAGCTTTGTTACCATTGATATATTCAGATTTTGCTTTTTTTAACTTTTTTTTGGAGAATTCTGAGTTTCCTCGTTGCGTTTAGGTGTCATGTCCTTTTAGCCTTGGCTGTGACAGTTTTTCAGATTTTTCTTGGTTTTGATGACCATAACAGTCTGAAGAATACTGGTCAGGTATTTTGTAGAATGTCCACATTAAGTATTCATCTTATGTTTTTCTCATGATTATATTAAGGTTTTGGATTTTGGGGTGGAAGTGCCATTCTCATCACATCATATCAAGAATACATATTATCATCAACATTAGTCATCACTATTAATGTCCTTCTGCACCTACCTAAAGGAATGATTGTGAGGTTTCTGCATCATAAATTTATCTCTTTTTTTCCTCCCTTTTCATACAGTAATCTACAGAATAAAGTCACTGTCTGTAACCCACACTTAAGGATTAGAGAGTACCTACATGAGTGCAGAATATCTGCATAAGTTACTTGAAATTCCTCTGTATAGGGGATTTGTCTATTTTCCTCCATTTACTTACTTTTTAAATTATTTATTTATGTAAATTTGAATTATATTATTGTTTGGATTGAATTCAATATTACTTTTTTTAAAAAATTCAAATTATTCAAGCTTTGCTCAGTGGGAACTATTTCAGCTAGTTCCTGTGTCCCTTTAACACACCTACCATTATTTCTTGGAAAGCACTTTTTGTCTTTCTGGCACTACAAGATGCTCTGGGATCATCTTGTACAAGACCTGCCCCAGGACTAGATAGTTATTTATTTCTTCAAAAAGCAGATGGTTCCCTCTATTGAAGAACTGTATTAGAAACCAAATCTAGACAGTAGGTGTGATCATTGCTACTAGGCTATCATGATTTTAGGTTCTCTAAGCTTTTAGACAAGAAAATATGTGTGTGCTTGTACTAGCCAATATATTTACAGGTATACATTAATATTTCTATATGGCACTACTTGTGTCTATATTAAGTTAAATATGAATTCACAGAGATGTCTCAAACTCCAATTATTAGGTAGATACTTTTAGATTCCTCCTCTTGCTTATGTGTCATCTCCCACCCCAACAAGGAGACATCTAGCTTTCATTATATGCCGTTCATTAATTTAGTCATTGAATTTCAGTATACATGTAAAGCGTTACAATAATTCTTAACCTAATCTACCATATGAAATAACTTTCTTTTTCAATCAATGTTGACCAGGTTGGCCTCGAACGTGTGGCCTCGCCTCCCCGAGTGCCAGGGCAACCGGCCTGAGCCACCGCGGCTCCCGAAATAACTTTCTTAACTAGAGCACAGTGTTGATGTGCAGCTTCTTTGCTTTTAGTCTTCCTACACTCATTTCCAAAATTGCTTAAGTCAGCAACTTTTCTCCTCACCCTCTTCAGTAAAGTTATTTCATGTATTAGTAATAGATTATTTTCTTACCTTCTTCATTATACCTTGTAATCCTTTCATTAGGTTGGTGCAGAAGTCATTACGTTTTTTGTCATTACTTTTAATTTATTTTTAAAATTTGCGTAGGTAAAGGCTTAATCTGTGCTATAAAATTCTGTTGGGTGAAACAAGTGCATAGTTTCACATGTCCATCATTACAGTATAAAATGGAATAGCTTCACCTCCCTAAACATTTTCATCCCCTGTTCTTCAAAGATTCAGCTCTCTTCCACCACCATCCAACTCCTGGTAACCACTAATCTTATTGTTTATATAGTTTTATCCTGTGCAGAATGTCATATAATGTGAATAATAAAATATGTTGCCTTTTTAGACAGGTTTCTTTCACTTAGTAATATGTAATTAAGATCCATCCATGTCTTTGTGTGGCTTAATAGCTTATGCCCTTTTTAGTTGGTTAGTGTTCCATTGTAACAATATAAAATAGTTTGTTTATCCATTTGCCTATTGAAGCAACATCTGGGTTGCTTCCAGTTTTGAGTGGTTAGGAATAAGGTTGCTATAGATATTTGTGCTCAGGTATTTGTGTGGATATACATTTTCAAATCACTTAGGTAAATTTAAAGCAATCTGATTGCTGAATTGCATGTTAAAATTATGTTCAGCTTTGTAGGAAACTGCGAATTTTCCAACATGGCTACACAATGGTGCATTCCCACCAGTTATTAATGAGAATTCCTATTGATCTACATCCCCTCCATCATTTTGAATTGTCACTTTTTAAAATTTTAGCTATTCTAATGGTATATATGATATTTCATTGTTGTTTTAATTTGGGTTTCCCTAATCTTGATGTTAATTTGGATTTTTCTAAAAATATTGAGCATCTTTTCATACATTTTCTATCTGTATACATTTTTGACAAGGTGTCTGTTCAGACCTTTTGCCCATAACTTAATTAACTTATATTTTAGCTTTAAGAGTTATTTGAAAATTTAGCTCTAAGTCTCTTTTATCATGTACATGTTTTGCAAATATTTTATCCTAGTCTATGTCCTCATCTTTAATTCTGTCAACAATGTATTTCACAAAGAACTTTTAAACTTTTAATCAAGTCCAGCACATCAATTTTTTAATTTTATGATTCATTATTTTCATGTTACAGCTAAAAATGAACTGTCAAACCTACGGTCACATAGATTTTCTTATGTATTTTCTTTTACAATTTTATAATTTTTATTTTGTATTTAGAATATACTTTTTATGTCAGTTATACATCAACACAATTTTTTGTTTGGTTGTTTTCTGGGGGATTTTTGTTGTTTTTGTCACGATGAGTCTTATTTTTCAAGACATTTTTACCAAGTGCATAACTCCTAGGGATTGAACCGGATTAAAGACAGGCTGTCCGCTGCTCCAAGCTAGCCTGAACTGAGCAAGATCAAAACTCCGGTAACATTTTTTTCTCCTTCCCATATTCTGGTAACTGCCAGCACCAAACCTCATTGTGGTGTAATCAGCCCTGGAGTATCAGTCTGTTAAGTCTGCCTCAGGATGCCGATATCTCTGGTAAACTTGAGGACCCCTGAAATTTTAGGTTTGTTTTTGAGACTGTCATGGTGAGGAAGGGCAGAAAGTACGGATTGGTTTGTACATGGCATACTTTCAAACTCTTAGGTCCATAATGCTTGAAGCATAATACTGTACATGGGTTTTTATGCTGAATTTTATCTCTTTTATAAGGTAACTTGAATAGATTATATAAACTAAAGTTCTTCTGTTCTTGTGCAAATCTTACTTAAATAATTGATAACCAGGAAACCAGATTCATAGACTCCTTGGAAACCACAACACGGTTATCAGAAATGCAGGCAGTTGGGCATAGCTGACATTCGAAAAGCCAGATTTATTATACAACCAATTTTAACATTGAAGTACTCTCCCTTGGGTTGAAAATCAGATTTTGTTAATTAAAATCCCACTTATCTAAATTGTATTAGGTTTCTTACAAATCTGAAATGTCAAAAACTGCAAGTGATACTGACATTATAAAGCCGAGTCTGCATAGGATTTGGTGTTATAATTTTCAGACGTGCCCTTGGCCTAGATCTCCCTATGAGGAAAATAAGCATATAATAAAAGACAAAATGAAATCCAACATTACATTCTGAGAAGACACACAATTTAGAGGCAAATGGATATCACCATATTGATAAACCCTTATCCTGAATTATTTTGCAGTGGATATTTGAAAGCAGTAAAATGTTAGGATAAATGAAAGTTCTGACACCAGATTTATGGGTTTGTATCTCAGCTCCAAAAATGACTGGATCATTGATGTTGTGTTTGTTACTTAATCTCTCTGTGCCCCATTATCTTAACTAATATGTAGCCATAATGGGTTTGACTGCTGCCTCTGCTCACAGGAAAATACCTCACTAGTGTAGTTTAGTGCTTATTTGGTAGGAATGTGGTTCTTCCTTCACCCTTATTTTCATCAGGATGTCCAAATTCCCTCCAGGTCTCTTCAGGGGAAGCTTACAAGTGTCCAGGACTCTTGAAAATCAGGTGTTCACTGTTGATACTAATGCAGGATTTTTTGCTCCTTAGCTCAGCTAAAATCTGGGTTCTTGTCTCATGATCAGGAAAAATTAGGCAAGTGGACACATGGAAAGGTGATGAGAGCAGAATTTATTAAAAGAAAGTTCTTAACAAAAAAAGAGGCTGTCCTGCCAACAGGTTCCCACCTCACAGACTGAATACCAGACCACCATATATGTGCTGAAGAGACCCGGCTCCTACTCCTGCATAAGGTGTGAATTCCTGGTGACTCCACCTCATTCTTCCAGTGTGCATGCAGGCCATAAGTCTGAGCCACTCCACATTGATTTATTTCTCTCATTGTGCATGGTGTGAAGGGATGGAATTTTTCACTGTGGTCATGTTTAGGCAAGCCCCCTGTGCCAGTTCCATTATCAGCCTCTATCATCTATCAATAGGTTGGAAGACAGGGGTCCACAATTCACGACAGTTTTATCTTGGGGGTTGCCCAAATCATTGAGTCATTCCTGTTTATTTGTCACATTTCTTTTTCTTCCTCACTTCCACAGATCAGTTTTATTTAAGGAAAAATCTGTGTATTCAAAGAAAACCATCTTCTTCAGTTTAGACTGGCAGTTTCTTTCAATCTTTTTTTAAAATTTTCTGTAAGATGGAGGGAGGAAATTTGGCCTTTGGGTGTGAACCCAAACATATCTGAGACAGATCCCAATCAACTGGGAAAGTTTATTTTGCCAAGGTTAAGAACACACCTGTGACACGGCCTCAGAAAGTCCTGATGACATGTGCCCAAAGTGTTCAGGGCAGAGTTTGGTTTAACACATTTTAGGGAGACATGAGACATCAATCAGTATATATAAGATGTATGCTGGTTTGTTCTGGAAAGGCAGGACAACTCAAAGCAAGGTAGGAGGCTTCCAGTTCATAGGTAGATAAGAGATAAATGGTTACATTCTTTTGAGTCTCTGATTAGCCTTTAACTTAATATACAATTTACATGTGAGAGAAGGGTCGAGACATGGTCATATATGCCTTAGTCTGGCTTAGTGAAACAATAGGCTAAAGGAAGTAATCAGATATGCATTTGTCTCAGTTGAACAGAGGGATGAGTTTGAGTTCTGTCAGTCCTTTTTCCACAAGGAATTTCCTTGTGGGAAAATTGTGAGGGAGGTATGTAACTTTCCTTTATCTTTCTAGCTATCTTATTTTGGAATAAAATGGGAGGCAGGTTTGCCTGACTCAGTTCCCAACTTGAATTTTTCCTTTGTATTAGTGCTTTGGGGTCCCTAGATTTATTTTTCTTTCACATTTCCCACCTTTTTTTTTGAAAATCTTTCAGAGAAACCATTTTATGTGAAAATGAGTCTCTGGTCTCAGGTTTTTTCTGATCTCTTATGCATAGAATGGTTTATCCCTACATGGGTATATCCCATGTTATTAGGGAAGATCATTTTTAGTAAGTTGTAAAGTCTCACATTCTGAAAAGAAACAATAGGAGGAGGAAGAGAGAAAAACAACAAACAAACCAAAAGTAAAGAACAATTATAGAAAATAGATATAGGCCATATTATTCTGAAGTCCAAACATCAGTAGGCAGGTGTAAAGATGGTTTATGAATGTAAATAGGTTGCTATTATTTTCTTTTCTTTTTCTTCAACTATTATTTTAAGTTCAGGCATACATGTGCAGGACAGGAAGGTTTGTTGCATAGGTAAACATGTGTCATAGTGATTTGCTGCAAGAATCATTACATTACTCAGGTATTAAGCCCAGCATTCATTTGCTGTCTTTCCTGATGCTCTCCCTTCCCCACCCCACCAACAGACTTCAGTGTGTGTAGTTCCCCGACTTGTGTTCATGTGTTCTCATTATTCAGCTGCCACTTATAAGAGAGAACATGGTGTTTAGTTTTCTGTTCCTCCATCAGTCTGCTGAGGATAATAACCTCCAGTTTCATCCATGTCCCTGCAAAGGACATGATCTCACTCATTTTTATGGCTGCATAGTATTCCATAGTGTATATGTACCATATTTTATTTGTATCATTGATGGGCATTTAGGTTGAATCCATGTCTTTGCTATTGTGAATAGTGCTGTAATGAACATACGTGTGTATGTAACTTTATTGTAGAATGATTTATATTCCTTTGGGTGCATACCTAGAAATGAGATTGCTGGTCAAACGGTATTTATGCCTCTAGATCTTTGAGGAATTTCTACAATGTCTTCCACAATGGTTGAACTAATTTACACTCTCACCAACAGTGTAAAAGTGTTCATTTTTCTATGTAACCTCATCAGCATCTGTTATTTCTAGACTTTTTAATAATAGCCATACTGACTGGCATGAGATGGTATGTCATTGTGGTTTTTATTTGTATTTGTCTAGCAGTCAGTGATATTCATGTTGAGCTCTTTCATATTTTTTTGGCCACATGTATGACTTCTTTTGAGAAGTGTCTGTTCATGTACTTTGCCCACTTTTTAATGGGGTTGTTTGTTTTTTCTTCTAAAGTTGTCTAATTTCTTTGTAGATGCTGAATATTAGACCTTTGTTAGAAGAATAGATTGTGAAAATATTTTCCCATGATGTAGGTTGTCTGTTCTATCTAATAATAGTTCCTTTTGCTGTGCCAAAGCTGTTTAGTTTAGTTAGATCCCATTTTGCAACTTTTGCTTCTGTTGCAATTGTTTTCAGTGTTTTCATCATGAAATCTTCACCTGTGCCTATGTCCTGAATGGTGTTGCCTAGATTTTCTTCTAAGGTTTTATAGTTTTAGGTTTTACATTTAAGTCTTTAATCCATCTTGAGTTAATTTTTGTATATGGTGTAAGGAAGGGGTCCAGTTTCAATTTTCTGCATATGGTTAGCCAGTTCTCCCAGCACCATTTATTAAATAAGGAATACTTTCCCCAATGCTTGTTTTTGTCAGGTTTGTCAAAAATCAGATGGTTATAGGTGTATGTTCTTATTTATGAGTTCTCTATTTTGTTCCATTGCTCTATGTGTCTGCTCTTGTACCAGTACCATACTGTTTTGATTGCTGTAGCCTTGCAGTATAGTTTGAAGTCAGGTGCATGATGCCTTCAGCTTTGACCTTCTTGCTTACAATTGTCTTGGATATTTGGGTGCATTTTTAGTTCCATATGAATTTTATAATAGTTTTTTTTCTAATTCTGTGAAGAATATCAATGGTAGTTTAATGGGAATAACACTGAATCTATAAATTACTTTGAGCAGTATGGCCATTTTTATGATATTGATTTTTCCTATCCATTAGCATGGAATGTTTTCCCATTTGTTTCTGTCCTCTCTGATATCCTTGAGTAGTAGGTTGTAGTTGTCCTTGAAGAGGTCCTTCACTTCTTTTGTTAGCTGTATTCCTAGGCATTTTATTCTTTT